>NW_021940750.1:22242910-22598524 GCF_001715985.3 Manacus vitellinus
CTGTAAATGTCTCTTGGAAGCTGATAAGCTGTTCAAGGTAAACTGCAGGCTTCTGCCTAATCCTGAGATTAAACATAACCACCCAGAAGACAGCAAGAGATAATTGGAGGGGGGGGGAGGGGGAGACAAGCAGGAGAGGAAGAGAGGAGGAGAAAGTGAGATCCTCTCCTGAGATATTAAGAGGACATACAGAAGGCTCAAGGTTATTTGTAAAGGAATTACACAAAACACACAAGGGCTTGTTATGATGAAGAATTTCCTCAGATAATGCAGTGGTTGTTGTAGTTGTTAAAGACAAAATTTAGCAGGGATTTGTTTGATGTAAAGCATACAGCTCCCACATCATGACTGATGATTTTTATATATTATCCGCATCTTGTCCTTGAAGCAGAGGGTCTCACAAGGTTACATCCAGGTTCTTTGTGCATGCTGGCTTAGGTTCATCTCACTGGCTTTCTGCTGGATATGGGAAGACAGTAGATTTCCCAAGAGTGAAGCAGGGGACTGAGCCAGCTTCTCTCTGATCTGTGTTTTGCTACCTGCTGACCAACCAAATGAGGGAACTTAACCCTTCTGTTTATGAAACAGAGTTAACACTAATCTTCTAGGAAATACGAGTGCCTTAATTATGGACAAATAGTGTGTGATGCCTCTAGAGTCTTCAATTATACCCAAGGCAGAATTACTGAAGATGAATTGTCTTCATGAGTCAGTCCAATACACTTGAAAAAAGCAGCCTCGGTTCTTGATGTATAAGTTCTTCTTGATTTTTTTTTCATCAGTGACACTTTAGTTTTCTCCCTGTGAAATATTTTAAGGTCTTGTGTTTCTTAAAGCTTGTCTGTATTTTTTAACCATTATCAATGGGATATTACCTCTCCCAACTTTACTTTATTTAATTTATAATGCACTAGACAAGAAGGAGAATATAAGTTTAGATGATCTAATAGCAGCATCAGTGGGGAAATTAAGAGAAGGCTATCCTTTATTCAGCCGAAATGTGCACTGACATTTTAAATAATATGTAATATTCTGATTATTAGTTCTCTTGATCTCAGTGATACAAAGTCTAATGCTGATTGGACATTAACAAGGCAAACTTAAAAGTAGAACTACCTAGGATGTCTGAGCCATTGCAACAAGTTCTTCCTTTCTAAGTTTGTACTTACCCCTGCACATTACCCCTGCACAGCTAATATCGTACTACTGCACTGATTTCCAAATGTTTGGTAACTGAGACTTATTAGAGAAAATCACTAGTTCTCTGTACTTTGTAGAGCCTGGCTCCTCCCCCACAAATTTGCTCTCTCTCTTGCAGAGTGATTTTGATATCTCATTCCCTCTTCTTTCCACCCCTCACCCCCCCTCAAAAAATCTGTTTTTTTGCCTTCTTATGCCCTTTATCAATCCCTTACTTCCCTCAGACTCAAGGCAGTTATCATCTCCTCACTTCTGAAAACTTACTTCTGAAACCAAGGTAACAATAAGAAGTTTGGCTGACTCTGGTTGTCTCCATGAATAGGCACATGGATCCTGTGCTGGACTATTTGGAGTCATTAATGAGACACATTGCTTGATCTGCAAGCTGAAGGGATTTTGTCGTGGTACTGCCAGATCCCACTGCGGTCTTAATATTTTCCTATCCAAATGCCCTTGTGAGTGGGTAATGAGTAAGGAAGAAGAGCACTGAATTTTGATTAGACCTCTGGGCTGAATGTGATCCCCAGGCTTCTTGTCATACACGTTTTTTTGGGTTTTGACTTTTCATATTGTTCTCATTTTGTAGGACTTAAATGAGCTCTCAGATGGTTCCTATCAGCATGAATTGGAGACAGCATATGAAGTGCCTTTGACAGATTTACTGCATTTCATAATGAGCCTAAAACATATAAAAAGACAGGGTTAATAAAACAGAATTGGAGAAGCACATTTTGAAGGCAGTACTGTGACATATGTTGAAAGATCTGCCAAGAGGGATGATTAAAGCATGACAAGTTGATGAAATCAAGAGTTGATTGTAGCTTGTCACTGCAGGGCCATAACATTTATAATATATTTATAATATATTTATAAGGTTGAAAAACTGATAAATATGGCTACATGATATGAACACTCAAGGTTTGGTCCCCTATATCCACTGACGTAAACGTACACACATTAAGTCACAAGCAAACAAACCTACTGTGGAATTTGTGCAAGAACACCCATATTAATGCATGTATGTCATACTGGATGATGAGATTGGATCTGGCATTATATAAAAGTTACATAAATGTTGCCATGATGCTCAGAGTTTAACTTCTGTGTACTTCATGTTTTGCTTTCCTACACAATGAAGCTGTGGTTCATTTCCAATTTGCCCCATTCTCAAAGAATTTCATGGAAATGCTGTAGAGCTTCTTTGTCTTCCAAATTCTGTCTTTGAAGACAGAGAAAAGGAAAGACAGAAAACAAAAAAAAAAAAGTGGTTATATTGTGTCTTCCAGTACACATTGCTCCTATTGCAGTTTTGTTTCTCAAAACTGATCCAGGCTCTTGTGACACACTGCATTCAGTCTGAGTGAGCTGTAGGCTTACCTTCAGCAAGTACCTCAAGCCCATGTGAGTGGCAGTCTGTCAAACTGGAATTTCTGTCAGCTTGGCATTAAGAAAGAAGGAAATGCATGGGTTTTTATGAAGACCTGTAAGGTAACCAAGCAAAACAAACAGGACAGTATAATTTAACAGCAGTAGGAATGAAAGAAGGAGTTTACCTAAGGAAGGATACACACAGAATAATATCTTCATGCAGGTAGCCATGATCATCTAATTTCCACCCAGGGTCCCATAGATAGTCCTTGAGATGTGTGAAAGAGTGGAGAAGAAATAAGAAGCATTCTACTGTGGCAGTCTTTTTTACTGCTTAGTAACAGTCACGTAAAAGGTTGTTCTAACATGTAAATACATGCCACAGAGGCAATACTAGTTTTAATTTAGCCTAAATACCTTATCTTGTTTATACCCTGGATAAAGAAAATACCACCAGAAAGTGCTGACCATTTGAGGAAAACTTTTTGTCAGTGCTGTCCAAAAGAACAGATATATATATATTATATTGCTGCATGCTATTAGTTGAATTAGTGTAGCAATATTCTTACATCTGCCTGAATCAGACTGGATGTCCAATATGTCAAATCTACAGGTGATTACCAAATACATCAGAAGAAAATTTGCTTTAGTGGTCAAAATGACACTTCTGTCCAATTGTCCTGGATTTGAGATCTTTTCTTTTCTGTTCTCCCAGTCTGTTTGTTCATCTAATCAAGCTTCTTGAGCCTAAGAGCAACCAAGTGTCTGATGCTCCAGAGAATTACAGTAACCCACCTTGGCAACAACAAAAATATGCCACAAACGATGTCATTCCTAAGAAATTGCCCTATTATTATGCTTAGTTTGTGATCTGAAATATGAGGTCACATAAGCTGTGTGTTTATATCATGTCTACAGTCATTACATTTATATTACTCAGTTGGAAAGCAAATGTTTCCTTTTTTCCCCTCATTAATTTATCCACAGAGACATGATTATGTGGAAATACTCCCACTTCTTCTCCAGCTGGAATTTCATAGAAGCTACTCTGCTGTATTGTGACCACGTTGCTCAGCCAAGTTTAAAGGATGACAAAACAAAACCTAGGCAGTTTAGTGGCATCTGTAATTTTTCTCCATTTCTATTATTCTTTTTCCATTTATGATCTGACCTTGATTCTCAAATATCAATTCTTTTCTCTTAGCTTAGTCCTATGGACTAGGATTCTTTTTAAGATAAATTCTTGCAACACAAAGTGAATGCTTATGCAAAGTTCTATTAACCTTTTACAATGGTAGTATGGCATATACTATAACTCATGAAGAAATGAGTTTAAGATTCCTCAATCGTAGGCTTGCTCTATGTCAGAATGATCACTTAAAGTATGCCAAGATATAGCGTCCACAAGGCACTGATGCATCTTTCTGCCTAGTTGTTCTCACCCTTGTGGTATCTGATGTAAGACCCCTGGGCCGAGGGAACTCCCTAAATACTGGCATTGCATTCTTATACTACAACAAGCCTTTGAGTCCCAGCCCCTGAGATACAATGGTGCAAAACAGATTGCAGCCATGTTGTTTTTTCCTTGTATTTCTTTGACATCCAGAACATTTCTTTCTAAAATCATCACTATGCCATTTTCCATTAATAGTGATTACATACTGAGAGATATAGGTATATCCTGGTAGCTTGGTCTTGCTAACAATTCCGTGCCAAAATATACAGCTACTCATAAGCATGTGTATCCTAGCTGTCTGAATCCTCAGATATTATGAACTGTTCTCGTCTGTTTGTGTCCACTAGTCCATGATTGTATGAGTGTCCAAGTACCAAACATAAGCATTATCACCAAAGATTTCTGATACATTTCTCCTTTGCTGGTCTAAGATCGTAATGGCTTGGGTTGGGAGGGACCTTAAAGATCATCTAGCTCCAACCCCCCTGCCATGGGCAGGGACATCTTCCACTAGACTACATTGCTCAGAGCCCCATCCAACCAATTAGTACTGACCCAGTCATTTGATGGTACGTAAAATGTAGCTGTATAATGTAGTGCAGAGAAATATGGAGACTAAACAGAATCCTGCTAGACAGTGTAGTGCAGTGAGATCCCAGACATCAATATATTTACATTTCTCTCCTAGGATAGTTCTGTTTCAGTTCCCTGGTCAAACAGAGTTGTTTATAATATATTTTCTTTCTTCTCTCTCTGACTCTCCCTCTGTCCCTGTCTTTCTTCCATCCACACGTGTGCACAGTAAGAATGAGCAAACAAACAACTGGCCTGAGGGATCAGAGGCTTGAACAACAACTTTGTGCTTTTCTGATCACAATGCCTGCAGAAAGAATAGTGCCAGCTGTAATCCCAGGTTGATATGGTGACATGCAGTGACAGAAGGGGCTCACATATCCACATCAGCCTTCTCCCTGCTCACCGAAGGCACTGGAAAGCACAAAATCATTAGATTTCAATGCTGTGGACTGAAACAGAGCAACTGTATGAAAGGATGGTCAGAAATGGAAGGGGCCAGTCATAGAGCTTGGAGCCAGAAGTTCCCAAATCCCAGCCTTGGCTTTAGAGATGCCCTTCCCTGTGGTCTTGGGTAACGTTTTTATCACTCTGTGGCTCAGTTTTCCAATTAGTAAACTGGAGATAAAGCACCGATTGACCTTATCTTGGAGGGCTTAAATGGCAAATATTCTACAATTCACTGAGTATGAAAATCTTTCTGGGCCAATGAATTTGTATCTTTGTCACTTACTGAGCAGCTTCCCTATGGTCAGCACTGTATTCATGGGAAAGGAGTGTACCTGCTCTACTTGTATATTCAACTCCCCATATTATCTCTCTGATAGTACATGCACAGGGAAATGAGATCCAGAAACATCTGAAGGTTTCTAGTGGAGCCAACCCAGCTCCATCACTGCCAGCACTAGGGGAGAGACTGCAAGTCCTGCTGAAACTGATCCAATTCCCACGTAGATACTGGAGTTCCTGTTGGCACCTTCCAACAAGGAGTCTTAGTTTTAGTGTAATGCCTGATAAACATAAAGAGGAGCCCTTCTTGAATGGGGAGCACGGAACACTGAGCCCCAAGTGGTTCTGCAGGAATCAGTGCTCTTTCTGATCATACAGCCATGCTGACTGTGTCAGACCTAAGCTAGCTGTCTACCTCAGTGCTCTTTTGCAAGGGTGTGATAGTGAGCCACTGACTCTTCATGGAGCAGGTATAAAGCCACACATTTTCTTACCTTAGACCATGCAATGCAAAGGCAGTTATACTGTTTTCAGTCTCACATTGCTCCTGGAAGCAAAATAGTTGCCCTCTTGTAGCTCCAATGCCTAGCCCAGAATATGTAATCTAGATTCAGTGTATCTCTGTCCTGTTTTTGCATAATACAGAAAACAGATAAGCAACCTCTAGATAAATGGGAATTAATAGAATTTAAAGTGTCAATACAAATGAAGTGCTTTTGGCATTTGGTTATTGATTCTTGTTCCCACTGGGCTATATAAATCACATCATGACCTTTCACAAGGGAATCAAAGAAGTAGGATGTGGGGACAGTAGCAGTGGATTTTATTCTGATCTCTGTTTGATATTTCCTTCTGCAGAATGAAATTTGTTCTTGTTTAAAATGGAAAGATCAATATGTAGTTTTAGTTGTTTTTTAATAGTCACTTTAGCCTTGGCTACCTGATATGGTGCTTAATTTGGATCTGGTCAGTGAAAAAACCCAATTATTTACACATTCCTTACAAAACATCTCAGCCATCTAGTAACCTAGACACCCAAATTCTTTCATATTTTCACAAAGGTTTAACTATTAACTGCTTTCTCTATACTGTACACTAATACAGTTTTCCAATATAGCTCAAATGAGAACTAAAGCAGACTGCTTTTATTTCATGCCCATGGCCTCAGCCTCTATAGGGCTGAAATGATTCATATAATCTGCACATAAAAAATAAGACTTGACACACATTTTTTGCACTACTTTTTTTTTCTTCTGCATACTTGAAAAAGTTTGATTAACCTTCTTCCACTTCACTAGTCTGAGTTTTCTTTTGTTTTGTGAAAGACACCTGCATACAGTGCAATCAGGTGAATTATTTGTTCTGTTTAGTGGTAGAGCTTAAGGAAGAAGCAGAGAGGCTAAGGAGTATTAGGGAAAGTGAAAGGGAAATAGACTGGTGGAGTCACACCCTTTCCCCCCCCCACAAGAAGTTCAGCAGGAGTCACAGCAGCCCTGCCCCTCCTGCCATCAAGCAATGGAACAGACCAAGTAGATGGGGGAAAACGAAAACAGGTCCCTGGTCAGAGAGGTAAAAGAATCCCCTCCCAACCCTCATCACCCCCCCAGGTGCCCTTAAAGAACAGATATGAGGCCCTGGACCCAGAGAGTCAGGCAAATGACACTCAGGAAAAAGATCTATCTGGAGTGTCTCCTGGTTACACCCCATCTATTAGGCGTAACACAATAACCGCAGCTATTAAGAAAGAAAGAAGAGTAGTTGTAGTCGCCGATTCCCTTCTGAGGGGAACTGATGGTCCTATATGCTGACTGGACCCATCCCATAGGAAAGTCTGCTGCCTTCCTGGGGCTGGGTTGAGGGATAGTAGCAGGAAACTCCCTGAGCTAATTTTGGCCCTCTAATTATACTCCTGACAAAGCTGGCAGCCCACGGCTTGGACAGGGGCACTCTGTGCTGGGTTAGGAACTGGCTGGAGGGCCAGGCCCAGAGAGTGGTGGTGAACGGTGCTGCATCCACTTGGTGGCTGGTCACTGGTGGTGTCCCCCAGGGATCAGTGTTGGGCCCAGTCCTGTTTAATATGTTTATTGATGATCTGGATGAGGGAATCGAGTCCATCATCAGCAGATTTGCAGATGACAGCAAGTTGGTGGCGAGTGTCGATCAGCTGGAAGGCAGGAGGGCTCTGCAGAGGGACCTGAACAGGCTGGATAAATGGGCTGAATCCAATGGTATGATGTTTAACAAGACCAAGTTCAGGGTCCTGCACTTTGACCACAACAACGCCCTACAGCACTACAGGCTGGGGACGGAGTGGCTGGAGGGCAACTAGGCGGAGAGGGACCTGGGTTTTCTAATCAACAGGAAGCTGAACATGAGCCAGCAGTGTGCCCAGGTGGCCAAGAAGGCCAATGGCATCCTGGCCTGGATCAGGAACAGTGTGGCCAACAGGTCCAGGGAAGTGATTCTTCCCCTGTACTCAGTGCTGGAGAGGCCGCACTTTGAGTACTGTGTCCAGTTCTGGGCCCCTCAGTTCAGGAAGGATATTGAGGTGCTGGAGAGCGTTCAAAGAAGGGCAACAAGGCTGGTGAAGGGACTGGAGCACAGACCCTCTGAGGAGTGGCTGAGGGAGCTGGGGTTGTTCAGCCTGGAGAAGAGGAGGCTCAGGGGAGACCTCATCACTCTCTACAACTACCTGAGAGGAGATTGGAGTGAGGCTGAGGTCAGTCTCTTCTCCCAGGCAACCAGCAGTAGGACAAGAGAGCACAGTCTTAAGCTGTGCCAGGGGAGATTTAGGTTAGACATTAGAAAGAAATTCTTTGCAGAGAGAGTGATCAGACATTGGAATGGGCTGGACAGGGAGGAGCTGGAGTCACTATCCCTGGAGGTATTTAAGAAGAGACTGGATGTGGCACTTAGTGCCATAGTCTAGTTGACAGGGTGGTGTTGAGTCATGAGTTGGACTCGATGATCTCAGAGGTGTTTTCCAACCTGGTTGATTCTGTGATTCTATAGTGCTTCTGTGTTAGAATTATCGAGGGTAAGGCACTCATTTTCTTGTATCCAAAACAGGATTGAAAGACTAATTAAAGGGAGGTCGAAATGTTACTGATCTTGTCCTGGGGTACAGCAGTGAATTAGATGACTTCTCCAAGTCTTCCTTAGTCTTACTAATGTTGTGGTAGCCCATGTTGCCTATAACTTCTGGACAGACATTTAAATTCCTGTCTCCTAGTTTGCCTATGAATTGCCCGATGATTTTGGACTGAATGGTGCTTTGCTTTGAATTAGGGCCCCAAGTTTTTTAGGCTAAAAAAGATCAGATAAAATAGAGTGGCAGCAGTGTAAAGTTTTTGGTTGAGGCTCTAGAAACTTGGAAAGAACTCCAGTTGCCTGAGCAGCTTTTGCTGTTGTAGCCTTGCTTGCTAATTCTCTCTCTTATTTTTAGTACTTATGTTACCAAGACCTTGTTGTCTCTTGTCATTAGGGCAGTGAGCTGAGGAGAGTTGCAGTGTGAAGGTCAGCTTTTAACTCCAATCCACAGTGAGATGAACGGAAGGAAAGGTGTTGCTTCCAGCAAACAATATGATGAGAGGGAATTGAAGATAAATTCAAGGGCATCCAGGACTAAGGGGAAAATGAGGACAATAAATAAAATGAGAATTCAACAGCAAAAGATGCAACTTCATTGCACAGTGAAGACAGAGGAAAAATATAATATACAAGAACTGAAGCAAAACTGAACAATGTCTATTCTTGAATCCCATCAAATGAAGTAAAATCCCAAGTTTGAGTTAATCTTCTATAGCACCCCTTGTTACACAAGGCAAAATTGAAGGTTTGCAAGAATTTGTAAAGGGACAGACAGTTTGTGGTAGTTAGAAAGATTCCAGATCACCTGCCTCATAGTTATTTCTGTTAGCTTCATGGCCATCCTGTTTCATTTCTGTATGAGCCACATGTGTGTTTCAGATTTGGACTATTTTCAAGTGTTTTCTAAAAGCCACTGTAAGTGGAGATTTTTAATGTGTTTTGATTTTAATGCAACCATTCCTTATGTTACATAACATAAACCACAATATGGTCTTACAGTAACACAGCAAAATAAACAGCTATATATAAACAGACCTGATGCTAAAACATGGTTGTAGTGTTTTTATTCCTTTATGATTTATGGAATAAGGTTCTAGTCCTACTAATATACTCTAGTCCTTTATTAATAGACTTGTCTCAATTTTCTGGTCGAATACAAAATATGAACAAGTGGTAGTTGTACTTTGTAGATTTAAAATAAAATATGTACTTAATGGTATGTGAAAATGAGGCAATTCAGTATACTGTAATTTTTAAGCACAGCTGCCTGAAAACAGAAGTGGTTAAAGAGGTTCAGTATGTGCCAATCACAAACACACTTCAGAAACTTTTGTGCCCTTTATTAGATATTAGGGGAAAATGATAGCTTATACAGGATGCATGCAAGTTTTTTTTTCCAGGGCACACAAGCATCAGCTGTAGGAGTTTTGGGGCTGAATTCAACTGAACCAGTTTATGTCAGTAGAGGATTTAGCCTTCAAAGGTAAACTTTGCATGCTGTAGCAAACTGCTTCTCTCCCATGATGTCAATTAAGTGTATATCAATCTGAGTGAAACTATGGGCATCCATAGAAACTCAAGGGGATCTGGCTTTAAAGGCTGCTGAGTGAACTGAGCTACCAAACACTGTTTACAAGCCCTTCTCCTACTGAAATTCCACCTACAATATGTGAAAAAAGATAGAATCATTTTAAACCTTTAACACTGATATCAAGATGTTTTTTAAAATCATTAGCATCACTGTAGCACCTTTCATCTAATAACTGCTCATTAGATAAAATGTTTCATTCTTTTTAGAGACTTAGAAGCAATGAAGAAAATGTTGCTGCTGTGGTGTCTCTTCATAGAACAGCCTTTGACAGTAATTTAGGGCAGACGAGTGTTTTCTGTGGTATTCTTTCTAGCATCTTCACAGACTTTTATTAGGCTGGATTAATATTCCACGTGAAAGTGAGTACTTTCTTTCTGCCCAGTGAAATTTGCTGGAACCTTTTAGATTTTCTCTTTCACACTCAAGAAAAAGTAAATCATCATGATTTGTATCTAGGCCAAGAAGCAACATCTTTCAGAGCTTCAGTTGCTCTTTTACTTTCTTTGACTTAAGAATCCATTTTAGTTTAGAAATAAGCTTAATGCAATAAAGGTTGTTTGTTTTCTTAAAGAAACCATGAGCAGTATAGCAAAACATCATCCAGCACTGAAGGGTTTTGAAAGAAAATTCTCTTTTGCCCATGAGCAAATTTAAACTGTCTCCCCCTGGACTGTTGCACTGTATCAAAAGTATTTCCTGTGAGAACTGCTAGCAGCAATTAGCAGAAGCAAATTATTTTGATTTTTTTTTCCCATTTTAGTTTGGTCTAAATTGAAGATTATCAAAAGCTAAAGTTCAAAGTGAATCTGATCTATTTATCTGTATAGTCTGTGGAGCAGGGGTACGGAGGGCTTCAGAAAAAAGACAGAAGACTGGCAACTGATCACATTTAGCAAATAGATTCTGATTTTTATAATTGAGATGCCAGGTTTTCTTGGGGGAAAGAGGGAACATCCAAAAAAAAAAATAGAATTCTTGTGCCATATTCCTCTCCAAAGTATTTAGTCCTCAGGAATGTCTGTAGTATTTGAAATATTTTGAATATTCAGGTTAATCAGGATTCGAGAATCCAGAAGATTTCAAAATGTTACCATTAAAACCTTGGAGGTCATAAGAGCCTGGTTGCTTATCAGTTTGTTGGAAAACTTACGACATGCAGCAGAATTTCTATTAATTGTGAATGTAAGTCCTGAATAAGACAAAAGATGTTTTTAAATCCTAGTCTTCCCATTTGGCTTTGCTGTAGAATTTTTACATGAAAAAGAAACAAAAATAGGAGAAAGAATGCATTTATGGGGTATGGTTCTTCAGAAGAAGCTAAGTTGTTGAGCAGATCCTAAGTCATATTGATTTATTATGCAGTTGAAGGAAAAAGGAGGAAACTTATTTTGAATAAGCGGTTCCTGTTGGTACTTGAATCTTATTCTTGAATATTATTCTTAAGCAGCTAGAACCTATGGGAGGAAAAATATTTAGTAAATCACAAGTAGCAAAACTAATCAACACAATTTAACTCTAAAAAATTATATCCTGCAGACCTTTGAGACCCACATTGATTCTGAATGCAGAAGAATTATGGGAGTAAGAGTATTTTCTAAGATAAATTTAAATTACTCTATCCTGTGTATTCTATTCTGAAGTACAACCTTGAATCAGAGCTGGACTCGAAGAGAAAAAAGAAGGGATCTACATTAGTTATGTGAAGGGGTTGTTTGAATATGTGCATCATTCAGCTCTAGAAAGGAGTTGCATCGAGGTCACAAAAGGATTGTTACTGAAAATTTCTGTGCGTGAAGATGGACAAGAACGCCCCTTAATAACATCATGTCTTGGTTATCAGAGGTCCAATTGGCTTACTTCATGTTGAACTTATATTAGTTTGTGTTGCAAACCATGATATTTCGTTTTTGAACTCTCATATCAAATGCTGTGTTTATTTTTTAAAAGTCAGTATTAATTTAGTAATTGTATTGTTATAGCGGTTATATTTAATGGCTATCCTCAGCAATTAACAATGAAAAAATTGTTCTTTAACTCACTGTGGTAACTGGGTATATGACTGAACACATTCTCATGCACATGTTTTATAAATCATTCTTACTTATGTCTGAAATAAAATTTAAAAACAAAACAAATAGATCAGAAACTAATGTTGCAATTTAAACCTATTTGAATTTTCTAACGCCCTTCAATTTTTCATAGCTTTTAAAGGTATGATTTTTATATATATTTTAATCTTACTGAATATATCTGCATAATAATAAGAATAATAAAATTAAATTAAACCTGATTTAAAAAAAAAAAACCAGTTTTTAAAGATGTGGTGGGGAATAGTTGTCGTTTCTGTCTTTCTTGAAGGTCTAGAGTTATATTATAAGAAATCCATTTTTCATTGTCATGTCTTCTTTGATTGTCCCACTTCGTTTTTTACCTTGATTTTGTTGGTCTATTCTTGTCAAATGCCCTACTTCTGAGAAATTTCAGTCCTCTACATTTTTTCCCTTCTACAGTCAGCCTTCCACATCGAGAAAGAAGCACTCCATGCTGGCTTACTCTGGGGTTCCTTTGAACTTCCTTTATTCTGAAAAAGATCTCATTGCCTCCAGTAAAAGGTTACTTATGTACATACCAAATGAAGCCAGTGGAGTTTTTTGTTGCTAGGAAATAGTGTTATAGAATTTTTTGGGGACTATGGAAAATGTGCTTACCCATCAATATTATATCAATGCACTCATCTAACCAGTAGTCCTAACTCAGTCCACTCTATAAAGTGGGGAATAACCTCCATTTCTACTGAAATTATCTTTCTCTATCACATACAATATAGATGTAGTAGTAGCCTCTCTGTAAGTGTTCAAGTCTAGGTTGACAGAGAAATTTAGGTCTTTAAGGGCCATTGAAATGCCTCCTGAGTATCTTTCAGGACCTAGTACTCCTTTCTTATTAGACACACTGCAACAGAACAAAAATATCCTAAAGGAGATGCAGATTGTTTATGATTGCATTTACGAGACTTAGCTGGTTTGGTGAGCATGGATAAGTGTGTTGAGAAAAGGTCTTGTGGATAAACTGAGTGCCTTGTTAACTGATCTTAAAAAAGAAATAGGTTTTGTAGTGAGCTTGACTTAATTTTGTTTCTGTTCTCCCCAAACCAGAGGGTCTGCTTCCTTGTCCAGTGAGTAAAAACTTCCCCTAGGCTTAAATGATGGGAGAACTTGCAGGAAAGGAAGATGTCCTTTAGGTTAAGAAAGTGGAAAAACAACTGATCTGCATGACCTCAAATTAGTCATCAGCGTATTATGAATAAACAGATAAAATATCATTGTTTTGTTAATATTACTGTCTCTTTAGCTTTAGGTAGGGTTTTTTGTTTGATTTTGTTGTTTATATTACCTCAACTGCTCTTTATCAATTTTTTTCTTGGACCCTGCACTGAATATGATTCAAATTTTCTGTTTAGGAATCTGTATTCATAGAAGTACAGAACTGACTTTTTGTTGGTGCTGATATGAATTATGAGAGCTGGGAATGTACTTAAGGTAACTTAATGTCTGTGAGTGACCCCAAGCCACCACAGTACATTATTTAAAATGATTTTATAAACTACTGATAGAGAGCATTTTCAATATTTTATCTTTTCCTTCAAGTTTATCCAAGTAACCAATTGTATATGGCAGGCATCTGAGGTGCAACAGAGAAATCGGAACATTAGTGTGTGTCAGCTGGTGCTTAATTAGATATTTCTATGATGGGGAACAGCAGTTTCCTGCAATTAATCTGTTACAAGAACAGTAAAAAGTAGATGACTTTCCAGGAAAGTAATAACGAATTGAGCCAGTAAAGCTATTCTTAAATGTTTTTGCTTTGTTTTACTGATTGCCCCAAATAAGCAGCAAGGCTCCTAAATGTTCATCTTTATAGTTGGAGATACTAACCCAAATCTGAATTGCTGTTTTCTTTACCGCTGATCTTACAGAGATATAGATGATGATTAAGCTTAGGTTGATTCATGTGAATCCTTTTGGGATTGTAGCTGGTGGGTTGCTATAATGCCTCTCACCTGTTTCAGAAAGCAGTAACAAGATACTGCTGGAGAGCATGGCTGTAGTCAGCAGGTGCTTCATGCAGACTGGCAGCATTTCTGAGCAACAGTGATGCAGTAAGGATTATTGAACACATGAGATTTACTAGGAATATTCCTTGCAGAATGGAGTTGTCTTTATTGGTCTGTCTACATTAAAAAAAGATTACAGCATCTGTTTCAGAAAGTCAAATATATATATGAAGCCACATTAGTTATTTATATGTGGGACTTTAAAGGCAGTATTGCAAATTGTGCAGAGCAGTTGCTGACTCTTGGTCTCCTGTTTATTTGAAACACGTATTGGAGCACAACTGATCACTGAACTTCTGTTCATGGTAGCATTCCTTCTGTAAGCTGGGGGCTTACTCCTTTTTCTACAGTATTATAATGATGCTTGTAAAAGATGCACTCTTTTTATGCCTATCCGACTGAAAAGTTTTTGTAAAAATAATAATTAAAGCAAAAACCAGAATGACTCAGAAAGGGACTGTAGCTGAAGAAAATGAAAAAGCAGAATGATGGCACTTGTTCACTGTCACTCCTAACATCATCAAACTGAGCTGCTGCTTTCTACTAGAGGTTGTCCCAACCCATCTGACCTGCACAATTTTCTAATAGCCAGGGAATTTGGACAGAGGCTTTGTGTGAATCCTTATCCTCTCTGTACAAGTAATAAGAGCTTTTCTCCTAAACACACTTTACTGGATAATTCTATTATCCATCAACATGGAACAATGGAACTGCACTTGCCAGAATTTACATCTTGGCTAATTATTTCTGCTTTTATTAAAATTAGTTTTTAAGCTTCTGCTTTATTCTGGCAACAGGCCCAAGTCTTTGGTAACTGAACACAAGTCTTCACATATCCTTAATTAGCAGCTCTTCCTCTTTTTAAATTTTACTTCCCTTTTTTCCTGTCTGTCTTCCCATTCTTAGGGGTTTTTTAAAACTAATTCTACTATGTTTTTTCAGCATCAATTTCCTCTATTTTCTTCCTTTCTTTTTTCCTGTTTACTGGGTTTGTGGTCCTAACATGTGTCTTCTACTAGTGCGAGAAGGTTTCTACTAACTGTGTGTTTCCGTGACTGACATTTTGTGCCATATCCTTATGCAATCGGATCTAGAGCCTGATCAAAATGTTTTAGCTCGTGGCACTGAGTTCACTCAAGGTCTCACATCACAGACAAATTACACATGCCTTCTAACCAATTTGGATAAACAAACACTCTGAGGAGAATCTGAGATATCTTTTTCATGGGATTTAATTTCTTCGACCTTCCAGAACCTCAGGCGATTGGATGCATAACTATTCTCCACTTTACTAAAGATAAATCTCTCTCTTTTCAAATATGTGTACATACATGCGCACTTATTTATTTGTAGCTAAATAAGGTCATAAAAAAACCAAAAAAATCTAGGATGTTTTAACTATTTCATTGACTTTTCAGATTGTTTTTAAGCTGTTTTTTAAACTTTAAAGGCAACACTGATAGTGAACGGTTCCAAATGGTAAAACAGAAAATCCCCTTCAAATATAACCGGCCTGTAGAGGAGTGGCTGCAGGAAAAAGGTAACAGTCATTAAAACTTTCATTTTAAACTCATTTGATTCTAAACTCTCATTTTTAAAGCCTGCAAATAAATGTTTCTTAAATGATAATCGCCTGCTGCATAAATGACTGTTTTAATTTTCATTATAATTTGTGTCAGCTTCCACCTGCCATATGTTGATAAATCATGCTATAATACATTGCTATTAAAATGCAGTTAAAGGGACGAAAGTCTAAGCTTGCTAAAATAGTAATGACAAAAAAAACAAGCGAAAATTCAGGAGACATTTTCAAAAAAAAAAAACAACAAACAAATGAAGAAGAATGAAGAACAACAACATGTATTATGGCAATTTAACCACTGCATGATTTTCCTACTTTGATTTGGTTTTAAGATACATTTATATATTTATTATCGAAGTTTTGTTAAGAGATTTTTCAAATGTACTTGTTAAACCACTTCCTTTAAGTTCCTTTTTTTCTCATGAGTCTGATTAGCCACTATGGCTATGTATTTCCTAATCATATTAAGATAATTAAACAATTTTAAAAAATGTTGTAAAAACCCCCATTTTTTAATATTTTCATTTAAATTACAGTTAGGGAGACAGAGAAAGATGATTGTTCTGTCTGGAGTACAGTTTGAACCCTCAAATGATGCATTTGTCTAAGTTATGGGTCAAATTTTTCCCTAACATATTCTCAGGCAGTGCTACTTAATTCTGTGGGTTTGCCTGGAGTAATTGGCCTAGTTCAGCAAAAGACTTGTTAACATGAATAAATCCAGAGGGTTTGAATGAAAGTTCTGCACACAGTCCATGACCTGTTGAAGTGAGGCTTGTGTCAGAACAACAATGTTTTCTTGTCAGGAATTTGGAGGGGAAAAAAAGTCTTAGATGTAGAGCTCATTTCAAAGCCTGTTGAAGGTAACAGAATAACTTACTGATTTTGGTACGGTTTGGACTAGGCTCTTGGTAATACAGTGGAGTTTAAGTCAGGAAGCTCTTCTACCTCTTTACTAAATGTGGCATTAAAAAAAAATCATTGTAACTAACTCCTTGCCTTGAAATCTAGAAAAAGCAGAACACAATCTTCTCTTGTTTCCTTTTAATGAAAAGAGTGCTAATAGAAGGGGGTGACCTTTGAACTCAGATCTTGCATTTTCTGTGCTGATTTAGACTATGGTTCTTAACACATCTTCCAAGAAGGAAAACCAATCTTTTGTAGGACTGGAAAAATATAATTTATTTTCTGTTTCAAATTTCTAACCTCAGCTGAATTAACAAATTTGTTTATCCAGTATGAATTAAGGTCAGAGAGGATGTGGCTAAATACACTCAAAATATTTTTATGTGAAGGGCCTGATCCTGCAAAGTGTTATGCACACTCAGTTCCTGTTGACTTCAACAAAAGCTGAAAGTGTTGCTCACTTTTCAGGTTTGGTCTACAATGGTGTAATGTTTATATCTAAAGCTAAAGTATTTTGAAAATAAGGCAAAAATATTTGTATAACCAAAAAAGAAATAGTTTTTTACCACCAGTTTTTTATGAACAGTTAATTCAGCTAATTTTTAAATAAATTTTAAGGTAGCAATAAACAGAAAATGCTTATTGAGTCTCAGTGGGTTGCCCTGTTAATTTACAAGATCAAACTAAAATAGATAAATAAAGTTTAGCACTAAAAAGAGAATAATTTTAGTAAATCTGAATTGCTAAAGTCCCTTTAACACTAAAGACAATGATTGCCTTAATTTTGTTAAAATAGATGCATGTCTAATTCCTTGATGCAATTCATGTGCTTGAGAAACTCACCTTTGTTTTCTTTTCGTTTGGTTTTGAGTTTGCTTTGATTTTTTTTTTCCTTTTTGGTTTTCTACCAAATCTTTTATTTTATGTCACTGCTTCTCCAAGTTTGAGCTTAAAAGCATGCCAAGACACTTCCATTTGTAAGCCATCCTGAAGTTTTGAACTGAAGTCTACCTTTTGTGGATATTGATGCTTTGTTAAAAGACAATCACACATGCACTAGGATCTAAAAGAGGCAGTGTTTGACTGTTCAGACATTCTCAAAGCACTGGATGTTTTTAGGCTAGAAGGGTAGAGCCATGTTTTTACTAAAGTGAAAGGAAATTGTCTTCCCACTTAGTGTGAGGGAATGGTATTGTGTAGTGTAACAGCTGAGATAATATAGTTTTGTTCCTGCGTTCCAAAGTACGTAGACTTTTTCAGCAACTAAGGTACCACTCAAATTAAAAAATTATAAGAATGAGTGATTTATGTAGCTGTTCACCAACCTGCTCATCCATCTGGTCATCCATCTAACAATTAAAGTAACATGGAAACCTTCTATCAGAAGACTTTATAAAGATGATGAGTAAAAGAGTAGCTTGCTATCAAAATGGAGCAAGATGGACTGATGGATGGAGGAGTAGATTCATCAGAGAGGCAGCGTATAAAATAGCTGTCTTGCCCATATGAACTCTTGGCTCAGGTGAGGTAAGATGAAACACTTTTTAATTGACAATTGGTACCACTGCTATGTTATTCATAATAATGAAATAGTTCATTCTTGGATAACACAACATCTTTCTGAAGTGGCATCATTACTGGCTTTGGGGGGCTTTTAAATTTTATAAATTAGTTTAAAATATTTTTAAGAGGAGCCTAGGTTTACAGTCTTGAATTGTATGAGTAATGAGCAAAATATTAAATGCTATTAACTTCACTGAGATTATGTATGTGAATATAAAAAGAAGTATTAGTCTTAGATTGTTCAACTTGAGTAGTCATAAATCCAGCAGATTTCCTTAGCAGAATACCTGGTGTCTGCTAAGGCACAGATGTTACCTGTTCTGCAACTGGATGTGCTAATAAAGACCCAGAAGCATCTCATCAAAAGGACTGATCCCAGAAGTTCTTAATTATTCAAATCTCTCTTACCTGTAAAGTCTCATTGATGTAAGTGGCTGCACTTTTGAAGCAAGAACTATTAGTGTGAATTAGGATTTGCAAGATCAGACCCTTTTCTCTAGTGCTACAGAAAAGTTACACTTCACTAAGATTTCTCTGCAATATTTTTAATTGTAATTCAGTTTTCCAAATGAAGAAGTCAATGAGAGAGCAAACAAAGAAGCAAGAGCCTGAACTATTCAAAATATTTAAAAAACACCTCAGAAACTTAAAATATGGTCATAATTTATCTTTAGTATGACACTAAAATAGCAGTAGGAAGAGTTCTCTGGGGGAAAAAAGGACTGTAATTCTGCAGTCCTTACAGACCTAGTAGAATTTATTAATGTAAACAGTTCCTGAATGAAATTCAGTGGCCAAATAAATTTTACTTAGAGGAAGAAAGGGCTTCCAATCAACATAATCAAAAAATGATTAGAAGAGACATGCGGTGACAGAATTAAGTGTATATTCTCTCAACAGTTATTTTCTCATTCCATATGCATTTCCCTGTTGTCTTTATTCATGTGGATGTACACCATCTTAGAGTGAAGAATGAGGAATTCCAGTAGGTGACTGCAACAAGTGATTGTTCTTTTAGCAAACACAGTTCTAGTAGCAGTGCAGTAATGCTACATGTAGCATTAACTATATGGTGCAGTGCATGAATCCTGGTCTAGAAAACCACTGAACAAACAATGAAGATCCCCCACACAATCCAAGTTCCTTTTTTACTAGAATGGGGTCACCTCCTTGGTGTACACTTTCTTTCAACATTTGAAGACGCAGATGAAGGCCCAGAATTGGAAACATGGCCTTTTTTTTAACCGTAATATACTAACTCCTCATTCTTGAAAATAAAGCAAGAGATATGACAGACATGTCTAAAGCTGTGCTATGATCTTGAGTTAGAATAGATGACACCCTGAGGAGAGTTGTAATCCTCCAGTAAAAGCGAGAGAGCCCCTTTTCTCTCCTGGTTTGGGGAGCTCTCTTACCTGGAGCAGTAAAAATTCTCCATTCTCATTATCTTCCACCTTTTCCCTTTGGCAAAAGATGAACAAAGATTCAGTATTGATTCAAAGGAAGAAATGAATGGAAATGGAAATGGAAATAAACTTTTAACTGTCAGTACCTTCCATCCATTTTCAGGGATAACATCTCAAGATTAGTGAAATAACTCCCAGTTCTTTACTCATCTTACCTCTACTTTTAGGCATTCTTATCATGAGTGAGGTAGGAAGGAGGGAATAGAGGTGAGTGACATGTCTGGGTTCATAGGGGCAGGGACAATATGGACAGAAATATAGTGCTAAAGGGAGGGAACATATTAGAAGAAGGGAAGATGGTGTAGTAAAGATCTTACAGCATATCCATTAAAAAATCGAAAGGAAAACAGGACAGAAAAAGAAAAGCAAACTCTGAGGACATGGTATGGGAAAGGAGTTTGACCTTCTACAGTGTACAGTGCCATTTCCTCTGACTCAGAGAGGAGCTGGGCTGAGAGGCCTGAATATCTTGACAGATACTGTTATTGGATTCTATTTTCCTCATAGACAAGAATAAAGGCTCTGTTTACATTCTGAGGATGTGTGGCTTCAGTGCATGTTTGTTGATGTTTTAATAGACATATGTTGCCTCTGGCAAGTTTAAAACCTCCTGAGATGCAGAATATCGCATCAGGTTTTTCACACTTTCCAGGGGAAGGATACCTTCCATTTTTATTTTTCATTTCTTCATCAATGCAGTTACTCCACCCTGATCAAGTCCTAATTTTTCATTTACAAATCTGTGGCTGAGGAGCACAAGGGATGTGCAGCCCACCTCCACATGTCTGTATGTTACACCTGTCCATACACTGTTACTTAGTTAGCTAGGGCCCTCTTTGGGGACGAGAACTACTTTCAGATACATTTCTTCTCTTGTCCCCGTTCTCTTCCCCGTGGTCCATCCTGTCACCATAAGATGATGCTACACCGCATCACCACTTGACTTCAAGACCCGTCACGACGACCACCAAAATTGGTGAGCTCCCCCTCATATTTTGATCTACTCTAACCACTGGCTGTGAAGGAATGAGCAGTGGGTTATAGCTTGTGCTGTGCTACATGGTGGCATTCTGCACCTCTTATCAGCTTGGACTAGACAGAGAAAATGGCGAGTGAGAACTGGAGAGTGGGAATGGGATGGGAACATGTCCTTTAAACTTCATAAAAATGGGAAAACACAATAAGATATTTGAATGATGATTGACTTGATGCTGCATTGATAATTCTTCTGAGCTCTGTCCAGTCTGATTGTCTGCTAATTCAACAAATTCCAGTGTCATGCCCCTAATCTTCTGAGGAATAGTGAAGTTATAGGCACTACCTTTGCACTTCATGAAGCAATTTATTTCTTAACATGATCAACTAGTGCAGCCTGGGATATAAACAGTATTTATAGGGCAGTCCAGGCTGAATGTGATGTGAGCATCCTGCAAGCCTAGGTGAATTGGCAATTGTTACTAGATTTATTTTTAATAAATACATTTTTTATTACATATGATATTAGACCACTTTTAACACTCAAGGTGTGACCTTGCTAAACCACATAACCTGCATCCGTTTGAATTTCACCATCTGTAAGAGAGGAGTCGCACATTAGACATTCTGGGGCTTAACTGTCTGGAGCGCTGTTATTTTCACTATTTCAAAAGCTTTGCTCTTTCAGAGACATCACAAATGTTTGCATTTGCTGTTTGTTGGGTTTTGATTTGTGAGCCTTCACAACACAAACTTTACAGGTGAAAATTCATGGCTGATAGTGTCGTAAGATTCCTACTCAATCCTTATACCACCATATCAGTTTTTTCTGATGTTTTATTGTCTTCAAGCCACCCCTTAAAACAATTACATTAATAAAAGTATCTCTATGAGTTAATTCTATCCTTTAACAGTCAAAATAGAAGGTTTATTTAAAGGCTAAAGCCTGACAGATACTGTAATCTGAATTGATAGTAGAAAAATGGCCACATAATGAAGTCCTATTTGTAGTTTAAAATGGGTCCATGTCTAAAAGAGTGGGTTCAAATTTCTGAGTCAAAGCTCCTCCAGACTTTTGATGTGTGAGTGGATGTTGAAGTATGGGGGTTTAGGTGTTCTTGCTTTCAGGATAATCTTCCTTATTAATGATCCTTAGGCAGTACATTTCCATACTGTCTCTCTACAGTCATCATAATCACTACCAAAAATAAATCTACTTCTTTTTTGTATGTGATTTCTGGCCAGGGTTCAGTGTAATATGCAAAGTGAAGGAAATGTCTGGCAATAATGTTATTCACCCCCCTTCACTAGGACGACAGTTAACGATCTTCAACACCCAGGCGCAAATAGCCATAGGAGGGAAGGACAGAGGGCGTCTCTTTCAAGGCCAGCTCTCCGGTCTCTATTACAATGGCTTGAAAGTGCTGAACATGGCAGCGGAGAACAACCCCAACATTAAAATCAATGGAAGTGTCCGACTCGTTGGGGAAGTCCCATCCATCTTGGGAACAACACCCACAACCTCTGTGCCACCAGAAATGTCTACTACAGTCATGGAAACCACAACTACGATGGCGACCACTACGACCCGGAAAAATCGTTCGCCGCCCAGCATCCAGGTGAGTCAATTAGTCTTCTGCATTTCCTTGGGTTCTTAATTAGTCTTGCTGCTCACTTGTAAGTTCATGGAAGTCATATTCTCTGAATCAGGTTCCACGTAACTCTTTATTTTAACAATGTTGTGTAGGCTAAATCACAAAAAAATGTTGTCCTCCTGTGTTGATGAACAAACAGCTGGATGAATTGTTATGGCACATGTATGGGGTAATGGGGACATATTTTGCTTTTATTCTAGTGCAACCCCATTTCTGTAACTAGGATTGCCCCACTGTGAGCAAGAACATGCTTTTAACTGTTTCCAGAGTTCCCTATGTGGGGAAATGCATTCTATTCCTAAGAGAGTTACAAAGCTTGGTGGGGGTGGGTGTTGGTTATTTATTAATACGACAGTATGTACTACTGCATTCATAATGAGGAGAAAAGCGATGGAGAATTACTTCCAGTTAGAGTCATTTTTCATTTCCCCTTTATAGCCTTCCTGCAGAGAATTTTGATGGAATGCTATCAAGATCAGTTTCTTGCAAAATGTAGATGTTCCAACCTATTTTGTAAAAATCATTCATACAAAAAGTTAATTTCAGAGGTTCTGACTTAATTTTGTTAATGTAGTTATTTCAACCCTAAATGTGTTGGTTTTGGAACCACTTTTGTAGCAGCCAAAATATGGTACTGACTAGAAATAAACACCTTCAATTGGCTCTCCTTGTCTGTGCAAAGAAAAGAATCCTGTAAATGACCAATCTGAGCTGTGGATGAGATTCTGAAAATTATTTATTTCAGGGATGTACTATCGTGTTATCAACTAGAATGAAACATTTGTTTTGAAATCATTAAAGAGATAGATGGAGCTACTGAAGAGACTGTAACAAAGGGCCTCAAAAATGGTTAAGAGACTGGAGCATTTCTTCTGTGAGAAAAGGCTGAGAGAGCTGAGACTGTTCAGCCTGGAAAAGCAAAGACTCATGGGAGGTCTTATCAGTGTGTACAAATACCTGAAGGAGGAGTATAAAGACAACAGTGGTGCCCAGTGACAAGACCAAAGGCAATGGGCACAACCAAAACACAGGACTTTCCCTCTAAATGTCAGGAAACGTTTTTAATGTGAGGATGACTGAGCATTGGCACAGGTTGCCCAGAGTGGTTGTGGAGTGTTCATATTGGTAAATATTCAAAACTCATATGCACATGGTCCTGGACAACCGGCTCTGGGCGACCCTACTTGAGTAGGGGTTTGGACTAGATGACCTCCAGAGGTTCTTTCCGAGCACAACTATTCTGTGACTCTGACTGCCATAGAATTTACAACTATTAGAGTAATTAATTCATAGCCAAGGTTTAATAGTGCCCCCTTTGGTACTCTGTAAATCCAGATGGAAGCAGGACTGGAATTAATTGAGTTAGTAGCCTCAAAAACCCAATAGATGATTTATAAAGTCTCAGCCAAATGAGGGGAAATTAGCCTGGGTTTGGTCACTGTTTGTCACAAACTTTGAAAGAATTACAGTTCTTTCTCTGCGGTGATTAGTTCTAATTTTAGAAAAAATGTTTGTATGGTTACATCTCCAGAAGTATAAAGTCTGTGGTTCTTATCCTTCCCTCTATAATTTCTAAAGGTAACAGAACTGTGTTTAGCTATAGCAGTGTAACAGAGAGAGCACTGGACCTTTTTGGGCTGGGTCAAGCTGGAAATAACACTGGCTTACTTAAAGAGGAACTCTTTCAGAAAGCTTCCTGCCTAGCCTACATGGCAGCTAACTCAGCCTGCAGAGACCATCGTGTACTGAAAGAGCATCAAGAAGATTTAATAAAGTGTCAAAGTGCTTCTAAAAACATGGTTAGAGCAGCGATTTCCTGGATACACATGCACCACAACAAATGGCCTCATCTCAGCTGATATTAAAGCAATAACTCTTTGACACTTCATGCTACCCGCTGAAAGAGAAATAAAGGTCAATATGTACCTCTATTACAACTTTCTGCATTTCAATATTGGGCCATTTTATTGCTGTCACAGCACAGATGGCTCGCCTTTCTTCCTTACTTTTGGTGGAATTTGATTCTGTCAGCTTAAGTTGCATTATTTGTGTGGTGAAAGTGAGAAGAAATTGTCTTTTTCTGTTTGGGCAGTATCTCCAGTCGTGGTTTTTCAGGTACCTAATGGTTATTTTATCTTGCTTGTGTTTGACATCACCATCATCACGCCTGCTTACAATTTTAGATCTAAGTGGTGGAAAAATCTAATAGAACAAGTTTGTTCGTTGGGGAACATAAAATATAGCTACCTAAGGCTATGAACAGTACAAATACAGTTAGTTATTACCTTGTTCCAGCTTTCTCTTCTCTTTTCTGTTCAGAAATGAACAATTTTTCTTTGCTTTCAAGGTTGTTTGAAGTTTAGCCTCTTCTCTCCTGATTCTGATCAGCATGATTCAAGCATTTTTTCACTCATTCTTTATATTTGATCATAAGAATCTTTCTGCTTCCCGGTACCATGCACAAGTCAACAACAGGTTGTTCTTCCAATCCCATGGAA
Source organism: Manacus vitellinus (assembly GCF_001715985.3). NCBI lineage: Eukaryota > Metazoa > Chordata > Aves > Passeriformes > Pipridae > Manacus > Manacus vitellinus. Next base: position 22,267,677 of record NW_021940750.1, read on the forward strand.
CTCTCCTGTCTCCATGATGCATGTCAGAAAGTTGTCAGAGGTTAGGCTGATGATGGTCTAAGGCAGCTGTCTATCAAGTCAATCCATGTTGTCACTTTTTTTGATTTCATTATCCATGTTTCTGTACCCATGTGTGATATCTTGTTTTGTACTAAGATTACAGACTCCTTGGGTTCAAAATGTACTTTTTATTCTGCACATGTAAATTTCTTGGCACAGAATGGTTCTGACCCATTATGGAAATATCAAACATGATACATGTAAAAAATGCAACATAGCAAGAATCAGGGTAAAGAATTATTATTCTTACTCTGTTAGGAGTATCTGTGCTATTTGTATTACTCATTTTCATATGTAAGTAACTAAAACTTCTCCTTTTTGAAACACATATAAAGCTTGTGCAGCATAGCAAGTCTGTAATCCCAAAGTTATACAAAATCCAGGGGAATTTCAGTAGGATTTTGATTTATACAAGACTTGTTAAGGAAGTACAGAAGAGCATGATAAGTGCAAAGATATCTTTTGTTTGTAGAATACACTAAGATACCTCCTGCAGTTAGGTAGTCTGAGTACTGACAGAAGTATTTTAGAGCACAGTTAGACTAAAACAGTTGGGAAAATGAAGGGCTTTAAAAATACACAGTATTAGTTCAGACAAATGACATGCTCCAGTTTGTGAAGATCCCAAGCATGGTACATAGTCTTGGACAAACAACCAAGACAAAGGGAATTGAGAGAATATTGCAGGAAATACCCAGTGGCAATGAAATTAGCGTTTGAAATGTCTCTAATTTTTTTTTTGTTTTTTTTTTTAATTTATACTAACATTTCTGCAAGGCAGTGAAACTCAGATCAGTGGAGGACAGGCAGGATTTGAGTGAGAAACAGTTGAGATGTATGGCTATGCTCTACTGCTGGGAAAATTTTTGTGATTCAGAGGGGCCTCGAAGGAAGATAACAAGAGCTGACCTTTTCTGTTAAATGAAAATAAGGAAGAAAAAGGTGTTTCAATTTGTGTTTGTTTCAGTGAGTCGCAAGTGATGCTTGTGCTCTGCTGTTCCTGAGTGGAAGCACTGACTTGACTTTCTCACACATGGTTTTGTTCTGGATTTAAGTACAGTCTGTTCAGAAGTGACGTGTTGTACTAATTCTTGCTGCCTGTCTCAGGGCCCTGTCACACCAGACTCTTCTGTGATAATAATATCCTCTCAGGGACTTCTGCTTTGCCATGTTACCCCACAAAGACCTCAAAGACAAGCTGTTAACTTTTAAGTGTGGTACAGTAGCATGCCGTGCAAGCTGCTATTAGATAAGAGTCACTGTACTGAGCCACATCACATTCTTGCAAGACTGTCATATTTCTCACAGTGTTACTTCATTAGTTAAAGGTCTTGGAATCCCACATGTCCCTATTTCCTGATTTAGAACACAGCTTCAATTATTGATGAAGTACTACAGGGATTTTTTGTTTGGGAGACCTCTGTGAAAACAGGTTAAAGTGACACTCATTCTCTTGGCTTCTGCTTCCATGTCACTTGCTTATGTGGTCAGAATTCTTTTTTGTGAGTTGCTGTTCAAAGCTTTTTTGGACACTCTCCATATGCTTTTATGTGGCGCGTTCTGTCTGGTTCACAGCTGGGTCATTCAGTTTTCAAACAATTTGTGCAAAGATATCTTTAAAGTTAATTAGTAAGTAAAGCTAGTCTAGAAAGCATGTATCATGATACACATCTTCCATTCAAAACACATCCAGTGCAGCAAATCCAAGAAGAGAACCACTCCAGGTAATCTTCCATGTAATCTTCTAAGGCCCACTGACCTAGGGCATGCCCCTAATATGCTGGTCTATGGCATGGGTTGCTGGGACCCAAGATAAAACACTTCTCTGTGAAAAAGAGATCAGAATCCTTCTGGGAGGACTGATGGACTTCTGGTTATGCTCTCCATGAGGAACCAGAAACTATGTGCCCTGTTACATAGCCAGGGCATGCCTCAACCTCTTGAGATGAGGATAATGACACCAAACTGTTCAAACTGTACCTTGAAGTGACAAGCATAAATTACTTGTGGATGTTTTCAGCTATGATCTTACAGCCATAGAATGACAGTGTATGATATATTATATGCAGAACGTTCTCCCTATGGAATAGAAGAGGAGATCTGCCCATTGTCCATATGGAGAGTCCAGCCCATTGACGTGGCTTAGAAAAGGTTCTCAACCTTTATTTTTATCCATTAGGCTTTTCAGCCTTCTAACTATGTTTTCTATTGAGGGTCCAATAATCTTGATTAATGTCTTTCCATAACGTGCAGCTCCAGGCTAAATCCTTCCTTACAGTGTATATCACAAAGGAAAATAGCACAGAAGATTTGTCAGTCTAATTAGACTTTCACTGTCAGTAAGACAAATAAAATTGTCTCAGCCTTGGTCTTACCTAGGTACTTTCTTTTACAGTCATAGATAATAATTTGGTGGAGAAAGAAATTGGCCTTTAATTTGGTTTTTGCTTCTTATAAGTCACTAGTGACATTTTCATCCCAAGACTGCAAAGCTCTAATGAAAAAAGAGCTTTTGATGAGTCTGCTTTAACGACTGACTTCACTGGCCCATTGGTACAACTGAGAATTACACAGTCTGGCTCTCATCCCTCCTTTTCTGCTGGTTCCTCCACTATTTTTTCTTAAAGAGACCAAAGCCCCCAGACTTTAACCATGCTTCAGAGTGGAATCCTTTCTCCTATACTACAGTCCTGCATTGCTGTAGTGACATTCATAAAATGGCATTTACTTATTCACAGTCACATCTCTTCTGTGGTGATTAAATGGTAACGTGCTTTGAGCAGAGAAAGAAAGCAAAGTCTGGAAGCAAGAATCCAAATGTGGGATTGAAAATTTACATGCAGACTATTGTTCATGTAGGTTACAGAGTTACTAATTCAATAATACCAAATGACCTCTAAATACTTCACAAATATGTAGTACAGAAATAGATTTAGTGCGCACTGAAATACAGAATCTTTGGTGTGTAATATAGTAGCTATCTAACCAGAAACACATATATGATATGATAATTTTCTGTATGTGAGCATTAGATGTGCAAGTGGTGTGGTGTGTTTAAGTTATATTTATTGATGTAGTGTTCAGGATACTCAGATTACCTATAAAGCTCATAAAATCTAAATTATGACCCTGTATTTTCATTGTTTCATCCACTTTTGCAGAAGACAGTTGTGCTGCACTTCTGAAAGTGCCATAGTGAGCCAGTTTTCTGGAAGTGCCATAGTGAGCCACAAGTTCCGTACCCATCCAAAAGAAGAGTGGGATTTTACTGTAATATTATTTTTCCAGCCTACGCTCCCAAGTGCTGACAAGTACTGATGATGAAAATAAACTCAGCCTTGTATTTCTGCTAAGCACAATTATGGTAATAAAGAATATTGTGCTTGTAAAAGAGCTCATGCATGTGCTGGTGTATGCTCGGTGTATGCTGTCATTTGTTGACGTTATCACCAGTGGTATTTGAACATTTAACTTAGTAACCATTGTCAGCTCCAAATGGATATGTCTCTCTCCTGACTCCAAGGAAGGGATTTGATTGAATGTGGCAAACTTGAGAGTCACAAGTTGACACATAGTATGATTTCTCAAAATGTAGGTTACACTTATTCTTTGGATAACCTGTTTTTATATAGTAGCATTGTCAAATAGTCACTTCAACCACTCCTGTGTGTGTTCTGCTGGAAACCATATTGTCTTTTTATTTCTTTGGTCTAATAGTTTACAGACGGTCCAAGTTCTCTGATTCATTTATACAAGGGTTAAGATCATATTGCCTCTAACTTGCAGATCTGAGCAATCATTTGGGTCTTGCAGGAAAATCTAAACTGGTGTTTTTGGCACATGTACTCTACTGTGAATTTTGGAAATGAAGATTTGGCCCAGCATAAGAAGGGGGAGGGGAGGGGAGGAGGGGAAAGCAACTGGTCTAGCACTTTTCTAGAATTTCATAATTTTTTTAGATTTTTTCTCTATTTTTAATCTTGATGAAGAACTTATTGAAACTTTTACCTGCTTTTAGGTGACTGAAAAGCACACCGTTTTCCTTAATAAAAGGATAAGAAGCTGTAATAACAACTGTAGTAAACTGATACCTGCCTTCTTCAGGCAGGTAGGCATACATTTCTCAGAAAATAACATTAATAACATCAGTGTGTACTTTTTTTTTCAGACCACAGTATCCCTTTGTGCATTTAGTTGTGTCATTTACCCTGACAAAAAGAATTCTTGAAAGTCACGTGGGAGATTACTTTTAAAATCTGATTAATATAGTACTCAGGAACTAATTTGACCATACATTTGATCCCAAGCCAAAAGAAAGAACAGGACAAGTGTGTTGTTCTGGGGTGGTTGTGTGGTGACAATATATGATGAAGAGATCCAGTACTGCAAAAGCAACTACTTAGGAATAAATGAAGTAGAATCAATGGTTATAGCTCAAATATAGTTGGAGGATTTGCTCATGTTTTGTTATAGCATATCTCTTCCACTAGCTATTTATATACTTCAGGGAAATGCCTAGAAGCTGCAGACATTGCCAGAATACTTCCAGAGCATATAGTTCCATCTCATTTGTTTGTTTGGATTTTTTTAGAAGACTGGCTGAAAGGTGAGAATGTACCTCTTACTTTTACCAGCTCATTCATTTGAATGAATGCACAGAAATTGGAAACACATCTGTGGTGTTGTGACAGACCTGCTTTCTGAAACCATCTAATTAATGCCTTGGATTTTCTGTAGAATTATGGTGTTGTTAACCAGCAGTAACAGAAGGATTTCTGTTAGTTTCTTTTTCATCTGTGGGATGAGTTGTCACTGATTTGCAAGATATGTCTGTCACAGTACAGCTCATAAAAGTAGTGATTAGCAAGACATGCTATGCAACCACCAATGCTTTATCTCCTCCCTTAGATGGCATATGAGTAGGTGGGATGTTGTTCATTTTGATCGCAAAATTACTTCTATTATATTCTGAAAGATAAGAATGTGTTTCCACAAAATTTTAAAGGGAAAATAAATCCAAGGGGGTGAGGAACTGGATTTCAATTCCTCTGGTATTGCATGGGATGTAAATGCTTCGCTTTTTCTTACAGTAGGTTTTTGGAGAAAGTATGGTCTGTTGGCTTTTCACCCTTAAAATGACTAGTGAAGGGACCCTCTTCCCTATTAATTGTTTTTAGAGTTTTCCACTGATGCTGTGTTGTCCATTTTACTGTATCTCAAATTGGGTATGCTAAGGAGATTGATTTGTGGATAAGGACACTTCCTGGGAATGCCGGTAGTTTATTAGGAGAGATGAACCAAAGAGTAGGAAATGTTGAAAATGCTCTGATGGCTAAATGTATCAAAGTGGGCAGAGAAAGGATGAATACTGAGGGGTAGACAAGGAACTAAGATCCTGAGGATGAGATACATCTGTGTTATAGAGATATGGGAAAGAAAAAGCAAGATTTCAAGATGGAGAGTGACATGGCTAGAGCTGGTAGGCTGGTGCTTCTAGCAACTGTATTTTGGAGAGACAAAGGTTTTGGGAAAAGACAAACTTGTATCCTATGGCTTAGTAACTGCTCTTCTACTTTTTAATCTTTGCTTTGTTCCACACTCCATTTTTACCAAGGATAAAGCCCTTTATTTTTCCAAGCTAGCAGGGACTCAGTTCAGTAGAACTACTGGCAGTGACATCTGAGGACCCATGGCTTCTTCCATGGCAGTTCAAAGTCAGGCAGATCTGGGATCACTCGTTCATGCTAAGATCATCTAAAATGCACCTCTTCCTCTCACATGCAACAGTTCTTTTCCAGTAACTGCTTCAAAGTAGGAAAAGTCATTCTTAGTGTAAAAAGCATCAGGTCAGGTAAGGACAAAAAATTGCTCAATATTGTGTTCTTCTGACATCCAAGCAATAGCCTCAGTGTCCAAGCCATACATGGATATTTGCAGAAATAGCTTGAATTTAACATGGTCATCATAACTTTTTTTTCCTGGAAGATGACCTCCAATGAAAGTATAAGGACATGAATGATTTTAATCTGTGGTAACAATGGAGAACCAGTCCTGACTGACTCCAGCAGCATAAATACACAAAATGACAGATTTTCCTGTGGCCGCCCTCCCTCCTGCCTGAGCACACACATACACGCTCAGTGGCACACAGCAAAATTCAAATTGGTCTTTATCTTTTGTCTGTTGTCCCAGTGATTAATGCTGCTCTTGCTAGGAGACTAATCAAACGAGGGGAAATATGGAGAAAGAAATATGTATTTCTTAGACTATTGTTATCAGTGTTATTATTATTCCTCTAATATATTATCCTCCTGTTAGAAGAACTTAATGCAGGAAGTGAGAGGTAAGAGCAAATTTGATGGTGAGAAGATGAATGGGGCAGGCCACAGCAAGTGGAACACAGGCGTCTTTCAGAGGGAAGTGAGCTACCAAGCTGTTTTGGGGTTGTGGCACTTTAACTAGAAAACTAAAAGGCTGTAGCAGGCTGGATATGGGTCCCAAGCCAGGAGATACTAAGCCTTACTTATTTATTTACAGTTTTCTAAGCCTTACTCAGTTCACTGAGCATCTGTCAACAAATCTACTCTCTAAAGGGTACTTTACTTTCCCTGCTTAGTAAAATAAAGGTCACTGGTCTATCTCACAACCAAGTTCAGAGGCGTTATTCTGATAGTATGGCTAATACCTTGTAAATTTTATCAGGTATTATATTCTCTTTCCCTCCTCCCTGCTCCTTGGCTGAGGTCTTTCATAGTGGTACTGAGACCCTGTATTTCCAGTTTGATTTTAAAGACATGTATAGCATAGAGCAGAAAATGTACTCTGTGCTTTGGTAAAAACAGAAACGGATGTTTTGAATGCATATAAATTAGATTTAAGTAGAAGACCTGTCTTGTGAGTGAGTAGGATTGGATTCCAATTGACTTGTTTACTTGGGATCTTCTTAAAGATGTGGTAATTAAGAGGTCACACCTTATTTTTTTCTTCCCTTTGAGCAGAGGAATATAGAAAGGAGTAGCTGTAATAAAGGAACAGACTTGCTTGAGATTAAGAAGAGATGACTGAGAGAGGATTTTATCAGTGCATACAAAGTATCTTAAGGATGGGTGTCAAGAGGATGGGACCAGACTCTTTTCAGTGGTACCCAGTGACAGGGCAAGGGGCAATGGGCATAAACTGAAACAGAGGAAGTTCCATCTGAATATGAGCAAGAACTTCTTTACTGTATGGGTGACAGAGACTGGAACAGGCTTCCCAGAGAGGCTGCCAGGTCTCTTTCTCTAGAGATATTCAAAACCAGCCTGAATTTAATCCTGTGCAACCTGCTCTAGGTCAACCTGCTTTGGTAGGGGGTTTAGATTAGATGACCTCCAGAGGTCCCTTCCAACCCATATCATTCTGTGATCTGTGATACCTATGCTATAGAAGCATTTTTTGATAGGGCCAGTATTTCCTGGAGACTCTGTTTATTACTCTTTGCTGTGGGTATTTTAGCATAATGCCCTCTTGCTTCATGGAGTAGGCTGCAGTCTTGCAAATATGTTTAGGGTCCAAATCTCACACATTGCTGTCTTAGCTCCAAATTGTTTGCATTTAGGCAGTGGTTAATCCTGCTGTTCTCTGCTAGAGCAATGCTGTGTGTATTAACACTTAAATTAGCAGGTAGGTTTCTAGTGCCCGTGTTTGTTTCATTGTTATATTCACAGCCTCATTAGAGATATTCATAGAAAAACAAGCTAAAATTGATTCTGTGCTCCTAATACATGCCACTCTTCCCCTCACATTTGTCCCATATATGTTTCCCAGTTTATATATCTACTGAAATTGTCCTTTCACTGCCTAATGCATTGCCATTTACTCTGTCACACTTCAGACTCGCACAATTAACTCTTGTTCTTAAGTTTGTGAGCAATAGCTGTTCAGGTGGCTACTGCTGTCACCTGCTTGTCTTGTCTTGAGATTTAGCAATTAGTGAGAATGAAATTTAGAAATACAGATATGCTAGGCAGGTCAGAATATACTGCCTGACCCCCTGGAGTTCCTGAAGGCATCCAGCTTTAACAGCATTAGAGGAGAATCTATGCAACAGAGCTTCTGGGCTTCCTCCAGAGCCAGGAGGTTGGGCAGCTGGTCCCGCTCTGTAACAGAGCTGTGTGTGGGTGCTGGGAATCAGCAGGATTTCCAGCTGCTAGACATAAATAAGAGTGCCAAGGTGGAAAGGAAAGATAGAAAGAAGAAAGGGGTGTGGAGAGGACTTCTTCCACCCCCACATCTGACTCATTGTGAGGTGTTGTTGCTTGTCTGAAATTGTTTTAGTCCTGCTTATGGACTCAAGCACAGCAGAAAAATTTCCGCTTGCTTGGCTGTAGAATTTGTTGCCCTGGCAAGAAGCAGGAACCACTTACAATCTGCTGTGAAAAGGCTTAGTGTCTCTCTGGATGCCTCTCAGCTAATGTCCAATATTTGCAAGTCATTTATTTTGTCCTTTCTTGACTGAAGCCATGGAAATGGCATTAGCTTCTGCTCCATGTGATTCCTGGAAGGAAAGGAGGGAGGAAGTTGTCATGAACTGGAAAGGAGTGTGAGAGCCTGGCTATGGATTGTTAAGGACCAGGATCTGCAATGTTCACTTTGGCCTTAGGAAATGCTGTATCGACTGGAGTGAGTTGTAGCCCTGCAGTCTGCGTCTTGCTCTTTTGTGATGGTTTGTTACATTGTTCAAGGTAGGTCCCTGGTTCAGATTCTGAGTCTGAATTGCCCTCTCACTTGCAAAAGGCCAGATTTCCTTTGGCATGGCTTAGGAAGCTCTTCTGCTGCAACTCTGCTGCAATGCTGCTGCAGGCATTTGTGCTCTCCTGCTTACTATTGTAGTTGTTAACTCTAGGTATCAAAGTCAGCGAGAAAACCAGAAAGTTTCATAACATCAGGGCTTCTCTTGTGAGGGGGAAAATAGGGTGAAGTGAGGGCAGACTGAACAGGGCAGAGGATGTAAATGACAGTTTACAACACCAAGGATCCTTCTAGAGGTGGAGAGGGGGCATGGCACAGGCTGCCTGTCCCTCTGCTTCTGTCAGGTTTGGTCACTTGGAATTTATTGACTCTTTCTCTTCTATTCTAACCTGGTTTAATGACAGTTGTAGCTGAATGTCAGGAGGATTTGGGGATTTCATTTTTTGAAATTTTTTTCTGTTGTTCGCTGTTCTTTCCTTCCTCTTTTGTCTTTCTAAAGCTGAGAGGTAGCTTCTGTGGTGGCAATGAAAGGTGATAGTGGTTGGGCAGTATTGTACCCCATTTTTTCCAATAGGACATAACAGCGAAAACAAGAGGAGTGATTACTATTATCCATGGGTACAACTAAGCTCCACCTAGCAAGTTACATTTGCAATATCTGTCAGGAATATAGCCTTGGCATCTGAGAGCTTTGCAGCTCAAGAGCCCATCCACCTGCAATGGTCCATAAATTCAGACAAAGGATGTGGGGAGAAATAATGAATATTAATTCAAAACACCTATATACTTTACCTAGAATTCAGAAATGCACTTATTAATTACATCTCTTTGAGCCAGAAATTCTCTTCTTTTATCAGTATATTTTATTTATATGGCTGATACCTTTTACTGTAGACTTATATGGAGTTTAGACTAGGGCTAAATCATAACTTCATCATGGTTCAAGTCAGGGCATTATTCAGCAGTCTCCTACAAATTCATCTATAGAAGACAAGGAATTTAGAAGAAAAATCACTCCAGGACCCTGTCATTTCTTTTCTCTTTTGATGTCCAGGAAGACCATTTAAAAGAGAAAAAAAAAACCAAACCACCCTCCTCCCCCCAAAAAAACCAACCCCCTCAAACAAACAAACAAACAAAAGCCCCCACCAAAAATCAAAATTAAAAACCAACAAACAAAAAGCCCCAACTTTCTGAAAAAGAGGAGAGCTGGTTTTTATTTTGCAGATGTAAAGCTGAATTAATAACTTGCTAGGGTTTTTTTTTTCTTATCATTCATGCATTAATTGTTCAAGTTTACTTTCATGAAAGTGTGAGGTCTGGGAAATAACATTTTCTGACTTGAGATGTGCAGATAAAACTATGATAAAAGCCATAATATGAATTATGGCTTCAAAATTACCAAAGATATCAGTTAATAGGAATGGCCATACTCTCTGTTACTAGAACCAAAATTTCTTTATTGTAAATCTTCATATAAGAAAATGTGGTGACCAGTTCTAAAACCTGTAGGATAATAAAAGGGAGGATGTGTTTATGAACATTGCTTTCCCTTCTGAAAATGCAAGCAATATTCTAATAGAAAATTTGCTTCACTGAAGAAGAGTGTGATCATAAGCACTTGTTACTGGAAGTTGTACATAATATCCTGGAAGAGATATGGAGAAGTTAAATGTGGACTGTCCTGTAACTCTAGTATGGTGTCTGTAGTGAGACTGTGTTTTTCCTGATCACTGCTTGTAGTGATTGCTCATTTAACCAGATCATGTTGTTCCAGGTGCTATTTCTGCTCTATTTTAATGTATCTGGCATGATTTTCCTTTGCACAGGGCAGTGAAATTTGGGCTGCAGCCCACATGGCAGCATCAGGAAGCCAATTTTAACTTGACTGACCTTGTTTGGCATCAGACTGTATGCGGAAGTTCAGCCATTCCTGATACTAGACATAGAATTTACTTTCCAACTTGTGTGTAATTTGGGAAAACTCAGAATTCTGTTATACCTTTGACATAGTGCCAGGTAGAAGGATTTGTCTTAAGCAATCCCTTCAGCAAAATCTTACTGGGTAGGGCTGTGATTCTTTTTTTCTGTAGCAAGGCAAACAGGTGAGTTTCAAATCCACTTACCCAAAGGCTTTAGTCTCTGGGATAGACCTTGTGGCACCTGCTGAAGCACTGTGTAGGCATGCTAACAGTAATGAAAACAGCTGCTAACAAAATTTCTTTATGAAGCACCTTACAAATTGTATCTAAGGATTGTTTATTTTCATCACAGATACACAGTTAATTGTAGGTTAGCACCTAATTATTGTTTAATAATGCATAGCTAAACCAGCAATAGTTTGGAATGGCAATGAAGGATGCTTTCAACATGGCCATGAAACAAGAAGCAAAACCAAACCAAAGCAGGAAATAATTAACCAAGCTGTCCTTACATTGGGACACCTCTAAAACAGATATTTAAGAAAAGGTTTCTGAATAATCAAATGATCTCAGTAAGATCATTACCTCAACAATGGCCCCTTCTGACATGCAAAATGATATGCACTGATTAGTGAGAATCCTCCCCATCTGCATTTCATGGCCATACTTTGTGTATCTTGTGAGCACGTGCAAGCTCTTTTCATCCACAGAGACAGTAGGTGGTTTGGGGTTTTTTTCTTGTTATTTTTCTGTCAAGAAAAGACAGGTAGTTCTGGACAACAGTGAAGCACTGTCCAAACTGTCTAAATTAACTCAGCTTAGGCAGTGTTAAACATTCTCCATATTAACTTGTCCCATTGCTTATTGAAAAACAGGGAATATTGTCTATTATCTCAGATTAATTGATTCACACATGACCTCATTTTAACATGATTGATAGAAGGTTATACTGTAACTGTCTTCAGAGGTAGCTGGGGTTCAAATAGGCACAAGTGAAGAGGCAATGCAAGTGGCCAACTTTAGTGGCAGAATCAAAGAGACTGAAAAGATTCTATGTTTGAGACTCAAAGACTTTCCTTACTGAATTTTGCCATTTAGTAGGTCATCATTCACATGTCTCTGATCACTTCTTTAAACTGCCTCCTGGCAGATCTGGAAGATCAGGACATACACATGTACTTGAGCTGCTTCGGGTCACAGCCTGTGCTGAAGTGCCAACCCCTTTAGATGAGCAGGTTACACTTCATGCAGTGGAGCTGTGGAGGAATGGACATGCGGGTCTTCTTCATTGCCCTTGCTGCAGGGACAGTAACCTCTGGTGGGGATACCAACATCTTCAACCACTGCCGCAACAGTAAAACATTATGTCAGTCAGAAATTTTTGTCATAAGCGAGGCTATTTCTTAACATGGCAAGGCTTTTCAATGCCCTTGCAATGCTTTATTGAAGTTTCTCTGCATGGCATTACATTCTGTAGTGCCAAATGAAGATACAGATCCAAACCTTTCAAAGGGATGCAGTACTTGCTTCAGCTGAATATCCTTTTTCCCTAGGTGTATTCACCTAATAACTTATTTCTGGGACTGCTATTCCTTCTGTGACAGTTCTGCTACTTTGAAGTCCTTCTTGAACCAGTGAGAGATTTTCATTAGTTGTCAAGGGTTTTCATTAAACTTATCTTTGGCTTTGACCTCTTACACTGATATCTCCCTATGTTGGCATCCCATGAGGATAGTTTATTCATTACTCCTTCTGTCCCAGATTAAAATCTTATGGCTTCTGAGGAATTTCTTGCTCTTTAGAAAAGAAAATTCAAGTGAAACTAGTTATTTCCTTGCCTAGGAATGCAATGTTTCTTATTAAAATACACCTCAAGTGGTACATCTGCATGGTCTTCTCACTAAGGCTGAGATGCTTGGTGTGCCACTCAAGGCTTCTGTAAAAAAGATGAACTCACGTGCTTTCCAGGCTGTACTGTGTCATCTCTTTCTGCAGACCTGAAAAACAAATCAAAGAAAAACCATTTATGTCAAACTCTGGACTTTTTTTTTTCTAAATTAAAAAAGGCTTTCTGAGATGTGAAGCATTTCTGAATGACCTCCGCTGTGCTTTCTGAAACTGCTTTCCTATGGAGTGTTTATATGCTATCAGTGGCAGCTGTCTCCCCCACAAAGAATTCACAGTAAAGTTGTTAGACTGCCAGGGCTCTGACTTAACCTTTTCTGTCTTGGTTTGCATGTTCTGGTTTTGGTGTTTGCTTTTTTTCCATCACTCTCTTGCCATTACATCAAAGCACACTGCCTTTCTCCTTCCTTATACAGTTAACTTTCCACAATTCCTTGCTGCTTCTTCAGTGCTTCCATCTTTTGTTTATTTTAATGTCAGCTGAATACAAACCTAATCCACTGATATAAACTCAGCCAGATGGAATTGCTTTTCTGAGTCTCACAAATATTAGGGGCTCTGTAACATCTCTGCCCCCTTTGAACAGGATGTCTCCTTCCATTTCTAGCTGATTTGCAAAGTGCAAAGAGGATGAAACTCTTTCCTTGGAAAATGGGAGGCACCTGCCTTGTGGGAGGCACCTGCCTTGCAGGGCTTGTTTTAATTTGATCAACAGGCTTAACAGACAGTAGCTGAGATCATGGAACAGCCAGGAGGTTTCTGAGGACACTGTTACCTTCCCAGTGCATCTGCTTGTGGATTTTGCATGAGTGTGCTATGTTTCTCTTGGATTCTGTCCCTAGAGGTCTGTTCCCAGAGCATGATGAGTGACTGCCTTAAACTGCTATCATGGTTAAAGTTCCTGCAAGCACTGTTTATGAAAACACTTAATCCTCTCAGGATGTTTATTATTCAATTAGCCGTGGTAAAACAGCAGTATATTTCCCAAAATATAAAATACTGGCACTTATTTGTTTAGAATCAGTTACTTTTTTGTTTGCCTAGCTTTGGTTTTGTGTTACAGAACTACAAAAATTCCCTCTGGTCAATCATACTTGTTGTTTGCTGTTTTCTGTAATCCAGTTTTTCTTTCTTTTTCCAGACTAACCCATCTCATCCATGAGAACTGCTGGTCTAAAATTCAGTGTAAACAGGAGAAGCAGGTTAAGTCAGCCTTCGTTAAACTCTGTGCCTCTGTCTAGAATGCTCTCACTCACCTATTAGCTAACTTCAAAGCCAAGTCACATGTGACTTCATATCAGAGTAGTCACAGCAGTGACTATAAAGAAGTGAAAACCTCTAGCTAACTATAGCTAGCTATAAATTGAAATAATCTGACTCTCTTTGTTCAAACTAGAATTAAACAAAGCATAAATTGTCCAATAACTGCACAAGAGAAATCATGAGAATGAATGAGAAAGTAAGCTTCTAATCTAGTTGTAAATTACTTTATACTAGCCTGCTACTTTTTCTTTTTGTGCTTTCTCCTTTGAGGGGCAATGACAAACTTCACATCTAGATTGTAACTGTCCTCTGTCACCTCATGATGATATGAGAATTACATTGTATGGGCTACCCAGTGCAGCTCAAGAGCTGTTTCTCTTCTGTCAGTAAAACAGGACTTCATTTCACTCTTGAAATAAAGTCAGTCCATCATTTTTTTGATTGCTGAAGAAATGTTTAACTATGATAATCTGGGATTATTAGAATTGTTATTCTCTTTGCTGTCTGCCACTTGCTAGTTAGGACTTCTTTCTGCTGAGGGAAGTGGCTCTTTGCACAGGTAAACTGTGATCTAACGCAGCTTGAGTAGGAAACCCCAAATTTGTTCTGGGTTGCTGATACTTGGAGGATGTTTTTGGCCTTTTTTAGTTTTGTTTTATTTTGTTTTTTTACTCAAGAGGACTGGGACTCTTCTGGAGGATAATCATAATTGAACTGACACTAAAAGATGCTGAAAACGCCTTGAACTCTCAAAACTTCCTTTTGTTATCACCAGTCTTCTCAGTTGTCCCAAACATAGTCTCTTCTGTAGCTCACTGAGCAATTTTTTCAGTGAAGAAATTTGTGTTTGGCATTGTGCTGATTCCATTCTTACTAGTAAATAAGTAACTTGTGCAGTCTCCTTTCCTAGCACTGGTCAGTAGATAGGACACCAGAATTAACTCTCTAGGCCTGAACTATATGATTATAGGAGTCCATCGTAGGAAAACCTTACATGAATCACTGGGTCGAGTCCCCCAGCTATTATAGACACCATTTTCTCTGTTCTCTTCAATAACGTTTTGTTTCCAGACTTTGCCTGACATTTCAGCATAATATTGCTCAAGGCACTTTAACCCCTATACCAAGGTTCCTTCCTTATGTGATGTGGCATTAGTATTTCCTTTTTATTCTTCTGTAAAGTGTTTTCAGATGTATGGCTGAAAAATACTAACTAATTTCTTGTATTAGTACTGTCATATTATATCTGACAGATCCTTCCTGCCAGAGCCTAAAGGAACCTGCTGTCAGCTGACACATCTTCATGAAGAACAATGCAGAACACTGGCAATAACAACAAATTCCTTTATTTGGGATGATTTTTTTTTTTAATTTAATGCACCAGAAACCCAGCAGGCAGAGTCAGGAATAATGAGCTGTTTTTCTGACCCCGTAGAAATTAATATTGTCCTTGACAGGACTCTGCTAACTTGCAAATTGAAAGTACACTTGACCTGACTCACAAGCATGGTCTTGTGGTAAAATGGGTGCTGTCTGCCCTCAGCCTGGAGCTGCAGAGATAAATGGAAATGCATGTACAGCTCAGCACTTGCCACTGCTGGGATTGAAGGTAACCACAGCAGACAATGAGCTGTACACGCTGTGTTGCTATTCTGAGTTGTGCAAAAATAACTTCCATTTTCTTTTTTGAGTGCTGTCTTCTTGTCCTGCCCAGCACTGTTCTTCCAGAGTCTTACACAAACCAGCACAAACATGTTAGCATTTCTTGGACAAGCCTCCGCTTCTTACTACAGAGAAGCAAGGGACACTATGGTCTTTGAGAGCAAGTGAGTGCATATCTAACAAATGGGTATTGTCTGGCACAATTATTCTGGTGCAGGAAACTTCTATGACTCTTTCCAATGGCTGGAGTCACCTAAAGAGCATTGGTCAGAAATTCTGCTGACTATTCTCAGACTTGGGATTTTTTGTTCTCACTGGAAAGCTGTTTGTGTCTCTCCATCCTGCAGTGTCACAGATGTAAAAGGATGAGTCACTTCTTTGGGCCATCAGATTTGTGTACCTTTAATGAAAATGATTGTTTGAAAAAGGACAAAGTGTGGCCTGAGCTCTAGATCAGAGATAAGAACAATAGGTAGAGATTCTGAACACTTATGCTGTCAAACAAAATGTGATATCAGTCTCCTTAGCACATTTTTACACACAGGCAGGCTATGTTGTGGACCTTACACTTGTTCTTTTTAATAAATTACTAGAACTGTATTGCAAACAAATGTATTCTGGATCCCTTTCCCCCCACAATGTATCACATAATTATAACAGTAGTACTACATTAAGCCTGTGTGCAGCTGATCCTTTGTCTTTTTGTTCCTGGTGCATATTTGTATAATTGTTTCTTTGAGCTGTGTAAAACTTTAATTGCAGATACCAGTACTGTGCCAGCATAAGATCATGTGGTATCTGTGGGTTACCAACAGCTACCAAATGCTGTTAGTAACTGTTTGATCTGTCAAAACTGAATGCAAATGTTGGACTGGTATTTGAGTGGGTGTTGAAACATAAAGTGAGGTGTATTACTAAATAATATCAGCTTGAATTAAAATATCTCATTTGAACTTTTAATGGGAAGGGGAAGAATTTTCAGTCAATGTCATTTCTTAACTTCAGTGATTCATTCTTGTATGACAATGACTTTCTGTCACTTTATAGTGAGTTCTAGTTACCTCTTATCAGCCTCTGTCTGCTCATATGTCTGGTATCTGTACCATACAGGAAAAGAATTATTGCTATTCTTAAATTAATTCTTGCAGTACTCTTTAATGCATGGATAATTTGTTTGTATCTTAGCCTCTGTAAAAGCTTCCCTCTGTAGGGCCTTCATTTTATTTAGAGGCTGCAAGAAAATTCTCCTTTATCATTGTAGACCTAAAAATTCAAACTAGTTTTGTCATCTCCTGACAGCACTGCTCTCAAAACAGTTTTACCTCTTGCTTTTCTAATTTTTGCTCTCTATATAAGAAACCCTGAGGCTGGAATGTTGTCTTTCTCCTCTCTATCAAAATGTGTGTCTCAGAAACACTGTCCCCAACTGGAAGGACCTTAAAGGTGATTCAGACTTTGAGTGTCAGAGCAACTTCTAATACTTCCTTGGCTATTATTAGATGACAAGCTTCTGCATTGCTGGCATGTGTAAGCACCAGTGATACACATATATACACATATATATACATATATACACAGTGATACAGTGATTTTAAAAGGAAAGATTCATTTTGCTAGTTTATAGGTTTTCCTTAACCCCTTGAAGGCTTCACCTGTTTTTGTAAAACGCCTGTGAATAAGTCATGAGAATAAGAAAGAGACTATATTTACTGCCTCTAGATTTCTAGAACATATCCAGTGTAAATCACTAGTGGTGGAGAGTCAATATAATTTGTAAGATTTCTGTGGCTTATGTGAAATGAGTGGGTAGATGTTATATTATGCCATATTTTATAGCTGATTTAGTGCACTTGGCTTTGCACTTCATCTGCTGAAGCCTTTGGTACACGTACCACTGGTTTGGGTTTTAGCAATGGTGGAGCAAATTGGCAAGAACTAGTAGTAGTAGTGACCTATAGCTTGAATTGATAGAATTGGTAGAATTGATCCCTCAAATGTCAAATGTGTCTCTCAGCTGAACAGAAGTACTGATATAACCTTTTCTTCCTCAAGTTCATGTAAGACATGGCTTCAGCTCACATCTCCATTTTCGAGTCACTTTTTCACATGCTGAACTTGTAACCCTTTCTGTCAGGACAGCAGGATACTTGAAGCATATTCTGACACCATCTTGCCTTCCTCAAGTGCTTCCCTCAGGAAGAGACTCAGTAACTGAGGTGCAGAGGCTGAAGGCTGGCTGGCAGCCTTCACAGTTCTCACAGGGCTTAAACCCAAGTGTTGCTAGGAATTTCAGGGTTATAGTCTCAAGCTAGAAAATTCAGGTAGACAACATGCCTATGCAGCTAATAAAAGATGGGGGGAACATGGAAGTTGGTCCTTCATAACATCTGCTATGTCAGCCAGGATACTATCTTCCACTAGACTTGACATCTGAGCCATACAGAATATTTAATAATCTTGCTGGAACAAACTGGAAAAATCCAGTATCCTGAATTTTCCTTATTAACTGGAAGACTCATTCTTTTAAAGAGTCACGAGCCTGGAAATTCATGTGGAAGTGCATCTGAAAGTAGAACATCTGGGAAGTTATTGGTTACCCAGTTGTTGGGGTGTTTTTTATACTGTTGCTGCTGTGAATATACCAGAGCACATCTGAAGTACTTTGACAAAGGACTAACTCTCCAGAGAACACTCCTTCTGCATGGGTAGGCATGTTCCTCGGTGAAGTGGCTCTGCACAACCCCTTGGTGCCATCTCCTGCCTATGGAGGATGTTTACCACCAGATCAATCCAAGGAAAAAGATGATCCAGTAGCAATGAGGTGAAGGTTGGAGAAACTTATTTGATGGTAGTGCACCACTGCCTATTGCCTGGCATTTTCAGCCAAAGGATAATGACTGCACAGAGCTGGTTGTGCTGCACTTGGACTTCAAGGGATGGTTGCATTAGCCTAGGGATGACATAAATATATGGAAGCACTGCCACAGCAACTTGTTTGTTTCGGGTCAAGGCACTGCAAATGCCTCTAGGTAATCAGATCCAATAAAAACACTGGCTGCTTTGACCTTTGAAGCTAATTAATTGTGTTGCAATCAGTTACACTCTTTTTCTTTCACACTTTTTCTTTCATCTCCCTCTTTCTCCCTTTAATTTATGCACTCCAATGGTAATGCAAATTCTCTTCATTTACAACTGAGGATAAAAAGGTTTTCCATAGGAATTGTTATTTTCTTTTCTAAACAGATGGATATATTAATAAAGAGAGATTTTTATATGGTCTTCTATTTAATGGCTAAGGAATTGAATATTAGTGAAAAGAACTACACTTCAGATACTGATCTTGTATTTTTAGCCAAATAATGTGAACACCATAGACAGCTATGGGGTAATCTGTTTGGTTTACTGTATTGAAGAGTATCTTAACTGATCCAGTCCATAAAAGCTTTGCCAAATTGTACAGATCTATTAATTTTTTGCTTGTAGTACACTGGTTTTTTTACAAAAATGCTTTATGTGGCTTTGGAGTATATTACACTAACAATCCTGCTTGTATACACTAATGTTTTATATTACTGAAGGCATAACTTCTGATGTTTTCTGAAAGATCCCAATAATGTAGATACTAAAGGATAGAGCCTATAACCTAAGAAGCTTCCTAACTTGAAAAGGAGAGTTAAAGCCTTTAAATCTGAAATCACTAATTGAAATCTTGTCCATAAAAAATCAAGAGCTTGATCACTGAAATACCCTCATTATTCTTTCCTGTATGTGTACACATTGAGAATGTGACCAGAGTGGGCATTGGACTGTTCCCTTTAAATGGCACCTTTATGCCGAGGCCAGGGATATATGACTTTGGGAAAATATGTTGTCTTAATGAAGAATATTATTCCTACAGAATAGGATTATGGCCTACTGATAGAAAGATATTTGCAATGGGAAATCTTTGGCAGTGTTGAAATTCACTGTTGCCGAGCTTTTTAAAATAAAGATTCTCTAAAGTCTTAAAAGGGTTGGGGTTTTTTTTAATAATATTTGCAGTGCCAGAGTGATGCTGTTGACAGCTGAGTTGAAGAAAGCATGCTGTCAACTCTGCAACTCACACAGGTTGTTCACATACTTCTATGCAGCTATCAGTGTGGTTATACACAGGAGAGGGGAGATAACGATTTTCCATCAAATGGCCATCCTTCTGCTTTTTGTAACATTGCCAGTCAGAAGCCTGTGGAGTATGGCTTCTGCTGCAGTACAGAATGATTAATCACCAGCTAGGAAGGAAGAGCTGCTTACTTCCCTATTCCATGTAGAAATAGCAGAGCTTTGACGTGTAGATTGATGCAAGCACAACAGGTCCTCCCAGACTCTCTAACACTGGGGGATACTCAGTAATGTTCCAGAGTGGAAAGCCATGTTTCATTTGCATATGAATTCACATACATATTTTAGCCATAATGTAATCCTGAAGTATTGCTGATTTGTGCTCTGCTCTTCTATAAGAAACAATCAGCTATGAAATCAACACCATTTATACTAGAATGCTGTAAAGACAAGTTGCAGGGTGCTTCTGTATCTACAGTGAATCATGACTGCATAGGGGCTCTGCTGATCCCAGCTTCCCAACCTCTTTGCTCAGTCATTCTCGTGAATGATGCAGAACTACAAGAGGAAAAAATACTTCCATCTCCCACCTCTTCTGATAGCTAGTCATCATTTTGTCCCCTTGAAACTTCTCATTCCTGCTTCTCTCCAGCCTACCTCTCACCCAGGATCACTGTTCCTGTGAGAGAAGAAGCTGGGACAAAAGCTTATGATCTTCCTCTCTGCCAAAGTATGTTTTCCAGGTGAATAGGAATGATGAAGTGAGAGAAAGCAATTTTTCCATCTATTCACAGATTTCACAGAATATGCTGAGTTGGAAGGGACCCACAAAGATCGTTGTCCTTAGCTTTGCACAGGATCATCCCCAAGAGTCACACCATGTGCCTGAGAGAATCATCCAAATGCTTCTTGAACTCTGTCAGGCTTGATGCTGTGACCACTTCCCTGAGGAGCCTGTTCCAGTGCCCAACCACCCTCTGGGTAGAGAACCTTTTTCTAATATCCAACCTAAACGTCTCCTGACACAACCTTAGGCCATTCCCTTGTGTTCTGTCACTGGTCACTCCTCTTCCCCTCACAAGGAAGTTGTAGACTGCAATGAGGTCTCCCCTCATTCTCCTCTTCTCCAGGCTGAACAGACCAGGTGACCTCAGCCACTTCTATTGCGGTGCCCAAAACTGCACACAATGTTCAAGCTGAGGCCACTCCAGTGCAGAGCAGAGCAGGACAATCCCGTCCCTCGACCAGCTGGCGATGCTTTGCCTGATGCCCCCCAGGACACGGTTGGCCCTCCTGGCTGCCAGGGCACTGCTGACTCATATTCAATGTGCCATCGACCAGGACTCCCAGGTCTCTTTCCATGGCACTGCTTTCCAGCATCTCATTCCCCAGTCTGTACATACATCTGGGGTTGTCCCATCCCACATGCAGAATCCGGCACTTCCCCTTGTTAAACTTCATATGTTTGGTGATTGCCCAGTCCTCTAATTTGTTGAGGTCTCTCTTCAGGGTCTCCCTGCTTTCAAGGGAGTCAGTAGCTCCTCCCAGTTTTGTGTCATCTGCAAACTTGCTTAGTATCCCTTCCAGTCCTTTGTCCAAGTCCATTATGAAGATGTTGAAAAGCACAGGGCCTAAGATGGAGTCCTGTGGAACCCCATTAGTGACAAGTTGCCAGTCTGATGTTACCCCGTTCACTATTACCTTCTGTGCTTAACCTGTGACCCAATTCTGCTATGCAGTCATTGCCTTTAAAATACTGTGTAAGGTGCTTGGATACTGCAAAGGCATGGTACAAGAGTTCTCTCATATAGGAGAAATCCACTGCCCTGTTCCTGTGTATAAGAAGTGACTGTTAACAGAATGTAATGTAGGTTCCTGTGGTCACTGCTAAATGTGAGTACCGGATGCTCATTCTAAATGGGATTATCTGATCTGCTATAGTAGGAGACTGAATAGTAGATGAGAGAAACTGGTGTTCTCTCCAGGTATGTGAAGGGGCAAGGTATTGTAATGGGAGGGACCGACTGATACTCTGATCTGCTTTGGCAAAGGCTGTGCTGCATATAGATTTTTCTGAACTGCTTAGTAGAAAATTGGAGGAAGTTACTTAAGAAGGCAACAGGAGAGTCAGTTATCAATTGGAGTCTTTCAAAAAGGCAAGCAATTTTCTTGTTCTTTTCTATATAGTGACTTATACATTGTGCCCTGTCACAGCTTCCATTTTTTGTATTTGACAGCTTAGTCTTTTCCTTTAAATACAGAAATCCAAGAGCAGAGTACTAGTGTTCTACCGTGCGTGTCCCCAGTTGCCACTAACTGTTGAAGTCTGCCTTGGACTGAGGCCAGAATAGATGCCTCCAGGCTGGACAGCTCTGAAGCACATGGAAACTAGATAAGTCATGTATGAAAATCAAAGTGTATCAGTTCTGTAGTCAAAAAAGAAAGAAGCAACCAAAGTTAGGAATGCCAGCTCTCCAGAAAAAGGAAGGTCAGACTTGGCTTTCTAAATAAGGCACACAGTAATCAAAAGACTTTTAGCCAATATATACAATTTCTACTCTTTTTCCTCTAAAGACACCATCCTTAAGAAATGTTCAGTATTACTTGAAACATGCAGTTTAAAACACTTAGTTTTCTCATGCATATTTTGGAATTGAACCTGCTCGTAATATACTTTTCCAAAGTAAAGAGGAACTGGAATCATATCCTTCTATTTGTCTTCATAGCTAAACACTGTTCTACACATACACACATGGATATATAAAATATATATTAAGTGGATCCATATATATTCAAATATATGGATATATAAAACCGTATATATATAGGCTATCATAGCACAAAACTGGAAATCAGATCAACCTGAACCTGTTTTCAGATCAGCTGCTGCCCTGCTTTGTGATGTTGAATTTGACACTTGAACTCTAACTTTCTGGTCGTAAAGTGTGGAGGTATATCTTTCCTAGGATAGTGCTCCATTAACTTAGTGGTCATAAAATACCTTGAAACTGGATGAAAATTAAGTTTATAGAGGAATGCAGGGTAGTGTGATGTCAAATAGGAGACACAGGACCTAGGACCATCCAGGAACTTCAGAGGAGAACTTCTTGTAGAACAACCTTAGATTGAAACAGTTTGTTTCACTGTGGAATGTCATAAAATGCCTTCAGTAGGAGCACACCAGGAGTGGTGATGGTTCTACTTAAAAAAGGCAGGCAAAAGGCAGGAAAATAGGCTGAAAGGATATGTGGTGACCATCTGCTGAGATCTTTCCATGTATTTGTTGGGAACTATTTCAGCTGTTCTGACAGCCTGCCTGAAGGGATCAAAACAACCTGCCTCATGCAGGCATCAGCAATAGTAGCAGAGAACAATGATCCTAGGCCCTTAAGTTATCTGAAGCTGTATTCTAGGAAGGAAGCTTTCTCTCAGTTTCCTTGGTAACAAACCATTTCAACCAGGGCTTCTACTATGATTCTCTTGTGATGTGCTTTTGAGGTAGATATGTACTCTTCTCTCAGAGATAGGAAGTAAATGCAGAGGCTCAAGTGTTTCATGTAAGGCTGCAGAGTGAATCTGTGCCATGCCAGAGGATGAATCCAGAGTATATGACTCAGTTCACTTACTATGACTAGATGGTGCTGTCTCTGATGAATGCAGTCATTTCAGTTACTGCTTATGGTTTAAAATAGGCATCAAACAGGTGTTTTAGCTAGTGTAGTACCCACCTTGTTTCCTCAGTGTCATGGCCTATTCCCATTTGCCCAAGAGCATTTCTGATACTTGCAGCTGTTTTCTTTTTTTTTCTCTTTTATTTATAATGAGGGTAAAAAGAAGCTCATGAAACTACCTGCTCAATCTAGACAGATGTGTCTGATCAGTTCTTTAAAAAAAAACTTCTAAAAATGAAGATTCTGCAACTTCCTTGTAAAAACCTTTTCAATGTTTATTCACCTTTGCCTTTAGAAAATTCATCCTATCTGAAATCTCCATTTCTTCAAATTAAGCTCATAATTCTTGTCATGTCCATCTTGCAAATCATGTTCTTTTCAGTACACTTTTACATATTTTAAGACTGCTGCCATGTTGAGGCCCAAGCTTCTAGGCTGAAGAACAAGTTATTTTGTCTTTCTTCTGGGCTCTATTTTCTAGAGCTCTGATTGTTCTTGTTACTGTGTCCTTGACAGTCTCCAGCTGTTTGCCCTGTAACTTCACAGGCTCTGTAGCATCCAAACACAGTGTTCAAGGGAAAGATTTACCAACATTGAATACATTGTACAGGAGACAATACTAGACCTCTCGTTTGTATTTGTGCAATAAACTATAGGTGTATTTATACACCTTGGTTTATTGTTCCCCATTTTAACATCAGCATGAGTTTTTTGACTGCTGCATATCCTGCAATGTACTCTTATGTCTAGGTCCTCCTCTTCACAACTGCTGCCAGGCTGATCACTCCCCATTCTGCGCTCAGGCAGATTTATTCTAACCTAGTGTAGAAATTGCATTTATCTTTATTGGATTGCACCTCCTATATTTTCAATGATTTTTCCAAATTTCCAATTTCAAAATCAAATTGAAGTAAATTCTCGTCTTCAGTTTTGCTGCAAATTCCCAATTTGATTAACCTGAAGATTTTATTAAACCATCTTCTATTCTATCCTCCAGGTCCTAAATAAATTAAGCATTAATACCAAAAGCAGGACAAACCTACTTAATATAGCCTTCCATTTTAATTCAGAACTACTGCTAATTATTCTCAGAATATGGTTTTTCAGTTGGCTTTTTGCCTTTGTGTAGCAGTATGTTTCCCTGTGGCATGTGAGACCCTGTTGAAGGATATTCAAGGTATAACATATTCTAGTTTTACCCTCATCAACAGTCTATGGAGAAAACTGGCTTTGACAGAGCTAGGTTTTGAAAAATCCAGTCGTTCTCAGTTGTTGTTACTCACCCCCTCATTGTCTTACAGACATTTTCAGTTTGAAAATTCTTCCCATCTTTTCCAGTACTTGAATACCGAAGCTGATAATCTCATAGAAAAATTACAGGAGAGATCATGATCCTGAAATTCCCTCTCTGGTACCTGCCAAGTCACTGACTTTAACAAGTAAATTGTTTAGAAGTCCTTACTGTCTGTGATAAAAGGATAATGATTATTACAGGTGGAATATCAGAATCAGGATGTTCAATAAATTATCCCTGTGTTGATTTGATAGTGAAGGAGTAAAGCGAGAAGTTACACTTCCTAGAAAGCACTACAGAGTTATGGAGTAATTTCTTGGAAACTGTTCTATGGTGGAATATACATGCCTCAACCTGCTTTTTTCCAGAAGACAGAGATCAGAATATTCTAAGGGAATATGTCCTTAGATTAACAAAAAGAAGTTTTGAATAGAATAGGGGAGTAACAACTCAAAATGAAACTCCTTAACAACTCAAAATAAAAAAGACTCATTGAAATAACTGCTGTAGAACAGAAACAGAGTGCATGTTATTTTGATACATATTTATGTAGCCCAGTGATTGTAACTTTAGGAAAGTTGGTTGGATTGGTAATTAAATGAATTTACTGTATGAAACAGTACCTGAGTTAATATGATATGAGAGTGAGAATCTGGGATTGACTTTCTCCAATCTGCCAGTATTAATCCATACAGAGGGTGTAGTAAAACAAATAAATGGGACTTATTTAGTCTTTCAAAAATTCCTTGTAAGAGCTGATAAGGAAGCAAAACTGTCAGTAGGCAATAAATGTCTGTCATTGATTTGAAATTGGTAAAGGACAGAAAACTGAAAAGAGAAGTAAATGCTTGATTTTCAGGTGAATAGAAAAATGGCAAAAGGTTAATGGAAGGATGCCTCAAGCTTCTGTTTGAGGACCACTGTTATTTAATCAGTGAGGTGGAAAAGGAAGTAGGCAGTGAAGTTACAAGATTTGCAGATAATAAGAAATTATTTATGAAAGTCAGTGTTAAAGAAGACTGAAGAATTTCAGAGTCACCTAATAAAGGAGGTTGTATTGACAGCAGAACATCCTGTACAATGCTTCGTTGACAACTACAAAGTAATGCCTGTTACAAGGAATAATTTGAATTGTTCGTACACATTACTAGGTTCTAAATTAACTGTAACCATTCAGGGAGAAAAAAAAAATAAACCTAGGGGACATTGCCAGCAGCTCAGTAAAAACATCTGCTCATTGCACAGCAGAAGTCAAAAAGCAAGCATTACACTGTGCTACAGAAATAATGGGTTAGAAAATTCCACTGATCATGGCATTATATAAAACAGTAGTACACCCTTACCAAGGATGCAGCATTTATTTCTGCTCATAGAATCGTGAAATAGTGTAACTAAAGGAAGTTCAGAAAACAGCTGCTAATGTTGACAGGAAACACAAGAGTAAATTACAGCAGGAAATACTTGGGAGGCTGTGACTGTCACAGAAAAAAGCAAGCAGGCAGGCACAGGGAAAATTTTTGAATGATTTGGGAAAGAAATACTAAATGTTCTTATTTGTCCTTTCCCAAACTGCAAGAACAGGAGGATTTCAGAGGATTTGAAAGGTGATATATTTGAAGATAATGGAAGAAAATGTGTTGCATTCAAAAGATAATTAACCTGTAAAACTAATTACAAAAAGAGCCTAAACCAAAGAATTTATCAGTACTCAAAAGAGGATTAAACAAATGTATACTAATGAGAAAATCCTCAGTAATATTTTGTAGGATTCCAGAAAGAGATTTCAATTTCTTTTAAGTCATTAACAGAAACACAGTATGGAACTGTAGAGAAACAGTAGGTGTGGTTCAAGGTGCCACATGAAATGGTGGGTATAGTCTTCTTCTGGAGATAGCAACTGGCAATTGCGCTGGGGAGTGTGTGGTACTGGTCTAGGTAGGTAGATCCCTCATCTGATCTGCTTGGGTAATTACCACCTTCTTAAGGATGACATCAAATTTGGTAAATGAAAATTTATAAACCGTATTACAAGTTTAGACTAAAGGGTTCATTTTGGCTTCCCTTTTCAGATGGAAGCATCCATTGCTTAGAATGTGATCTCATCAAGTCAGGGTACCTTTTTATCGCTGGAAGGGTGTTAATGTAGCACGTTATATCAGTAATGGTAGTGTACCAGATTATAATTACCATTTTAGCGGAATGTAACCAAGGACAGAATCCATCACATTATCCCTTCAAATACTAGAATTTATTGTATAATAGAATAACAAGTTCCTGTGTATAATTCATCACCTTCTGTTTGAAGAAACTGTCTGAAGAAGGTTTTGAGCCTGGGAACACTCATCAACATGTGCACATAGCTTAAAAATAAAGTCCACTTCACTAACCTTATACATAGCAGCAAGATCAACTGCACAATGTATGACAAAGATAAGGAGGTGCTGGTACAATTAAAGCTTTTCCTTGTTACGAATCATTAATGTGATCAAACAGTGAACTACACAGTGGATGAAAAATTAAATCCAGACTTCATTTTCATAGTTGTCAAGCATGAAAGAAAAGACCACAAATTCATTAAAAGATCTCTTACTACATAGACTTCATTTTTACTTCAAAGTGTGCAGAAAAGACCCTTCCATGGAGTAATCCAACATACATATGGTTTTTTACATATGTAAAAAAATCAAACCAGCTTGCCCTTTAAAACCCAATGGTACAAAGTCTCCCAGTGTTAAGCACACTGAACATAACTAGCTTCACAATTTAGTTTTCTTAAGGAGCAATAATGTAGTTATCATTAAACACCTCAGGAAACTAGCTTTAATAATATTCTTTGGTTATCAGAGCTATCATTTTTCCTTCAGGCAGAGCTGAGGAAATATGAAGTTAAAACCATCACTGAGTGTGATAATGAAGTCAGTTCATTTCAGTGCAAGACCATAGTAATTCTTTATCGCTCCAAACGGGTTGTTGGGCTGAAAGCTGTTTTTCTAGCTGGCAGAGTTGCTGAGTTCACAGATAACTATCATTTTCAGAACATATTTTGCTGCGTGTGGAAGAGCAAGAATATAAGAAGTTCTCCAAAAACCATCAAAACCCAAGAGATGGGTTTACAAAAGAATTTCCACAAAAGAAAACAGAATTGCACTGCCTTTCTAAGCTTCTGCTTACCTTAGATTTTCATTCAAACAGGGAACTATTTATATTTATACTTGAACTCATATGCCTGTCTCTCATTTAACTTTGCATCTTACACACATGCATTGCATGTTCCTGCTCACATTTACCCTTGCTCACACAATTGTGTAAATTCTTCGTTCCCCAGCACCGGAAGAGCTTATCTTTACACACTCTCAGAATAAAAACTTTTTCACAGAATCTCAGAATCATTTAGGTTGGAAAAGACCTCTGAGATCATCAAATTCAACCTGACCAAACACCACCCGGTCAACTAGACCATGGCACTAAGTGCCACATCCAGTTTTTCCTTAAACACTTCCAGGGATGGTGACTCTACCACCTCCCGGAGCAGCCCACTTCAATATCTAATCACCCTTTCTGTGAAGAATTTCTTCCTAATGTCCAACCTAAACCTCCCCTGGCACAGCTTAAGACTATCCCCTTTTGTCCTGTCACTTGTTACCTGGGAGAAGAGGCCAACCCTCACCTGGCTACAACCTCCTTTCAGCTAGTTGTAGAGAGTGATGAGGTCTCCCCTGAGCCTCTTCTCCACGCTAAACAAACCCAGGTCCCTCAGCCACTCCTCACAGGACATGTGATCCAGACCCTTCACCAGCTTTGTTGCCCTTCTCCGGAACCACTCCAACACCTCAATGTCCTGCCTCCTTCCATTTTCACCTATATATATACACAGGCATACAAAATTATATTAGATACATATGTAAATACAAATTCTAATCTCCTCACACAATGAATAAATATAAGCATCAGATAAAGGTAAAGTATGTAATTAGTTTGAAAGTCATAAACAGGGCTAAAGCTTTGTTAGGTTCTTCTCTGAATCATTTTTTTAATATTTATGGAATCACAGAATATGCTGAGTTGGAAAAGACCCACAAGGATCATCGAGTCCAACTCTTACCTTTGCATAGAATTGTCCCCAAGAGTCACACCATGTGCCTGAGAACATTGTCTAAATGCTTTTTGAACTCAGACAGGCTTGGTGCTGTGACCAGTTTCCTGGGGAGCCTGTTACAGTGCCCAAACACACTCTGGGTGAAAAACCTTTCCCTGATATCTAACCTAAACCTCCTCCAACTCAGCTTCATGCCATTCCCTCAAGTCGTGTCACTGGTCATGAGAGTGAAGAAGTTGGTACTTGCCCCTCTGCTTCCACTCATGAGGATGCTGAAGACCACAGCGAGGTCTCCACTCAGTCTGCTCTTCTCCAGGCTGAACAGACCAAGTGACCTCAGCCGCTCCTCATACAGCTTCCACTCAAGGCCCTTCACCATCCTCATGACCCTCCATTGGACACTCTCTAACAGCTTTATATCTTTCTTATATTGTGGTGCCCAAAACTGCCACAATATTCAAGATGAGGCCACACCAGTGCAGACCAGAGCGGGACAATCCCGTCTCTCAACTGGCTGGTGATGCTTTGCCTGATGCCCCCCCAGACATGGTTGGCCCTCCTGGCTGCCAGGGTACTGCTGACTCATATTCAACTTGCCATAGACCAGGACCCCCAGGTCCCTTTCCACAGCACTGCTCTCCAGCCTCCCATTTCCTAGTCTATACACACGAACAGGGTTGCCCTGTCCCAGGTACAGAATCCAGTGCTTGCCCTTGTTGAACTTCATATGGTTGGTGATGACCCATCTGTCTAATTTGTCAAGGTTTCTCTGCGGGGCCTCTCTTAATTGACTTGCAGTCAGTTACTGTAGCAGAGCTTCACCATATCAAACATCTACAACCTCAAATGCTTTAAAATCTATTTCCACTTTCTAATAATCCCTCTGTGCATTCCTGGGCTTATATTTTATTATGTAGTGCATACACACACTGGTACAAAGAGGCAGCTGCTTCTGACGCTATGAAATTAAATTTGTATCCATGTTGTTTCCTGTTACACCTTTTGAAACAAATACTTTTCTTCTCCTGAGACAGACCATAAGCATACAGTAACTCTCGAGAGGTCAGAAGTTATGGTATCCTGAATTTGCAGATGACAAAACTTGAAGTGTTGTTTAGCTGTACCTCTAAGGGCAATGGTCTTGACAGTTCTGGTAAAACTAGGTAAAGGTCATTTGGGACATCCTATGTATTGGAAACTCTGAAACAATTTTATATGAAGAAATATGAAACAAAGTACCCCTATAACACTATCAAAGGAACAGGGTTTTTAACTTTCTGAAGTGTCTGTTATAGAGACCGCCGAGAACTGCTTGAATCCTGATGCATGAAGTAATTTCACTAAGCCACAAGCCACTAAAGGGAATGGTGTTTTTCCAGAGATGGTGCAGGATGAGCCGTATGAGTCACACTGACAAAAAATGAAACAATTAGGTAGCCATAGTAATATTTATATCTACTCCTGAATTTAGTGCAGCAATAGTTGAATTAGAGCCTCTGACTAGTGTTATGTACAGAGGAAATGGAGATGCTTCATCAAGTCAGCTGATGATGCCGTAGATGATGAAAGGAACACAAGGCTCCTCTTAGCCTATTTGTGCTAAGGTACAGTACTGCTATGTAAATAGCAAATGATCCTGTAAGTAGGCTATCTGCAGAGTATGATCCTGTAAGTAGGCTATCTGTTTGGGCTTGTCAGGCCCAAACAAAGAGTTTCAAAACAACTTTGAACAGAATTGCCTTTCCTGTGATATTGTTGCATGACACTTCAGATGCCTAAATAAGAAAATCTGAGGTAAAAATTAAAACATAAGCTAAGCTGATGAGAAGTGACACAAATTATGAATGTGCATTGTTTGCTAAATGATACTGAAGCAAGAGCACTGTAGTAGACATTACACGTTTAAGGAGTATAAATGCTTTAGAGTGATGCATTGAGGGCATATGTCTAGGTGTATTGGGCTGAAGCTATGATTAAATAAATTTAGACTGAAAGCAGAAGCAATTTTATAAAAACAAGACTTGGTAAACTGTGGAATAGTCTCCCCAGAAAAGAACATCCTTGCTCAGCAAATTTAAATCTGGATTGTACAGGTTATTGCTGAATGTATTGTGTGGGACTGTACTGCCCTGGTTGAGAGAAAGTCAAGGGTGGGTTAGGTAATAGGATAAATACATTGAAATACATACCTTTCAGTCCTGTTTTCCTTTATCTAGTTTTTTATATAACAGGGTCTTGAGGGGACTTAGTCCCAAAAACACTTAGGATATTTATTTCTAAAGAAAGCAGTCAGTTAAGAAATTGAACCAACTTGAAATTCTTAACCAGTGATATTTTTATAAAGCTGTTGCAGAAAGTGGTGATCTGTGCCAACCAGACCACTGCAGCAATGCTAGCAGCTAGCCAGTTACTCATGCCAGTGGCAATAGCTGTCCCCAGTGTGACCAAACCAACAGTAACAGCTGCTTCTATTTTTGTCATGATTCACATGGCCACAAGGAAAGGCAGCTTGATTTTATTTCAGCTGTGTCCTAATCATAGTCCCATCTTTGTGTCTCGTCCATAGCTGTGTTCTAAACCCCCCACAGATTTTCCATACTAAGGAGAAACTGACATTTTAAGTGTGCCAGGGCTTGTGAAATGTTGATTAAAGCTTCATGTTGCAGATGTGATGCAGAGATTATCTTTCATTCTTCTCTGCAAGTGATTTTTTCTTGGCATTTTTGCTGGTATCTGCTCTATACCACTTTCAGCCTGAACTTTCGAAAAGGAGCCTGTCCTAGCTGGGATGACTCCAAGATGTATTGTGGCTTTTCTGTGACTTTGTTTTCTGTTAATGGCTCGTGTGATTCAGAGCTGCAGCAAAACCAGGTGCTGCATGCTCAAGTCAACAGAGCACAAAGCAGAAGGGTCTTCCTTCACATCCTACTCCAAACCCAGACTGTTATATTACAAAACACTCTGAGCTATTACTCTGAGCTAATAGCTCTGAGCTATTGCTGACTGCTATTAAAACCAAGCCTAATAAACAGTACATCAGTTAACTCCACCTTTTTGGCCTCTCCCCTTGGTAAAATCATAGTAAATACCTGCACAGAATGCTGTAGTCCTGGACAGAAATAGGCAACTCTGCTTTGAACGAATGTGCATGGATATTAGGAGTAGTTTAACCATAGCAGCCCAGGGCTCCATGCAGATAATTTTACATGGTTGAGAAACAGGCAAAATTAGCCAATGTAGTGTGCAACATCACACGGCTTTATTGCCTCTAGTATCCAAATCTACTAATTTAAATTGGAAGTATTTTTTCACAAGACTGGATAGTGCAATTTCAGTACCTATTAGGTACATTCTACATAGACAACTGCACACTTGAATGGTAGAAAAGCTCCTACTAATAGCTAGTAAATCTCTGATCTGTTTCTTATTAATGAAAGAAATTAAAAAATAGCTTTGTCTTTCAAATCCACACTGGTTTTAAAACTTCTATTTAGCTTTATTCAAAGAAATATTGCATATGTATGTATATTTGCTTTTACCGAAACTAGGTTATTAGTTTGTATGAATAGGTACCTTTGTTATTCAAATACACATACTGGTTCTAATGCATAATTTATTTTGCATGTGCACTTCTGTTATTTTAAGTTTCACAGTAATTGAATACTTCTTATATACACAAATATGTAAAATTATATGGAATTATGCTAGTTTTGAATTAATAAACTGTGGACATTCAAATTATCTAGAATATTTCTGCTACTGGATAGCATTAATAAAAATTGCTCTGAATTTTACGATTGCTACTATTACTAACTGAACAAAGATGTGTTTGCCTTGTGATTACCTCTAATCATGCTTGGCATAATTTACTGTAATGATGATTAACTCCATATACTTAATTGGCCAGTGTGTATGTGAATTGACCTTATCTTTCCCTGTCTATTCAACATATATGTGTAATATGTAGATAGTTTCACTCAGCATATCATGATTGTAGGCTAGAATACTAGAACCTTTCTTCCTGGATAATGAACTACAATGTGAAGGCTTTTCTTGTCAGAATAGTTTGGGTTTTCTTTTTAGTGGGGAAGGGAAGCATTCAAATTTCAGTGGGAAGAGTTTTCAGAAGAGGATAAGATTCTCTCATCCTTTATGGCATTTAAATCAGTAGCACGACACTGCAGAAACAGTTTTGAGTCAAAGTTGTTTCTGTTCTTTACAGTTCTGAGGTGAAAAGGTTCTTCAGGTAAGTCAAAACACTGCATCTCTTCTGCTCTAAGCTTCTGTGAGCTAAAAAGAAAATCTATAATGTGTGTTTGTAAATGTATCTCTTAATCTGCAAAAGTCATTGAGAAATATTGACCAAAAGGAAAGTATTCTGTCCCATCCAGTGTGATACAGTTGAAAGTTAATGCTCCCCAAAATATTGTGTTTCTAAGTTACTTTTTTATAACTTTTTACCATCCTTGTGAATGAACAGAGCACTAAATGTTTTAGGTCCCTAATAGGCTACATATTTGTCTTTCTAGTCTGTTCAAGCTTCATTTCCCTCATTTCTCATATGCATCTTTCTTTTGCAGAGTGCAAAAGCTGTGTGGTAATGTGCAGAAATAGCACACGGCATTTTAGAACAGGAGAGGCTGGTGATTCAGATTTATGTAGGTGCAAATTCACTTAATTCCTAAAGTTGCTTTTTTTAATCTCCATTTTCATGAAGACCAAGGAGGAAAAAAAAAAGCAACAAAATATGTCATATCCAGTTCAGACTTCTGTAGGTACTGTTCCGATAAAGAAGTTAGGCCTGCTTCTCTGGAAATGTTGAAAGGCTATTGTCCAAGAAAGCAAAGTATTTACTCAATCACTGAATACTTCTTGTAGTGTGGTACTTCTTCAGTTACCTTATGGGATGAATTGTTCTATCTCTTTGATTTTACCTTTATGTAATATATTTCTGAATAGGCAAGTCTGTAAATAGATGGTCAGAAATTGGACAGGTCATATAGGATGCTGAAGACGTAGTTATGATTGTACAAATTAGTTTGCTTGGTGAAAGAAATTAGGAACTCTGGTTAAGATACAGTAATTGCCTACGTCAGTACAAAATGCACTAATCAAAGCCATCAATGAAGATAATTAAGTGAAACTGCTTTTCTTTTGAATAGAAACTGTAGAAATTGTGGATACTGCATCGGGAGGAGCTTATTGGCAGTATCTAGAAGCTAAAGGAAAATAAGTGCATAGACCATTTTAATGCAATTGTAGAAGTACATTCACTTCTACTCTCAGAAGTTAGAATTAGCCCAACAAATATTATTTCTGAATGGAATTACACATTAGCAAGGAAGTGGTCTAGCCATCATTGTGCTGAGAAGAGCATCTTCCCTAAGCACTACCCATCAGGTGTGAACGGCAAATTGTGTTGTATTATAAAGGGTGCAAATTAACAAGATTAGATTTTTAGATTATTTGGGAAGTGAATGTTTCACTTTTGCAGCATTTAGTTTATGAAGATAGGAGAGCAATGATTTTGAATTAATTTGGTGTCTGAAAGATGCTCTTTTCAATACAGTGTAAAAGGTAGGGAAGGGGGGGGAAGTGAAGAAAGGTAATGTCAAATTTCAAAAGAGTTTTTGGAGGATAGAATGTGAAACTTACTTGTATGTCATTAAACTTTTCATACCATTCCCTGAATGCTTGCAGCCAAGTAATTTTGCCATTCCTGCTTTCATTTTTCTGGCCTGAAATCTAAGAGGTGTAGTATGCAGCACACCTGTCTGAGTAATGACCCATAAAACTTGTTTATTTTACATTAAAAAATTATGTGAATGAAGCTGAACTGCAGACTGAATGAAGGACTTAATTATATGAAGTTGTCACTCACCCTTATTGAGAGGACAAATAACTGCTTCATTGCCTTGGCCTTGTCCATAAAGTTAAGTTGCATATTTATACATTTCTGAGTATGGTAGAGTACTGAAGAAAAACTCAAAGCTAGAGGCTGATAACATTTGTAGCCAGGGCTATGACAAAGAGAAGTGCTGGTGTAAAAACTGGCCTCACTTTACATCTGGTTGTTTTTTGGTTACAAGGCAGCTGGAAAGCAATGCAACTTTTTATTTTGATGTAATTTAAACTGTGCCTACTGAAACTTCATTTTTGTTATTTGTAAATCACATATCTAGGGATCACCGGTTGCCAGGCTTGGGATCAGAGATTAGTTTCTTGCTTACTTTACGGCATAGAATGACTAAAGTTACTTATATTTTTTGTAACATGTTAGTACAGTATAAGAAAGGGGTGGTAATTGTGCTAATTGTGCTAGGCTGTTGCTTTATTGAAACAGTGAAAGATTTTGTGGATGGAGAGGAATATGGGAGGCAAGGAGGAGAAAGGTCAGAGGAAGACATCACGCTAGGAAGAGAGAATGAAAGATAGACAGGTCAGTGAAACTGAAGAAGTGTTGCCAGTGTTGGTGGATTTTCAGCTGTTTTACCTTGGCAGTGATAGGGCATTTGTCTTTCCAGACAGAGCTCTGATAAACACTGCTTCGTGCATGAGGAAAATGCTTTATCTAAATCTCAGGAAAAAAAAGTCCTATTCAGATGGAAGTTCTGTTTTGTTTGAAAGCTTTGGGGTTTATGGTATTTGATCCTAACTAACTTACATATCTTGAGTCAGTAATATGGTCCTTGCTTCTAGCAGCAGGTCAGATGGAATTTCACTATTGAGATCATCCATCATTGAAAATTGTTTTATTTTCTTTTTCAGGCCAGGGTCTGAAATGAGGTTCTCTATAAAGAAATCTGGGCTAGGATGTGCAATAGTCTTGAAGTGGTTCTTATGTGAATTGTATATCAAATGGCAGACTGGAGAACAAAGGATTAAAAAGATCTTCCAAGTTTCTCATTTCGGAATCGATTCTTATTAGTTAGCATGGAGACAGCATGGTCTAATGGTGTCATGAAGGCATAAACAATAACTGTTAGAAGTTACTTACTGCTGTTAGTATAAAGTTTTATGGATAATATTTTAATGTTTTCCAAAAAACAAAGCAAACAACACAACAGCAAAGACATTTTAGCAGGGTAAATATTTTAAAAAATTTTACTGTTACCTAGTTTAAAGTATTATTGCACAAATTTACACAACAAAACATCATGCACTCAGCATTTGTAACAGCATACAAAACAATTTCTATTTCTAACCTGAGCTTTTCTAATATGCCTAATATGTCCATAACTAACCTATACACTCTGATACTTCTTTGCCCCCCAAATCTGCAATGCTGTGGAAGTAGACAGACAGGCAGATGGGTAAGACTCTGCTGTGGAGTCAGTGTATGACAAAAATTTTAGCTTTATTGCATTAGGAGATACTACAGTGATTGCATAACTCAGAGATTAGGATATTCTGGTAATTTTTCGGAGATCAGTACTAGAATAAGATAGCATGCTACAGAGCATGGTGGAGTGTGCAGTTGACCCCAGACAGAAAACTGGAGAGAAATATGGGTGAAGATCACAGTACTTTGTCAGAACTGCAGGAGGAGAGGAATATGTAGGAAGTTACACATTAACAGTGAGGATGATTAGCAGTGGTGTTTTAGGGCCTTCAAGTGAGTCAGATCAGGATTTTCGAATGGTTGGTGTGACCCTTCTTTAATAAAGGGTACCACAATTGTGGATGAAGATATGCTTGGCAGAGCTCTGCATTTGCAGCCTTTCTTTTCTAGTGAGCACTATCAATTTGTCACATTTTATGAGCAGTAAAAACCTCATCCAGATTATTAAGGGAAAAATAATAATAATTGCTTAATAATTTTCTTGTTTCTGACAAGTAGCATGTATGAAAACAAGCTGTCAGAGAGAGCTCTCTGACTTCTGCCTGCACCACCCCAATGCTCACTTTTAATCCTTTTGGTCATTTTTTTCCAATAAGACACTGTATTTATTTCTGTTTCTGACAACTGTTTGAAAAGTTGTATGCCTTTTGCACAGCGCTGCATTATGGACGATGTATTAGGAGTCATATATCCAGCATGCCTTCTTTGCAGGTACCTAATAACTGTGCCTCTGCTCCATAAAGAAAAAGTCTATGACAGGTTTATTCATCTTTTTATTTCCTTGTTGTGCTCTGCTCCCTGCTGCAAAAAAAGGGTTCCTTTTCACTTCAGCCTCCTTTTCTCTTGTCTGGTTTGTAAATGCTAGATGAATTTCATTTGCAGGGATTGCTTTCCTGCCCCACAGACTGCCAGTCACAAAAAGGAGACATTACACGGGCTGCTCTTTGCAAGGATCAAGCAGAAGTTTTGGACTAGAGGGAAGAGAAAGCAAAGTACAAGTGACAGCCTTCTTTCCTTTCAAGATCAGGAAGGATACAGGATTAAAATCACTTAAAACATAAATTGGTTCATGTCTTTACCTTTGAAGACTTTAATTTTGATCTGATTTGAAATAGGTAGAGGTATCTGGTCTAGGTAGAGGTATCTGGTATCTAGGTCCTTTCAGCTTGCCTGCTTCTTGCAGGGAGAAGAGCTTTGCTGGTGTTGGGATGGTTTCCCATGATTAACCATCCAAAAGAACTAAGTGCTTCATGCATGCTCTAGATACATGATAGGAGTTAAATCCAAAATATCTGCTTCATGAACAAGAATATTGCAAAGACAGTAATTCAACAATCTGATGTTGGATGAGTTGATAAGACCAAGGGAAGAGAAGGGGTATTCTATTTAGTTACATAAAAAAAACTTGTCCTTGAATACAGTGGTGCCTCCCATACTGGCCAACATGTAAGGTGAGAGGGCAAAGTTTAAACCTTACTTAGAGATCTCCAATAAATTCATCAAAGTGTACATAGCTACATACAATGCCTTACAGTACACTTTAAATGACCACTTGCCAAGAGAGCGTTCACCAAAAAGTGATAGAAAAGTTCCCAATCATTTAATTCTGTCTGCTGTAACTATTTCTCAGACCCACATGCATACTCATGTGTCTGTGTACTACACTCTCCCATGTCATCTTCCTCACTCATACACATCAGTGCTCTCAGGGGCAGCAAACTCCTTCCCACAAGCAGTGATCTCATTCAGCAGACTGTAAGCACCGAGAAACATGTGTGAGCCCATACTCACACTTAGCATATATAGTAGACAGTTTCCCATGCACACACACACAGGTGTAGTCAGGTCACTTTAGCATAGCTCTTAAAAAGCTTTCTGTGATCTGCACGTGAAGGCAGAAGAATCAGCTCCAGAAAGTCTCAACCTCTTTGTCTTTTATAGGAGAATGCAGGGAAATTATAGACCTTACAAAGGGGCTTTTGTACAACAAGCAGTGGGAATTCATTAATTGATCTAACAGCAAGCACTTGAATATGATTTAGGATTTTTGTGCAACTTTTATTTCAAATCAGTGCATTTCTCTTTCACACCATTTCCTTTTCAGCTGTGATGCTGATAGGAAAAGCTCATGTAAATTGCAGGCAGAGAGTGATGATAGCTTTAATGGAAATAGCTCTTAATGAGGGTATTCGTTTTACTGGGCTGCCATGTGCTAGCTCCCCATACCTGTTTCAAAAGCTGGTACAGCAGTCCTCTTCTATTACCATAAAAGTACATCTCAAATAGGTGTTAGTGCTGCTCCTGCTACCTTAGCCTGAGGGATTTTTTTCCTCTAGTTTACTTGAGGGAACCACTGTCACATAAAAGCAGAGTATCCCAGGCTCAATGTTGAACTCTGCATCAGCGGTCCTGTTACAGGAAGTAAGAACACTGTGTGGTCACAGTTAGGCTGTTGGTTTTTACCTGCTGCTGTGTCTTTTTGCTGGTTTTGGCTGATGCACGTGTGTAGGGGTTGATCAGGTTGCTTTGTAATGCTGATATATTACTCCCAATAGGATATCCCCCACTTTTTATCTTCAGCCCATTCAGCACAAGCAGGAATGAAGACAATCAGTATATTGTAGCAATAAATTTTGAGATTGGTTTTATTGCCACTGTTTGCTGACTGCCTACAGGTACCTACCCAGAACTTTCACTGTGAGGCACTACAGAGCAAATCTTAACTGTGGCTTGGAGCTTGAAGAATAAACAGGAGAGCCTGAGTGTTACAGAGTTGAGCACTGTGGAACTACCAATATACTAGAAATAAGAAGAGCATTTTATCTAAGGAATAATATTCTGTAGTGATGTTATTTTGTTTACTACTGCAAGATATGAGGCCAATGATTATTATAGTACACTGAGTTTCTTGTAGTGCCTTTCATTCTAGCAGCTCAGAAGGCTTTAAAATTCAGTCTTCTTACCAGTCTTGGTGAAAATACAATTATATCCAGAGCTAACTGAGGTTGTGGCCATTTGAGGGGATTTGAGCAAAGAAAATTCAAAACCTGAATCTTGGGAGAATTAGGTCAGTTCATTCCTGTTATGAATTTCCCATATGATCTTAGGGAAGATAGCCTTTTGGTGCCTTAGTCCCCCTTCTGAAAGTGAGGTTAATAGACTTTACTATCAGTTATGGGGATAAAACATAAAATGTGGTCAGATGCTGTAATAGTGGTGTCCCTATAAGGTAAAGTCTAATATAAGAACTAGCAACAGAAACTAGAAGTCTGGACTTCTATCTCTGACTAAAATAACAAAATTATACTTGATCTATGGCTTTATGTTTGGAAAAGTTTAATAATAGAAGACACTATGCCTCTGTTCTGTAAGGCCTGCAATAACACATCTTTTTATCATTTTTAAAGTGTCATGGGAAGTCCTGCTTGGGTTTCTGGTTTCTTAGCTGATGTTGCATGTGCAGTTGTTATTTTCCATATGGAAATCTTCTCGACTTCTTAGTCCAAAACTGCATCTCACTACCTTCAGAACTGTCAGTCATTATACTCTGGGCCTTGGTTTTGTTTTAATCACCACTGTTATGATTAATCTTAGAACAGCAACTCCTTTTGCTTGCCTGCAACATCTGCCAAAGACAATAGCTTGTTGAATACAGTTGCATGTAGTTCGTGTAAAAGAAAGAAATAATAACACTGTCTGTGAGTTTATTGGAGACATCACTGTAATTACTTTTTGCATCTTAGGAAAGTAAGGTCCTGGCCAGGAGGAAAAGGACACACAACTTGTGCAGAATTATAAAAAGCCTTTCTACTCCCAAGGTTCACAAGTTCAGTCTCCTTAAAGATCTATGCAGATATCTTTCTGCCCTGCTACTAGAATTCCCCATGTGACTGCCACACTGCTTATGTCTTTAAGCAACCATTTTCAAGTGTCCTTTTTCTCATCCCTCCTTGGCAAGATAGAAGCAAATTGTTGAAGACATTGAAGAGTTAGGAAGGAAGAAAGACATAGAAACCTGGCACAAATTATCTGATGTGAATTTACTGGAGGGACATTTATAGGTTTTAACTCGTCAGGCCACCCGGTTTTATTTCCTAGCTGAAGTGCTTCCCTTACTCAAGGCATTGTTGCAAGACTGTGTGTTTTCAAAGGAAAGGAAAATGGGGAGTAAAATGAAATCCTCTTCCCATGGCTGCAACAAGCTCATACAGTCAGAATTTGGCTTCCATGTTGCCTTTTCTTTCTTAATCAAGTAATGAAAATTGATTCTAGGAGTTTTGAAATTAACAGCATTAAAGCAGACATTGCATGGTCTTGTGTTTTTCATATGTTTCACACTAGTCTCTTCTGGGACTATCTTCCATAATATAATAGCACATGTGGGAGGACCTTTTACTCTGGCCTTTGAAGAATCACTTGTAATAGCTATGGCATTTGCACAAGCACTGTTCTTTTGCATTTAAGACTCACTTTAGCAGTAATAGCTAAAGGATATTAGTCATCTTCTAGTGATTATGTAGAGCATCTACGTATTGAAACGAGGTTCGTGTTTCGAACATAATCTTTCTGGATTCCACCTGTTGTTTGTCTTAAATGACAAGATTTTTAAAGTCAATGGTAAACCTGTTCCTGGTAACTCTTGAGTGCATCTCAGGTGGTGGCGAATAATTAATAACTATCTTAGAAGCCACTGCAAACCCTGAGCCTGATGGGTGCCACAGAATGAAATTTTTCTCTCCTTTCAGAGAAGGTGTTTGGCACCAGCTCTAACAATTTCCACCTGAATCAGCACATCATTCAGTACAGCTGCAGAGCAGTCCCAAGGTTTGCAGGGAGCCACCCTGCAAGCCAGAACCTTGAAAATGTTGCACTTCTCTCTATGCACCTTAACTTCTTTGTCTTTGGGAATATTAACTTGTTATTGCATTCAAATGGAAACTAGTAGAAACAACAAAGACTACTGAATTCTTCTCAGGTTGCTTTGTTGTAAACAGCAGCTGCCATCTGGCTGCTACTTTTTTTCTCTCATACCATGGAAGTTTTGAGGATCAGGCAATATAAGGAAGACAGCCAGGAACAGGACTAGATGATAAATTCAGCTGTGTAGCTGGAAAAGTTCAGTGGACTGCTTGTTTCTTGTTTTTTTACCCTGCCAGTGGTTATTAAACTTCTCAAGTAATGGCTGCAAGCCCCAGGAGGCTTCCAGGTGAAAATCATTCAAGCTTTTCCCTGGCAGACCTAATGTGGGGAGAGCCAGCATGTGTGCGAGCTCAAATTCCCAGGGCTCTGCAATTTGGCTTAACCTGCGCAGGAATGCAGGAGTGTGTGGCGGCAGCACGACCATCTGTTTCAGCGGGGCGTTCAGCTCTGGTGCACTCTTCTCTGCACTCTGATTAATTGCAGCTGTGTACAAATTAGTTTTCTCAAAAAGCTATTTATCGCCCTCAAATTAACCGTATAGGCATTAAACCACAAACAAACAAAGGGACAAAATAAGAGCAATAACATAAACGTCCAGCTTGGAGACCTGGTTTCATCCTGGTCTTGTGGCGGTGGTACATGATGAGTGATCACAGGCTTTCCTGATGGCTGCCGAGCTGATGTTCTCTCTTTGTCAGCAGTTAATTAAAGCCCCAGCATGGTGCTGGAAGCACAGGGCTGCAAGAGGCGATGACAGAGCCATAGCAGTGAAACCTGTACTTTTGGAGTCTGGGATAAATGGTGCTTTTCTGTAAATGGTCTCTTTCCTGAGACATTATAGGCAGCATTGCACACTCAGGTGGGGACAGTTGTGCATGTTCTCTGAGCTC
Source organism: Manacus vitellinus (assembly GCF_001715985.3). Lineage (NCBI taxonomy): Eukaryota > Metazoa > Chordata > Aves > Passeriformes > Pipridae > Manacus > Manacus vitellinus. The sequence continues at coordinate 22,309,530 of NW_021940750.1, forward strand.
ACTGCAGGAGAAAGGCCATCTGGCTGCATTAACACAGGACAGTGCCCACAGATGAAGTCCAGCTGTGAGGAAAGACTTCTTTGCAGGGGCACAGTCATGAGGTAATATGTCTAATCATCTTTAGCACCAGAACTGTCTCATAGCAGAGCTTTGACTGCACCCTGTGTGCTGCCAGGTGCTGTTTAGACTGAGGATTTCACTGATGTCCTGTCCGTTTGTGTGTTCATATAACGTTCATACTTGTGAAGTGTGGAATATTCAGGCCAGTCCAGGAAGGCTCTTACTAACAAGGAGGTACCCCAATGGCCTTTTCAAAGCAGGTCTAGTCATATCAGGTTACTTAGGGCCATAGCTCTTGAACCCCTCTGAGGATGCAAGTCATGTCCCATACTCGGGTGTAGTGTTTATGCATAGCGTAAAATATCTGTTTCATTTCATGTGAAAATTTATTTTAAAATGTGCCTTCAGGGTCAAATATGATATAAATGTGTCCTAAGACATATCTTGAGCTGAAAAGTTTTATTATATTTCATTTTAATTTATTATCTTTTAAAAACAATGCTCTGTGCTTCACTAAGAACATCTATTACTGATCTTAAAGCGCTTAGCAAATAATAACTCATGATGACAATGCTCTCTGCCCCTTAAATAGTTTTAGTTTTCTTCACTTTAAAGGCAGTGAAACTGAGGCAGAGAAGAGCCTTGTGCCCTGCTTTTAGTGTGACAGAGAATGCAATGGAAGAGACAAGCATAAAGAAACAAGCACATCTGATTCCAGGTTCTTCCAGACCTGTAGTTTTCTTTCAACAACAACAACAAAAACTTGGCACATGCTGAATGCACACAAATGTCACACACGGACTGCATTTCAGTACATTGTGTTTTTCTCTGAAGTTTGAAACTTTAAAAGATACTCAGTGTGATAACTTTTTCATTCTTTTTTTTCTACAAAGAACATACACTAGAGATAGTTTGATAGTTTCCCATGATTATTAAAGCTGAATATTCATTCTATACAAAAGACTGCAGAATTAACAATACATTGCAATTACATGTGCCCTCAAATGGGAACACAGGCTTATTACTTGTTTCAAGTAAAATAATTACTTAGAGGAGTGACACATTGATTACTAATTCTTCAAGAAGTTATTATGCCTTACTATTTGAAAAACAAAGACTTGAAGACAGAAATATAATTCTTGCTAGAAGTTGCTCAATGTGATGCATGATTTTGACTCGAATAATTGCTTTGTTAAAGCTAAAATGTGCTGAAAAAGCTTGAGTTTACTTTGCTAGTGCTACATAATAGAGCAACTAGTATTAATAATAATTATAAAACTAATAGCCTGCTGAGAATGAACTCCTGATTTTTATTTGCTACCAACAAAAATAGCATTTAAAGCCGTTGATCAGTTTGAACCACTTTATAAACCGTCAAATCAAGAAACAGAGGAATACAAATATATCATCTTTTTATTATTATCATTTTTTATTCTTAAATAATGGTAGGTGGATGAAAACTCCAATGATTTGGAGGTTATATGCACAATGTGGAAGCTACAGGTGCTTCCTTGCAAACTTTGCAGCTCTCTAAAGCTTGTATCTCAGTTGGATTTGTGCACACCACTATCCCCTTGTGAGTTTTGAACACTGAGACTTGAATGAGAAAGTGATTTGCCCCAAAAGTGGAGATTAGAATGATTAGTTCTGCCCCACCAGTATGGTACCAAATCCAGGGAAAAAGCAGTCGGCCTTACAGTAAGTGTTCATGATTCCCAGTTTTATACTTATTCCATGAAATTAGGTTGTTCTCCATGATATTTCAATAGCAGGAAGCAGATGACCTCCCAGTTGACTGTCTGGTAATGAAATTAATAAAACTGAGAGAGATACTAATACCAAGGCCAGTTCCAGTTCATCCTCATGATTAGTGAGTAGGAGATTATTCCTGTTTGTGCAAGTCATATTCCTTTGATTAGACAGTGTCTGAGGTTTAAAAAAATACAATTTGAGTATATTCAGCAAAGATAACTTCCTCATCTTCTTCAAAATAGTTTGGAGTTTGTGACGGTCACTGTTGTTACATCCCTTCATCATCCAAATAAATGCATATTCTTCTGAATTATTCCCACCTATAGCAAACAGAAGGTCTTGGGGGTTTTGTCTGGTGTTTGTTGGTTTTTTTCTAAGGCAAACAGAGAATTATTCCCTGAGAAACAGCTTCTGAGAGTATTGCAGCTTCCCCGGGAACATATCAGAGTGACACCAGAGAAGCAGATAACTTCGTGGGAGAGTTCTGACATGCTCACATAGGGGCTCTCAATTTCCAGATTTACAGGCTCCTAATTTGAGTCCCAAATCAGGAGTAAGGAGCAACTAGCACCTAAAATAATATGGTTTGGTTTGTTTTTCTAGAATACACAGACATGTTATCTCTCCTGTGCAAGAGCTGCTTTTGAAAATTTATTCAGTGATTAAAAAGCTAGCAGGGTGCCACAGTAGCAAACAAGGATCTGTCTTTTGTTATCTGGTCTTTAATGTTTCCCGTGCTTGAGGGAAAGATGTAATACTTCCATAAAGGACCATATAGCTAGCATCTTTATACTCATGAAATTATTAAATTCTGATTTGGATGTTGATGACTAGCTTGTGTACATGAAGTCTAAAGATTTGACTTAATTTCTTTTTATCAGGTGTAACCTAAGTATGCAGTGTCCTTTTCTACTCATGTCTGCTCTTCAGTAGCTGTTCTATGGGACCATTACTTGCTAGCAGGGAAACAAGGAAAGCCTTATGAAAGTAGTATGTGTGTTATGACTGAAGACAGGAGAGGGAAGTCATCTTTCAGTAGGTGAACTGTAAGCAAACTGATCAGTGAATGAAAAAGGTTTCTGGAAATCAGATTGTTCTTAAAATTTTTCCCTGACTTTTGCCTGAAATTCCACCAGTAACATTGCAATAAAGATCTCTAATAAACCTCCCTTTTTTTGCACTGCTCCACAAACCTCTTGCCCAACCAAAGGCCACCAGTCACGAAGCAGAGAAATGCCTTGGCATACAGGCAGATTGCCGAACTGCCACTAGGGATATCTTCTGCTACATTAGCACGGTTTTCACACACATCCTGCCATGTTAATTGAAAGATCTTTAATTTGCATGTGGGAATAATCTGATTGACTCTCTTCCATGAACCCTCTTTGTAATTATGCAAATGGTCCAGCACAAGGGAGAAACAAGTAATTTTATTAACTTCAAAAGCAATGTGTTTAAAATAAAGAAGACGACAATGACAAAACTTGCTGATGATTTACCAAGCACAAACAACAGGTCCAAGAAATATATGCTCAGCCTCTTTAGCAACTGAATACATTTGGTTTATTGCAGATTTTACTTAGCTACTTTGCAGACACAAAGGGATTGAATGGCCATCCATTACACAACCAAATACTGATGCTTTGTCTAACTTCTGATCAAGGTTTCTTCTTGGTATCTCCCCAAGGACAGTCAGCATAGCTTGCTGTCAAGAAGAAACACTTCACACATTCTGAAATAAGCCAATCACTTCATCCAGAGCTGGCTCTCCTCCAGATTTTTTCTATGAATTATAGTTTGGCTTGAGTAGCTGCTTCAGCGGCTATCAGAGAACTTAGCTGAGAATCATGGTTAGTATGTCATTTCTGAGAACTCACAACTCATACCTTTTTTTTTTTAATCCCTTCACATTGGAAACAACCACTGATAAGTTTGGGATTTGGTGTTTTTTTGAAAAAAATGAAATGTCTTTTACATATGGCATTTTGCCCAGTCTTACCAAAGAGTGCTTTAAAGTATGAGTTTCAACATTTTCAACCTCATGTAGGGACTATGGAGAAAGTCTTTCATCTATAATCGTGCACACCGTATGCTTTCCATTCTACAAGAGCAGAATGCAGTAATCACAGAATCATAGAGTCGTTAAGGTTGAAAAAGACCTCTAATATCATCAAATGCCACCGTTAACTCAGCACCGCCGTGTTCACATTGCAGCAGTAGGGAGGCATGTGCACAAATTATGTGATAAGATTCTAAATAATGTTGGCCAAGCTAATTTGCATCACATACACTGATTCCAGGGGTTTGGAGGGGGTAATTTGATGATAAGAGCATTCTTATGTGTGGGGTTTGATTCTTAGAGATTTTCACAAGTGGTTTCAGTATACTGTAAGTCCAAAACCCCCAATGTCTCAATATATCACTTTGATGGGAGAAGTTTAGGGAATGAGCTGTGACATGGGTGTGTATTTTGCTTTTGGTATATCCTATAGTATATTGACTTCTATTTACTTTACCTTTTATTGTGGAGGATACTAAAGGAAAAGTATGCATCTGTAGTTAAACTTCCATAGTTTAATCTTTTTGTATTGGTAAAGTATACAACTATCTAGGTTCACCCCCCTCCCTTCATCATTACACTGTGAATTCCTTTCCCTCCAGCCCAGATTAACTTGGTCATTAACTCTGGGAGAATATACATTTGTGCTCACTTTGGAGAACTAACCCAGCTGCAATAATGCTGCAAAAGAATTTGTATGTAATGTGGTATGATGAAGATGCCAAATGTTGATGGGCCTGGTGTGGTGATGCAGAACTCATTTTAACCTCTCCCCAGCAATGAGCTGTCAGCAGTGCCCATTCACCTCATTTCAGGAACTCCAGATTGCAGCATGAGGTGTCATACCCTATGTGATGAGCTCATAATTTTTCATTTCTTCCTCTTCATGAATTCCTAAAAACATTCCTCATACAGAAGAAAAAAAAAAAAGACGTGTCTTTCCTTGCTCACTCTTTGGCTTTCCCGTTTTTCTTTTTATTGTCATTTTATTCTGATTTTCCTAATCCCCTTTCCTTATTAGGCAAAAAAAGAAAAAAAAACCACTGAGAACTGTATTTTCCCTTCAGGGTGATGCAGACTTCAAAAGAAAAATCAGTCATTTCAAGAGGAGAAAAAAAAAGTTTAATCATCAAGAGCAATAATTACTTTCTAAATATTAGCATGGCAGATAAGGAGAGCAGAATTGAAATGAAAAGTGGGGCTTTCTCACTTATTCATTATATTTGATTTGTAAGATTGGAATTTCTAAGGACTTACTCTGTATTGCATCTCCGTAATATAGTTATAACTGATAACGTATCGAGACAGTTATCAGCTCCAGTTTTTGTGTTTCTTCCAAGATAAAAGATGGCAATTTGAAAAGTAACTGCCTTTTTTTCTCAGCTTGATCTCTTTACTTCCTTTTGTGCTCAGATAAGGCACACATTTCTGTTTCAAGCCATTTTGTAGGTGCTTTGCTTTGGACTCATTCAAGAGTATGTGGGGCTGATCCTTAAGCCTCATTGCATTTAAGCTACTGGAAAACCCTTCCTTAAGAACTGGTTTCAGGTTTTTTGGTAGTCTCTGAGTAGCAGCCAAGTTAAAACTGGTAGTAAACCTCGTTTTCTATCTGATAGAACATAATCGGCTGCATTCCTCTACTTGTTGAAGTAAAAAACTCTTCACACAAACATACCACCATTTTACTACAGCAGGATTGTTCTTCAAAGTATTTTATTAAAAAAAAAATAAAAATCTCTGAGTTTGCGCAGTGCTGTTTCAAAGTATATCTGCTCATGTTCCAGAATGACTAGAAGGACTTGGCACAGGTACAGAGAAGGTTTTGAGGGTCAAAGTTGTAAATGGGGACTCAGGCAATGAGATTTTTTGCAATTTAGCTACTTTAACTTGCATACTGAAGGAGCAAGAGAGATATGATTGCTCTCTTAAACTGTATTGTGTTTACAAAGAGGAGGTTGGGAAAATATTTATTTAAACAAAGGGGTTGCATGGCCCGATATGCCTGGAACCCAACTGTGAATAAGCTACAGCTAGTAGTTAGAAGTGGTTCCTATCCGAAATAGGAGTCATCTGGATGAAGAGGTCCAGGAGAGTAAGTTTATTCATGGCTTTATATGGTGTAGAACTGAAGTGGCTGAGTAGTGGCTCCTGCGCCTTCAGAGGTTCCGTCTTGTTTTTCTATGAGTTGTGTACCCAATGAGTCTGCACCTACTGCCATTTTAGTACTGTACTAATGACAGTATCAAAGAGTTAAGAGAGCACTGCTGTCTCACAGCTCTAATGAGCTTCAGTGTGACTAGTTGTCAGCTCTTAGGTGGCGTAGTGGAGCAGGAAGCTTTTGCAAAAAGATGCCAAGCTCCCCATGGCAGACAACTCATTGATAAACATATAAGACCTTTTGATCATTTAGTTAATCACATCATATGAGGTCAAATTACCACACTGATTAGGCAGTCAACCATTCCACTTAGAGTGAAATTTCTCCTTCTGAACCAGAGAAGTAATCAACTGCAAGGAAGAGAGGAGACTTTTCCTAAATGCGAGACTGCAGAAATCCCATATACTGACTGCTGGTTGGGTTGAAGAGATAGGCACTCCTATTTTTACTAAATAAGGAAGTACTTTATAGTCAGGTTTCAATGTGTTTATAGCTCAGCTTCTGAAGGCTTGAAAGAACAGAAGTAAAATCCTGAGCTCTTCAAAGATATCCCTCAAGGCAAAACTCTGAATAGTGACATTGGCTGTTACAGAAATGCCCTTAAAATGATCAGTTAGATTTGCTAGTACAGCTGGATGTATTGTTCAGTGGTATTTGAAGCTGAAACTTTGGAGGAGAATTTTGGAGCAATTGGGAGTTCAACCAGTGTTGGTCTTTGCAGCTTGTTTCCTGCTGGAGTGGGTAAGAGAGGAAGGTGCTTGAATTTTTATCTTTTGGAAAGTAAGTATGATGTTAGAGATAGTCAGAGTTCAAACAGGGAATTTGGGGTGTAGCTAGTCACATTATACGAGGAAAAATTATCTCAATCATTAGACAAAGATTAGTCAATGTGCTTTAAGGTAAAAAATCACTTAAAGTGTACATAAAGTGCAAAAGCCCCTAAAAAGGAGAAAACAATGAGGTATCTTGATAACTTTAGTTATGTGAGAGGTAAACTCATTGGCCTGGTTCTGCACCCCTCAGCTGCAGAGTTTGTGGTTTAAAATAGGGAGTGAAAAGTGACAGGTAATGTACTGGGCACAGAATGGCCCATTAAATTATTCCTACTTAGAAATGAGACACAAAAGGTAACAGGAAATTAAGCACTTTATTAGTATGGGTCAAGTTTCAGCATATGCTACTGATTCATCAGTTTAATCTGATCACTTTATTCCTTAGAGAAATCAAAGCAGTGAGTAGTTTCTGAGAATTTTCCTTGTATTGAGGAGCCTTCTACTCACTTCAGCCTGATGAGGTTCACTGCACGTTAAGAAGGGGTGAAGGGGAGGACAGTGGAGTGGAGCCTTAAGGCACTTCCTCCCCTGAACCTGTGTAAAGCCAGCAAATCCCCAATGCTGCATGTCGTGCAGCTGCAAGAGAAAAACTCATGGAACCATCTCCTCCCCTCTAGACTCGGGCTCTGGATACCAAGGAGGATAACACTACCCCGCTCCATAGGTAGTGCATAATTTCTTGTGTTTTCCTGTGTGGGATCCAGCTGTGCAAACTTTGGTTTGAATTAGATGAATGTAATGTGCTGAATGGTGCTTAAGAGTATACAAGATACACTCACAAACAAAAGGGAAAAAAAGTTGCTCTCTCTGCAGGGTGAAATAGTGAAACAGGCATTATTTTGTACTCAGTCTACCAGTGACATTTTAATTTATGAGCTAAGAATGCAATGATTGCTGGCTGCAAAAATTGATTTGGTGTTCATCTGATTCAACCCATGTCAAGAGTTTGAAAGTAATTATGATAGTGGAGCTGATAGGCAGACAATTACATTTTTATTCTCTCTTTACCCGTTTGTTTTTTTTCCTGAAGTTGTTCTTGTCAGAAGGCCCTGAAAGTAGAAGTAAAATCTTTAGTGTTATTTTGTAGATTATTAAGGTATAATCTCAGTTAGTGTTACATATGCACTAACTACATTCCTAAAAAAAAGTCTTTTTTAGCCTCTTTGGAAATTCAGATTAAGGAAAACCAGATTAAGGAATCCATGTTTAGCCAAACAGTCTTATTCTGCCCATACTTCCTCTGCACTTTCGTTCATCTTGGATATAAGTGGTATTTTCTAATGCTGTCTTCCTGCCATCATTCACATTTCCCTCTGGTCATATCATGCTCTCTGTTCTGTCATGTGAAGGGGTGAGAGGCTCTCTTTGCACAGCAGGTTGCAATCAGGACACTGCTCTGTGAAGGAGGTGCTGTAGGTTTTTGTTCCCACGCTCCTGATGCAGTGAGAAATATCCCTGCCTTTAGCTGTTCAGAAGCATGGATGTCAAACCTGGATCCTTTTCTGGGGGCTAGACCCACCAAGGTGTCTAGGGGGTGCTTTACTGTCATGCACACACTGAATGGTATATCTGAAATTTAGCTGCAAATTAAAAAAATATTATTATCTGAAAACCGATACTTTGATATAATTCTGTTTCTGAGATTGTTTTTAAGGGCATTTTGGGGGATATTCCAGCATAGAAAAAAAGCTAATCTTTTAGCATCGTAATTTATCATAAAACTGAGGTGTTATTTCATTGTCTGCCATACTAAATATGTTGCTTCTTTGCCTAAACAGCAGTATTCGCAACAAGGTCTCTTTTATCCTCTTTTTACTGTAGTATCTAATAACAGGTTCTTGATCTGATTAAAGGTTCTAGGTTATATTAGTATTGTTAAAATTCAGGTAATACCTGCTGTATCTTTGCATATAAGCTTTATGTTTTCTGATAATGTATAATTTAAAGAAATCTTTCCCCTGTGTTTGAGTCACAATCAGTATCTTTTCTTGGTATTGAAGGGCCACTCAGCTTTCCACAGAGTTTAGAAGAGAAAGGGTGGCAGAGAAAAGCAGGAGTAATGTTGGAAGTAGGAGGCCAAAGCTCATGAGCTTCAGTAATACTACAAGGAAGGGAGAAGCATACTAGGAGCAGGAAGGCTTTGACAGCTTTGGGCTGAAGTTGGAACACTAAGTGAGACATGGAGACTTAAAGTCTTCCTTTAGCACTTTTTCTTTAGATCCTAGATAGAAAACAAATCATAGCACGAGGAGAGAGGTAAGTGAAGTCTGTGAAAGGTATCTGTCTCCCTTCCAAACTTGTCAATGATCCATTTATTTCATTCGTTCACTCCTGGTTTATTTTTCTCTCTTTTGGTGAAGCGGATGAGAAATTATATTTGCATGGAATTGTATCGGAGTTGTGTTCTCATTTATGTCCTTTACATTCACATGCTGTACAGGATTTAAAGAAACTATGACTGTAGAACATTATAGATTATATGTTTTTAGGTCAATGATTTCCTTTTGCAAAGATTTGCGTACTGGTATTCAGTTAGGCAAATCATGGTTGGCCTGGCAAGAGTCAATAGCTTCTCCCCCAGGTCTCTGAAGACTACATTTCACATAGAACCAGATTCTGTGGTTACTTGGTGCTGTAATTTTTGTATTTATTTGCGTGCATTCTCTTTGACCTCACTAGCTTTAGATGAGAGCAGTCTCCTTAAAACTATTTTATTGTGGGTGAACATATGCCATAGTTTTCCCATTTTTGACTGTCTGTTGGGCTACAAAGTACAACTGTGGTTTTCTGTAACATTTAAGTCTATTCTCATCTTCTAATTTTATTCATGTAGCATTTTGACATCATATTTTAGCCTGATTCACTTTACAACATACATGATATAAAAACCGTTTACCATCAAAAAGAGGTAAGGAAACAAGTTGGAGCAGATTCTACAATGCGTCCCCACTTCCAGAATGTATGAGTATACATTCCACATTTCTATTTATAATACTGACTTCTCTCTCTGTTATTCACCTTGTATGCATCAGTAGGATTGCTCCATTCCATTTTGAATGATTATACATTACAACGCAGTGCTTCTGCCTCCCGATGCCCTGAACCTGATAGGCATCCCTTGGGCTCATGCAGATGCCTTCTGCAACATCAGAAAGGAGTCTCGTTCAACTTAGAATGACTGAGAAATCCAGCATCCTATCAAAAGCTTTATTACTTCTTTGTAGATCCCACTCCATATACAATTCAATAGATGGCATTCTGAAGCACCTCAAGAATCAATAAATTCCTTCTGTTATAGGGCCTTTAATTCAAAAATGTCAGAAACTGATGCCATAACAGAAAAAAATGCATTATTGGGCACTGATTTATTTGTGTGCTTAATCACACTGAACATTGAAAATTTGTTTCTATCCTGACAAATGGCCAAATCTGGCTACTTTTGTATATGTATTTGCATTCAAGAAGGCAAATTTAGAAGTTGATAGATGAAAACAAAAATAACAAAACCTGAAAATATCATTGTGCTACTGTATAAATCTGTGTTGTGCCTTGCCTTCTGCCTTGCACTCAGTTTTGGCCGTTAGCTCTCAAAAACTGATCTATGACAAATAAAAAAACCTGAAGGATATGCGATGGTTTCCACATGAGGAGAGTTAAATAGACTGGCATTCTTCAGCTGAAAAATTGGTAACCAAATGGTGATAACAGGGATCTCTAAAATCAAAATTGTTCAGAGAAATTGTGACTAGGCAATGACTGCTCACTGTTTCTCATGAAAGATTGAGCAGTGAAATAAGGCAGGAGCCGGCTGAGGTCAAAGAGGAGGAAGTACTTTTACACAAAATGGGGAGCTCACTGCCATATGATATTGTAGAAAAGAAATATAAATAGATTTTAAAAGCTAATATGTCAGTATGTGGTAAAGAAACCCATTAAGAACTATGAAATACAAAATCTATGCAGCATAAAGATGCAGGTATAACCACTTCCTAACTGATGCTTGCCATTCCAATTAGCATATGTGACAGAAAAGTATTTCTACGTGTTTCTCTTGTGTTTATCCTTTTTCAGTGAACAAACATAAATAACTATCTAATGCCAGAGGCAGGAATCAAGGCTTCAATGGAGTTTGAGCTAGCATGACTACACTTAGGCTCTGTTTTTACATGTTCTTACTGCACAGTCACTATAAGTATATATTTGCATTTGAAGCACTTCTGTGTGTGACTTTGTATAGACAGATACCAGACATACCATCAGGCATTTTAAAGAGTCTGAAAAAAGCAAAAATTACATATGAGAAACATCACTAGATAAATCGAGAAGGGGGCAATGAACCTCCAACTCTTTCTATAAAATTGACATTACAGGAATTCCTTCTAAATGGAAAGGCCTTTGTAAATTGCATCAATATTTCATTAATTAAATTAATTTTTCTTTCTGTCTTCCTTTAGTTTTGTTTAATTAGGATATAGTCATTTACAGCCAAACCTCTGTTCAGCTGCTATAAAATATTCATTTCCAGTTGCAGCTTGATAATGAAACAGTATCCTGCAGCCCATTCAAACTGTTGCAAAGCAAGGCAAATTACCAAAGGGAAGGGAATAAATTCATTTTTTAAAAAAAACAATAGACAAACATACTCAGTGCAAACTGGTTTCAGGCAAAGGGAAAGGCTGCCAGCTAAAAAGCAATTTATGTAATATGTTGGCAAGGAGGTGGGAAGGCAGTGAATAGAACTTAATGAGTTGACAGCTGTCGAGAGCTCCATGGTGTCAGATTGTAGCATTTGTTTCGATCAATTGTACATTCTGGGTAAGTGGGAGACAGGTAAAAGGGATATCCTGGGACCAGCCAGGTAATTTGTTCCACTACCTATAAGTTGCTGAGATTCAAAGCTGCCTGGTACAGAGATTCCAGAGCTTTACTCTGCACCTGTTGGAAAAGTTATGCTTTGTCTGAAAGCAAAGTTTATGTTCTGATGGGATGAGTACTCGTGGTCCACTATGCATTTGATGATGAGTGGTGTTAAGCTCTGCTGCCATTTCTGTAGATGAGCACTTCAGGTTTTTTCACAGATGAGGAGAATTTGCAGGAAATTCCTTTTTTTCTTAAACAGGAGTCTCAGTTTTTAGGACTGTGCAGTCATTTTCAGTACTGTATTTCATTTCAGAAACGTTAAAGAGAGTGAAATGTTTCTCAGGTCCCTCCTACCTCAGCCCTGCATAACAGTTTGTTACAGTCCATATGTGAGTTCCATTCTAACAGTGTGGGTCTTTCTGCTCACAGAATATAAAGAACTGGATACAATCATGATGGACTGCCCAGGGAAGTGACTGAGTTACTATCCCTGCAGCTATTTAAAAGATGTGTAGATGTGGCACTTAGACACACTGTTTAATGGTAGACTTGGCAGTGTTAGGTTAGTGGTTGGCCTCAATGATCCTAAAGATCTTTTCCAACCTAAACAATTTTGTAATTCTATAATCTTTCTCCTGATGCTTTACACAGCACTCTCCTCCAAGTATTCTCAGAGTAGCTTATAAACATTTGGATCCAAGAAATACATTTGCATCTTTACTATCTTAAAAATTAAGCCATGATGTACTGGCAGGTTAACAGCCCTGCCAAGAGTCATTGCAAATCAGTGGCAGAGGCACTCTGCCTCTCAGTCCCAGAACTCAGCTCTTCTGTGTAATTCCACAGTTGTGGAAAATGGGCGATCAGACTAGGTGAAAATCTTACCTTGAGATTTCTGAATCAAAAAAAATCTCACTGACCACAGTCTTTTATTTGCAGTTTTATACCTGCTAACAACTGTGCAGACAATTACAGGATTCTTTAAAAACTCTTTTGCCATCTGAAGCATTCAGAGTAATGCAGTGCTATACTCTAGAGTTCTGACAATGTCACTGCAGTGTCCAAGAGTGCAAAAATCCATATGCTTTGATTTTACATGCTGTTGCCAGTCAAAATCCTGATATGGGTATAAATATGCCAGCTATTGTCAGCTTAGCTTGCAATGCACAGAAATGGTGTAACTATGCCAGCATAACCCCATCTTCAGTCAGTATTGCTAGACCTAAAAGGAGCAGCTCTGACAACTTGGATATGCCCTCATGTCTGTCATGCCAGTAACCTCTCTACTGTGAGTAAGGCCTAAGTCTGAAAATCAAGTGGTAAAAGTACAGAAGGCACCACTGTTTAATGTCAGTGGCTACTATGATTTGTTTCTGGATAGAAAAAGTGAAGCTACAATAATGAGAAAGGAATTTTAAGGGAAAGTGAGCTTGTTTCCTCCCAAAAGAGACTAGAAACCTACCATCAAGCTGTTGCTATAGCCATTATAGTAAGGGAACATCAAATTTTGTCATAGAACAAAAATTCCGATTTTTCTGCTTTTGTAATTCTTGTGAAAAGGCAGAAACTGATGTAGCAAGAAACCTAAGCATACACTTTTATCTATCCAGTCAGGGACTGGAGTACTTTAGGTGTAGGGACAAATACCTCTTGCTACATTTTGGCTCTGTCCTGCTCAAGCTGTTCTATGTGTTGCTAAGACTAAGGTTAAATCCTCTGTGGGCTAAAACTTGACCATCCATAGTCTGGAAGGCTTGGGTATTTCTGTGTATTACTAAAGACTTTTAATGGACATCACATAAAATCAAGCATAGTTTCTTTTGTGATTTCCAGTGTTGTCAATGCTATAATTAGAATACATGACAAAAAGACTTTATCAGAGTACTACTTTCAACTTATAAGTGTCTCACTCAAATTCTTTATGCAGAAGCTTCTTAATTTCGTAGTGGGCATCAATTTCATACTATCTTACAATCTTTATGAGAGGTTCTTGTTGTCAAAAATGTTACTTTACAACAAATCTGAGTTTAGAAGCAAGTTTACTGACAGTAGAAGTGATTTAGAACTTCGTGTCCTCTCTCCTTCTGATGATGTTCCTTTGGATACTTGCTTCCTAGTATCTCCCAGCTTTCACCATGGAAATCTGAAGGACACAAGGAAGAACCTTGTAGTACTTGCTGCCTTGATAGAATTGCAGAGAAACAGAAAGCCTCTTCACTGGGTGTGGTGTGGGTTTGTTGTTTTCCCTTTAAACAGGTAGAAGTATAGATGATGTCATCACGTTCTTGATGGTGTTTAAAGTTGCTTGAATTCCTTTGTCTAGCCCTCTCTCAGTAAGTGCATTCCAGCTGAGCATCTATTAGGCTCTTAAAGCTAACTTTTTTCCTTTTTCCATTTTACACGAACACAAAAGATTGATTTGCTTTTACTATAGTTAATCAAACTCACTGGAAAACTAAATAAATAAGCAAGGAAAATGGCCTTCTTATACTTCACAGAGAGCAAATGTTCTGATTAGGCAGGGGCTGCTGAGACACCCAGCGGGGATAAGTGTTGGCCAGGTTTGTTGTGCATGGGAGTCTGCCTACCCAATCACAAAATTTTCTTGCATGACAACCATTTGCAGCTTGGACCACTTCATGTGGTATTTCAGTGAAGTTCAGTTCAAATTTGATGTGCAGGAGGCATTTGTCATTTTCCACAGCTCATGAGATTAAAGTATACCTGGTTTCATCAGTACTGGATGGACAAAGTATGTTTTTTAAGCTGATGGGTACAAGTTTGATGGGAGTAGATCTCTTTCCTTGTTTAAGTTATGATTAGACAAACTTCTGTCTCTAACTTTCCTAAACTTCCCCCTGTGATTCCTGGTGGTGGTGGGACTGATTTCATTTACCTGTTTACTCTTTTGTTACCTGTTTTTTGCTATCATGTGGTGTGAAGTCAGTTCCCTATCCATCCAGTAAAGTTGTTACTCTACTCATATTTCAAAAGGAAAAAAAATTGTAATGATAGAAAAGCATGGTTTTTAAGCTTCAGATATTTGGCAGTTGTATTGCTGGATGAAATAATGTCTAGAACTGTTTAACTTAATTTTTATTAGGTTTGACTGTGATAATGTTGATATGTTGATATGTTAGTATGTTAATATGTTAATGGTAATATATAACTTTTGGTGTGTATACTGCTGTTTCTGTACTAGCTGCTGACAATCATTTATATCCTATATTAAGAAGGATGAACTTGTGGTTAAGAGGCTGTCACTGTTCCTGGGAAATCTGAGTTCTACCACAGCCACCTTTGTGACCTTTTTTGTGTTTATGAACTTCTTTATTGCTTATAAATTAAAACTATTTATGGCCTTTTTTCACAGGTATGTTGTATGTATGCTTACATACAGGTATTTAGTGGCTATTTTACTTTGTTAAATGTTCTGCTCTGTAATGTTATTCAGGGAGCATTTCTAGGTGCTGGTCTGTACCTAGTGTGCCAGAGTTTATTCTTTATTTATTCTACATTATGTTTATTCTGCATTTAAATGTGTGTGGGTACTGCCTTCCCCTTGTGAGCTAATGTGTGAATCCTGTGAGTAACAGTATTTAAATGCCATTTTCTAAGCGTGGGTTAATGTTTGGAGAGAAAGAGGAATATTTGTCTGGCAAAAATAGTCTAGTGCATTAATGCGAATATTCAAAGATAGTTGTTTATCTTATTGCACTCAGAGGTACTTACAATAATTGCAGAAGTTGTTTTAAGGGACATTTATTCAGAGTGATTACGTTTATTGTTACTTTATGAATAACATACCCTGTCACATTAGATTTTAAGTGCCACAGTTTGGACTGAAGATCAGGGTATTTTCTTCTTTATGAATTTTACAGTTGCATATGCCAACTGTTTGTGGCCAATATAAAAATGAGGAGCAGAAATTAAGAGAGAAGCAGGAGAGGAGGTAGAAAACTCCACAATTTAAAAAAAATGATGGGTGATTAGTGTGCAACCCTAGGGTTGGCTTGCCCATCTCTTCTTATTTGATGCTGGGAGGGATGCTGTGGGCTAGCATGGCACTTTAGTGCAGCCAGGGCACAACTGCCCCTCCACCATCACTTGCTAGCCTTTTGTAGGTCGGGGGCAACCTGTTAGGTTTCACTGCCATCAATGTTTAATATGGGAACTTGCTCAAGTTTTCTCCAGAGAAAAATGTCTGCCGGGAGAAGATCTCCCATATCTTTAATTTCTTGTTAAGCCTCATTTGTAAGAGATTACGAGATCCCAGCAGTAGGTACTACAGCAATAGGAATACTGCTTTCATAGAAGCAGGACTTGTGTGGTTTTATTAATGATCACATAAATAGAAATGCCAGTTAAATTGCATATGTGACTGCCTCTTTGCTACTTAGTTACTGTACTTCACAGATTTCTTCTGAGTCATGTGTTGGGGGGAGTACAACATGGTGTGCAGATTTTGAGGCTTAAGAGATTGTCATTAAAGCTACTGTGCTGTGCTTAGTTATTTATTTCTTGCTCAGAGTGATCCAATCAATAACAGAACAAAATCAAATACAACTCCCTCCCCTCTGAGGAGAAAAGACAAGCTAAATAAAGATGTCCAGGAGAAAATGCCAGCAAACGACATATTGATTTCCAGCAAAGGAGCAAAGTGTAAATGAAAAATATTCTTCTGACACAGTTATTAAGTGCCAGCTAGCACGCAAAGAAAAACCCATTTACTCTTACTAGAGGCTGAGTCTTCAGAGGGCAGCTGATTCATCTCAGATCATTAGTCTCTAACTTTTTGAAACATAGGCTTCCCTTTACTAAATGTAAAGGAGTTTTCTGTATTTAGGCTTTGCTTTGAGAATGTAAAATGTTTACTAAAATTCTGACTGTATGCCAAGCAAGCAGAGAAGTTGTTTTCTCACCATTTTATGGCAGTATAAACAGAAGCATGAGGAAAGGAGGCAATTTTGCTGATGTCAGATAGTGAATTTATGACAATATCAGGACTGCAAAATCAAGTAACATGAGGGCTCTGATTCAATGTCCTTGGCAATTTGGACTGGGGCAATTTAAGAAGTTACTGCTTTCCAGTGATCTGCCCTGCCCTTCTGCTGGTGAAGCAGATAACATTTTGTTTTTCAGCAAGCATAGTTTATAGCCTAGCATATTAATAAAATTATTTCTGTGGCAATTTAAGTTAATACATCAGAATGAGTGCAAAGGGACTAGAGCCCACACCATCAAAATGTTTAATTCTGGCAAGAAGCTGGCTTTTCCCTACACACCTCTGAGAATCTCTATTCAGCTTTTGCTTCCTGTGTCTTGCTTTAAGCAGATACTGAGAAGAGGGCTAAATTGAAGCTTATGCTGCTCTGTGCATTCTGCTGGTTGTTGGTTCTTCTTAGGGGGATAACAGCACAGGGGAGACCACTCTGAAACTATTTTCAGACCATTTCTGAAAAGAAATGTCTTCCATTTGAAGACTCTTGGACAAGGATTGGGAAACACTGTGTAGATTGATGTGATATTCAGAAAGTCAGACTCCCAAGCAGTGCTTGAATTTCAGCATTTTGTCCTTCCAGCAGCTCTCACTGATTTCAGAGTGGGAGTTGTTGTGGGTTAAGCTGTAATGGCTTGATTTTAGCATTAAACTGTTTAGTTACTTTAGTTCATGATGGGTACACCTAGTGTACCTTTGGAATTTTCACCTGTATCCCCACATCTTTATAACTGGGATTATGCTTAAAACAGAGGGCTGGCAGTTTCTGTTTCAAGTAACAGGTTTCTTTCAATTAGAAATAATAAAAATTTAATAGAGAAGGGGAACAAGCTGTATCAAATGATGAAAAGGGCACTCAGCGTGAAAATTCTTGTGATCACTCTGAGGGGCACTATGCTCAGATAATGACTTCAGTGTATAAACACAACTTCAGTCTTCAAGGTATTTCTTTGGAAGAAAGAAAATGCACAAAGAAAGGAGAATATGGATGATAAAGCAGGGAAAAGAGTCTCTTCTCTCACCAAAGATGTATCTGTTGTGTTAAAACCAATCAATGGTATTTTACAGTCCAGTTGAAAGCTCTTGCAAATCTTGATGGTTACACTGAATAATCTGGAAGAGACTTGCCAGTTGATCCTTTCCTAGTTCAAGATGAAAAGACCACTGTTCTGTTAGGAAATAAAAGAAACAGAAAAGCAAGTGACTCTGTGGGCATATGTAATCAATAAACAACCAATCTAGATTCCTGGAAGTGAAATTTTATTTATTTATTTAGCTCCTAAATAGTATGTAATTTCTTCAGGCCAAGAAATAAATTGAAAGGATTTAGAAGGATTTGCTTATCAGCAGAACACCATGAAGAATTACATTCCTTATGCTTTTGGAAGGTACACTGAAGTTGAGTTAAGCTGCTGTGGTTCAATACTTTTCTTTCCCCTGTCAGGGTGCCTTGAACAACAGATGAATTAATCCTCCCTACTTCTCTTTCTCCCCTCTTTGCCCTCCCTTTACTTTTCCATCCTTTGCCCTCTCTTCTCTTTCTCTCTCTGCTCACACTCCCTCACAACATCATCACCCTTTCCTACTGCCAACAGACAGAGACGAAAGGCAGAAACATGATTTTTCCCTGTTGTCTTTGCACAGCTCTGGCACAGAACAAAGTATCTGAAATTTGTCATCAAACCTGGTTGAGAGGACTCAGACTTTACAGTCTTAATGAACTATTGATTTTATTGAGACAGGCTTTTGGTTTTCAAAGGAGTAATTCAAGCTTTCAAGACTGTTTTTAAACATGACTACCCATGATCCTGGATTGACATACAATTGGGAGGATTAGTTTTTGCTTTATCTTAGTTAACTGGCTAGTTCCTTAGTCTCTTGCCTGTCATAGTAATGGAAAAATGACTGATTTTGTTAAAGGGTAGCTCTCTCATGATCCCTACTTAATGGTATAATTTGACAACAAATCAACTTTTATGTCCAGCTGGAAACATGCAGCCAGGAGATGCACTTTTACTGGGCTACTGTTGAAGGGTACGTGCCTGCTGGTTACCTGTCAGCCTCTTGGTAGGTAACCTACCAGCCTCAGTGACAGGACCGGAGGGAATGGCCTGAAGCTGTGTCAGAGGGGGTTAGGTTGGATATGAGAAAAAGGTTCTTTCACCCAAAGGGTGGTTGGGCACTGAAACAGGCTCCCAAGGGAAGTGGTCACGGCACCAAGCCTGACAGAGTTCAAGAAGCTCTCAGAGTTCAACAGTGCTCTCAGGCACTTGGTGTGATTCTTGGGTCTGTCCTGTGCAGGGTCAGGGCTTAGACTTTGATGATCCTAGTAAGGTTCCCTTCCAACTCAGAATATTCTGTGATTCTTGATCTGAGCACAACTGGCTGAAAGGCTCTTTTTTTAAAACACCCTAAATAATTAATCTTTCTTTCTGATGTCCTTTGTGACACCTGTAGATATTTATCATAATTTTAGTCCTTAAGTCCAGTTCTGATATTTTACTAAGCCTGTCTCATTCATACATCTCTCAAGTTCTTTCCTCTCTTCAGTGGCTCTTTTCTGAATTGACTCCAATTACTCTTTTAGCATTGAATTGCCTAAAACTAAATGTAATGGGCTATTCTCTATTCCTGCAAGTTGTTTTAGTCTGGTTGAAATCAATGCCAATTTAAACCAACAGAGGATTTGACCCTCTTGTTTTTGTATATACTGCAAATGAACTATATGAAGAAAAATTATTAGTTTCATGTTCTTTGATGCATTGCCTGGGCAGAGGTAGGCAGAACCTCAGCAGCGCTGTGTGGGGGTGCAAAGGGCTTGCACATATTTCTGGCTATGTCTGTCCCATGATAAGAAAATACATGTTCTATCCAGTGTTAATGAGATGGACAGTATTAACCCTTTAGCAACAGACGGTGGATACAGGACTCTCCTGAAAAGTTTATACAGTCCCAAATTGCAGCTTCTTTTGTAATACCTCATTATGATTTTTGCAACACTTCTAATATTTTTCCATTTGTATGCAGATTCTTTCTGTATGTATGTAGTAGTTTGGATTTGTCCAGTGTCTCTGACGTCTGCTATACCGTAATGAAGTCCAGAGTACTTTGCAAATAAAGATTAACTAAAAGGTGTGAAACAAATGTAACATGTAGAAAGGACAGATGAAGGATTCTTATTTAATTGAATAGTGTGAACAGAATACGAAAAGTTTTTCTTTTTTAAGAAGTCTGGCTACCAAAGTATGAAAGGTTGAGGTATTCGAGCTAGAAATGATACCTAATGAGACAGACACTTCATCTACTCTCTTCTTTTGGCAGGAAAGCAAATGCCTTAAACCTATTATATGTCAAGAA
The DNA here is from genome assembly GCF_001715985.3 of Manacus vitellinus. Taxonomy (NCBI): domain Eukaryota; kingdom Metazoa; phylum Chordata; class Aves; order Passeriformes; family Pipridae; genus Manacus; species Manacus vitellinus. The sequence continues at coordinate 22,329,608 of NW_021940750.1, forward strand.
ACACCCTGGTTTCTAGAAGACAGGATAGCATCACTACTTCTTGCCATTCTGGAGGAGCATTCATACTGTATGCTGTTACACAAAGAAGACAATACATGGTCCATATTCCATAATAAATTTGAGATATTTAGAAAATATAGTAGTATAGAAGCAATGGAGGGAGTCAAGTGGTTGTATTTATGAAAAGTTTGTTAACTTTCAGCTCTGTATATTTTAGGTGTGAAACGCAAATGCAGTGCCCAGGTTAATACAACTGTATTTCTCCACCTTGGGAAGATATTTGTGCCTGATATTTTGTGATACTTGTATTTCAAGAAGTACTGTAAATTGTGGTTCCTTGGTGGCAAATAGATTTATAGTTCTCTCACAACAAAGCAGTAAGTGTTGCTTTTCAAATAATGGTGTCGAATTGGAAGTAATATGTATAGTGTGCAGAAGAGTTTCAAGAAAAAGGCAAGTAAGAAAATTGAATCCTACTTTACCAAGTGAAGCGAATGCCAAGTAAGTCATTCTGCAGAAATTTGTTTGGGGTTTGAATTTATGGGTCCTTGTCTTTTCTCTCTCAGTAGAAGGGGAAACTCCATCATTCTTGGGTGCGTTGTTTATAATTTCATAAAACTATTCTGTGACAGGACTTATTTTACCCAGCATGCTTAATCTTTCTCAAATAGCAGTGCACCCAAAGAGCAAGGTGACGAAAAACGTTTGCAGTTGAGAAAAGGAAGATTCAGCACCTGCCATTTTATATAGAACAAAGGAGCAAAGGTTATGGATCTGATACATAAACTAGGGCTTTGAGCAATTGAAAAATTGGACAGGAATGGAGTCATCTTGAGCAGGTCTTGCTGCACCATCCCAAATTTCTTTGCACTGTACATCCCACACCAGTACACACAGTGTAATGAACAAAGATGTAGAGCCATCACTGTGGCAAGATTGAAGAGGCCCTTAGAGTGAATAATTAGGAGGAGGTGATTACAGAACTAATAATTCATGGAAAGGAATGGAGAGCCAATTCAGTGAAATTGAAAGAATTTGAAGGTAAATATGCCCATAAATCCTCTAGGGTGGACTTAGAGTTTAGCACTTTCTCCTACCCTGGTTTTATTCCAAGGCAATTTCATTAAACGCTAGAGAGAGGGAGAGAAAAAATAATAATATAAATGCCATAAAAAATCTTTCAGAGGAAGGAATAAAAAGGGTTCCTGCCAGAGAGAGATTTTATTGAAAGTTATTATAATACCTATCTTTAGTTTTATGTCCTTTAATACAGGCCAAGTAATTTCAAATCTGGGGTTCTTTAAAAATGAAATACATATTTTAAAATAGTGTAGTGTGACTTATTATTTTTAATATAGAATTTAGCTAATATGAGGAAGAGAAAATATTTTCTCTCTCATGTTCTTTCCAATGAAAACACAAACATTGTTTCCATCATAGCGCATGGAGAATTTTCATTACTATCCTGTTGCCCGTACATAAGAATGTTTAGCATTTACTATCCCTAGATCTCTGGGCAGACACTAAAGAATTAATCTGTTTACATCCCCTGGGGCCAATGGGTGAGTATAGTCAGAACCATTTCAAAATGGGAAAAGGGAACCAGAAATGGGATAGTGATTTTGCTTACTACCTTACAGTGTGATGAGAAGAAATTTAGTGGAGAGATTTCTAGGGTCTCTGCTCCCTAGCCTCTCCTGTCTTGTGGAAAAACCAAATACAGTAATCCTCTGGTGAAAATTCTCAGCTCCAGGAGGGTTTTGAAAGGTACAGATTCCTGTTACAAGAAGTAATGGTCTTCTGGATGTTTCCTTTACGCTGTTTCCGTGGTCACGAATTTGCTGCTCTTCCTCACTGAAATGGCTTTATTCCTTTGGGATGATTCAGATGTTGGTATTTGAGTGGAAGGTGCATGGAAAACCAATATGTGGTGGGACTAGAAAATCAGTTAGTGATGAATTGTGATGGAAAGTTCTGAGATTAAAAATACAAGATAGGAAATGGCAAGACAGATTAGTGTACTTATCTTTTCAGTGGTTTCTAGAGATCTCATTAATGACCTTGACTTAAGTCTAGCAACACTTCTGGAGGCTTTTTTCTTATTCTAACTCTCATTTTTACACATATAAAATCAGCAACATGGGATAAACAGCAACCACAGAGCAAGAAAAACTGGAATATCAAGTGAAAGAGCTTGCAATAGGGATGGGGAGATAGGATGTAGATTAATTGATAAAATCAAGTGTGGAACCAGTCTTGAAAAAGTGCAGATAGAGGGTTGAGTTGGCAGAGTTTTGCACATCATACATTTGCATTTTGTCTGAGTCTGGCTGACTCTGCCCTTCTCTGTTCAGAACCAACGCAAGCTGCATGAGGATTTTATAGCAGATAATCTGGTACACATATCTAAGAGTGCAGCATAAATATGTTACATGTGATGCCTTAAGCTGCTTATTAGATGGGATATTGATCAAGAAGAGAAACAAGGGCCAGGCTTCATGACTTTTCAGGTCCTGGCACAGGGACCTAGGTAGAGGGTACTTACTAGCCTTGCAAGGATGTTTTTACCTTTAATTTGGCCAATCACTTCCAAAATTTATTACCTACCAGTATCATATTGCAAGGAGTTGCCCAGTTAAAACAACAACAACAACAAAAAACCAAAAACAAACCCAACAACATTGTATAAAGAAATATGACCTGGTTTTTTTTATTGGGCATGCTACCTTTCTAGTTTCATATGATGCCCCTAATAAGCAAGAGAGGAAAAAAAGAGTTATAAAGAAACTCCTTATTCTTTACAAATACTCAATCACATTGTCAATTCAATTGGATTTGATTCCAAGTTAATGTTGCATGAAGCCCTTACATCTGAGCAAGTAAGTGGGTAATCGAATAGGTATAGCTGCTGATAAGTGACTACAACACATTGTTATAATTTTTGTTTATTTCCTACTGGAGCAAATCATCACTATTCTTCTATGAGAAGTGTGAATTGTCAGATCTTCAACTAAGAGCAAAATCCACACATTCTAAATTCAACCTGGAAACCAAAACCAATTGCCAGGCCAGGCCTTTAGCACTGAGGAAGTATTCTAGTAGTGATGGATATTTTATTCTTTTTTTCACAGTGCTATCCTTAACTTTAGACAACTACAGTACAAACCTCCAGTTTCGCTAACTACATTTAATCTGCTTAAAAATTTCGTGCAGTATAGTTTTGTTTACTAAATTGTGCTAAATTACTATACATTGGTGCAATTAAAAACTAGTGTCTTTCTACCCAGGGACAGCTGCATTTCACTGTTGGAAGATGTGATCATTTTATAAGTTATAAAGTTTACCAGGATAAATAATACTTTCTAAAATATATGTGACAAGACCAGAAAAATTGATAAAAGTAAATTTCTACTTTGTGCATTCCTTCTTTCTTGTGCAGACAAAATTTTAAAGCCAGCTTGTTTTAAGAGAGAAGTCAGCAGAATTCTTCCACTTTTTATGACTGAAAGATGTTAAAAAAATGACCTTGACATTGTAAGACAGGAAATTTCTTTGTACATATTACCTCCAGTCCCTTTTAATCTTGACTCCCCATTGAGGCAAGATTATAAAAGTATTTAATGAAAGTATTTAAGCCTGAAACTACTGCAAGATTGCATCCTACAAAACATTGCCAAATGGCAATGCTGGGTATGACTGAATAATACATACAATAAGGATTCCCTTACTTCATGGCTGTTCTTTTACAGATACTCTATTTTTACAATTTTTATTTACAGCTGACCAATCCTGTTTTTCCTTCTTTGCTCAATCTAAGCCACGGAAATGAAGACTGAAGAAATGTTAGGTTCAGTCTTTCTGACTGGTTTCTTGGTTCTGTTTTTTTCCCCTTAGCTCAAATACGAAGAGAGAGGGAAGAGCGAGGGACTTCTCACTGGGGTCAGAGGTACTTCATAGCACTAGGAGCAGAGGAGGCTAAAGAAAGACTGAGACCTCAGAATACTTATTTAAAGGAAAGAGAGAACATGTTGGAGACAGCCTTAGCAGACATACGAATATAAAGGAGACGTTATTTAAAGCTGGAGAGTCTTTTTCAGGAATAAGGATTTGGAAGTCTTGTCACGATGTCAGATTCCTGGGAATACTCACTGAGAGTACTAAAGTACAGCTGCCCTGCTCCCAAGTTCAGCAATGCTTCCTGCCTGGTGAGGAACATTTCAGGTGTTTTGTTTCAGGAGTTAACCCACTGATCCTACTGCTCAACAGAATAGGCAGCTCTCTTCAAGGAAGAGTTGTTAAGGGAGACAGTTTCAGCAGAAGCTGTGATTTGAGCCAGTGCTGCTGAGCTGTGGTAATTTTGCATTGCGTGCAGGAACATTACAACCTCTATCCAGAGGCTGCCACAGACTCTCCCTAATGGTCTGCATTACTAATTCAACTAATTGCAGCAATTACAGGCAGGAGATGCTGCTGGGGAGAGACACCAATACACTTCTCTCTAACATGCTGCAGTACATGCTGCTCATTAATTAGACCAGCACACACACACACAAAATAAAAAAATCACCAGCTGGAAATTCAAAGGAATGTGCTGAAAGAATGTGCTGAAACCTATAACAGTTGTGAACAGTTACAGTATGGCTTAAGCATTTAAGAAACAGACTTTCTAGCTGATTAACCTTGTTATGGTCATATCTCTGTTTGCTTGTTAAGCAAGCAGGTAAGATTGTATGTTGGGCACACCTGACCCGTGCAGCAGTTCTTCGTCATGGAGCAACTGGGCTGCACAGATATTTACTGTCCACCAGATTCCCAGCCCAAGAGGTGCATTAACAGAGCAGGAGTTGACTTAGCCTCAGTGATGGATCACTTGTAGCAAAGAGTACTGCTAGCTGCCTCAGTGATGCATAGTATCTGAGTCTATCTTGTATATTTTTCTTTGCAGAAAGCATGTTCAGTCTGAACATGCCTCCTATGGCAAGTCTCTCAGTAAGTGCCTTCTGTCTGACTCTATATGATACTGGTATTTATTGAGAAGCCCAGCATCTTCCAACCAGACACATCTACTGTGGCTGTTGGAGGGCAGTTTGCCAGCCAAAAAAGCATTATATCCCACTGTACTTTGTTCAGCTGTATCAGTGTGATCCACTGCTGACTTAAACAGCTCAGCAGGTGCACAGCACCTATGCACACCTGAAATATTCAACAGCACAGAATAAGCACTGTTCTTTTGACAGGAGACTCCAACTCAATGGAGGCACATTTACACAGGCACATCTGGAGTGCTTGGTACAACTTTAAATATTTTAAAAGTTACAAATCTGAAACTCTCTTTTCTTGGATACTTAGTTACCTCTGTAACAGCCTCTTGACTTGCAAATAGCTTACTTTTTTTTCCCTTTGTTCCTTTGCTTCATATGCCAGACTACAGATGACATTGTTTCATCAGCTGAATGTTCCAGTGACGATGAAGATTTCATTGACTGTGAACCCAGTACAGGTAAGTCAGGTCAGTCTTGTTTTGCTTGCCTTCTGATTTCATTTGCAAAAAACAATGCATACATATGTTTATATGTGTGTGAATGTATACATATATAGTTATATATGTATATATATATGTGTGTATATGTGTGTGTATGTATACATTTATGTATATATACACTGTATATAAAATAAAAATATACAGCCAAGCATCAGATCCCATGGACTTGGCAAAAGCAAAACACAGATATGTTGTCACTATTTGGTTTGAATAAAGTTGTTTGCAGAAATAGAAGTTACTTTACTGACACAGTGGGAAAACAAAAATATCGATGTGAAGTGTGACAAATAATGAAGATTTATGAAGCGGGGAGGGTGAACATTTGAAAAACAGAAGAGAAACAAAAGTGAAACAAAAATGGGTTATTAGCAATGTTTAATCTTTCTTAATTGCTCTGAAGATAGATATTAAAGGTTACAGTTGTCCATGGGATTTTGAATACAGTTAACACGGTAATGTGTTTATACTAATTTTGTTTTCTGTGAGCCCAGAGAAATTGGGGAGCACCAAAACATAGTTCTAATATAACAAAATTAGTAGTAATTCTTGCCTTGTTATCTGCAGTGATGCTTCAAAATGTATCCATTAAAGAGTCAGAAGGACTGGCCATGTGGAACTGACTCAACTTCTCCTTTTCAGATACATTTTGATATATTGATGGCTTTTCTTTCTGGTGAGATATATGATGTGATATCCAGCAGGCAACTGCAGTCTATTTTATTTCTTACAGGCTTTTTCAAGTCTTCTTTTTTGAGGCTTGCCATGAGTTAAGCATTTCTATAATAGAGAACAGACATCATCGAATTTCTGTGTATATTTAAAACAAAAAGACGGAGTTTAGAATTTTTTGTCCTTAAAAGTGAAACATATAAATAGTTTAGGGGGGTGGTTCTGTTTGGCTTTGTTTTGTTTGTTTTTGCTTTGTTTTGTTTGGGATGATTTTTTTTTTCCTTAAAAATATCCCAAGAAAGTATTATAAATGTTCTGTTTCTAGTGTCCTGAAGCCATTCGAGTAACACAATAATAACGTTAAAATTCACCCAAGGCTAGTGCTTTCACATTTCTTTTCAATTTGTCACGCTGTACCTGCATTTTTGGTAGAACTTGGTCCTGCAGTAACCTGAGATTGGCATTGCCTTGTAGCTGGGAACTTCCACTCATACCCTTGACTTCCCTGTATGGCAGGGAAGGCACTGACACAGCGACCGATGTTACCATATAGCTCAGCCTGCTTCCCATCTCTTTCTTCATAGATTTCTATGGGTTTTTCAACTCCCCATCTGGAAGAAAAGCAGTCCAAATAATACTAGATTGTGAAGTCTAAACAGTGTGGGTACTGAGAGTTTAAGTAAAGGTAGTAATGAAATGCCAGCACAGTGATTATAATGGAAGTGAGGCATGAGGTTAATCAGACCATGCTAAAAGAACTAATGTACCACAAATGATATGTAAGTGAATGGATAGAAGTAATTTCATTAAAGCTTCACTAACATGTCAAGACTTCTTTTCTTCTTTATATTCTGATTGCCAAGTATTTCAATTAAAGGACGAAATGAGGTCTTTATCAGACTCCTCCTCTTGTACATTGTTGTCATTTTTGTTTCAGAAATCACAGTTACTTCAATGGCTAGAAATTGTAATAGCAATGTTGTTTCCAACTTGTGCTAGCGGTGGAAAAATCAAAGTTTGAAGAGAAATTTGATAAAACGGGATGTTTAGCATGAAATTTCAGATTGCTGTAGAGCAACATTTCCAGACTAAAAATACCTCCTTCCTGACACAGTTAGATATCTGATTCTACAAACAGGTACAAACTGGATTTGTAAAAATGACTTGCCTTTGAAAATCCTGCTAAACGTTACAGTTGTCAGCTATAAATGCCTACAGACATTTGAATATCTGCTGTGTAAAATAATATGATTTGCTGAAAATCTGCATAAGGTTCTCTCCTAAACTACTAGACATGCTTGCAAATTTCACCCAGTATCTTTTATTGCACCCTACTCCTCTTGCATAGAGAGGTGAAATTCATGAGCTGCTGAAACCTGAATCTTTTCTTGGTAATTACTATGGCATTGAGAATAAAAGTTAGCTTGATTATATGTAAAAATAAGTCTCCCAGATGGTCCTTGCTGATGAAGTCTGCACTTCCAGATTTTGAGTTTTCCTGCTCTCAGAAGCACTGGTGTACAGAGTCGCCAGAAGGAGGAGGAATATGCAGGTCCTTTTTGCATAAACTTAACACATTCCATCATAATAAGAAGGAAAAGTAACAGGTTTATGGTGCTACTCATTTTCTTTGTCTAACTTATTGTCTGCATTTGCAGAGCATCCAGTGTCTGCAATACAGCCAGTATCAAAGCACTCTCACGCAGCCCATTCTGCTCTGGAGCACTAAAGCAATCTGAGCCGGCTTATCGAAATCCAGTGGTGCTGGCTTGGCTGAGCAGATATGTTTGCCTTTACACTTCACCAACCAAGTAAGGATTCTGGTCAAATGCCAAGATCTGGTGTTTAAATATATACATAATGGAAAAAAAGGATCCAGATTATCCTGCTTGTATTTTCTAGTGTGTGGGTTTGGATTTTTTTAAACATAATATTATTGTGTTTGGTTTTTTTTAATTGGGCTCATTTGAAGTTGCTTCATCCTCTTCTGTTGACAGGTCACTGCCTTCTGGCTTGCCTGATCCCTTTTATAGCAAACGAAAAATTAAATGACCTAACCCAGCACAGTTTCCTTTTTGTTGCTCTGATAATGTGTAGCTTTTAAAGCTCTTGAGTTTCTGCCAAACACCAGGCCTTGGCCTTCTATCACCCTCGGTGCTACAGTCCAGTAATGCAAAGGTTACTGAACTCACTGCTGCAGCTGTGAGATATGGTACACATCACTATAAACCTGCTGTGCAATAACCAAGACAAGAGCAGCAGAGAATGTGGCCCTGGAAATCAGAAATTTTCAGATTTCATATGGTCAAAATCAAATCCCAATATCTAAACATATTACTTTGGTCCTGGTCCTGAATCTGAGGCGGTACTCCACAGAGTCTTTTTGAAGCCTTTGTTTTTGGTGTACTCAAAGGCTGAAAATCATGTCCTCTTTGAGGCTAAATATCATATGAGAACCATCACATGAGAACAAGATCTTATTGCCACTTAATAATTACTAGTGATTCACTGTTGAATCCAAGATCTGAATCTTGTTAAGTATATCATCTGCATCTGAACACTTGCATCTCTTTAAAAGAAGCTGGTGTGAAGGCAATTTCCTCACTCTGCTCCTTTCAGGATTTTCCAGGCTGGCTTGAGACATTCACTGTAGCAGATCTGCTACCACTTTTTGCCCCTCTTCTAGAAGTGATTTCTTTGGGGAATTCACTTAAAAAGCAGGAGCTATCATAGGACCTTTTCTGACTGAGGCAGCCAACAGATATCACCTGTACACACATATGTATATATAAGGAATTATTTTAAGTGATGACAATGACAGCTGCTGTGCAAAACCCATTTGTATTTTATGTAATGCAAAAGAAACCATTGCATGTGCATTGATAAAAAATACTCACTATTCATCTTATTGCAAACAAGTCTAGATACTCTTACATCTCTAGATCTCCCAGAATGGCTTAATGTAAATGATACAAGGGACATAAAACTGTTCATCTGCCCTGAAGAAGGATTAACTTAACAGTCAAGAGCAGTTCCTCTCTTGTCCCTATGGAAATGATGCTTGTCCCAGTACCAAAAAGCGTCTTGTTTCTTTGCCAGAAACATGATCATTTTCCCTGGTGTGAGTACAGGACTCTCTTCTAGCCTGTTTCAGGGAGATCCAAGGCTCAAATACTCAAGTTCTTCAAAGCTCAAGCCAGGGTCCTGAGACTGTGCTTTTGAACACAGCTCCATGGTGGTGTTTCAGTCACTCAACCACTCTCAGGGAATGAAAGATATGTAGGAAAATATCTTTACTCTGGACTAGGAAGCACTGTGCTATCATGAAGAAAGCAATCATTTATCTCTTTCCAGTCAGATGAGGAGCACCCCTACAATCTCATTTTACTGAGACTTCAAAGCCTTGAGGATTATAATTATGCTTTCCTTACAGCAGCTATTGCTGTCTCTTCATACCATTGCCCTTGTTCCTGTTAAGGCAGGCTGGATGCTAGTGGTCAGGCAGCTGATTGGGATCATAGCCAAAGCTGCTCGTTGGACTACTCAAAACAGTGAGACCCAAACACTCACCAATTAACCTGAAACCCATAATACAGCCTCTTGAAATGGTGTGTGGGGCTTAATCCTAGCTTCCTGGCATGACACATCCTGTGTTTCTTCCATGGTGCAGTTGCCAGTTTTCCCTTCCTATCAGCCCATCAATTTCTTATGTGATTTTTCTCCAGAAAAATTTATTCTGTGTTTCCCAAAAGGCTTCATATATCATAAGGCTGGCATTGTCTAATCAGACTGGTAAGCTTTTCCTATGAGGGACTACAGACAGCAGTAGAGATGCAAAAATCTACAATTCTTTGCACTGGAAATTACAAAGTGTTTTGTACACATACCCACCCACAGGAGACACATATCCTACAGGTGTGGTGTCTGTATCTATAATTTTCTGGCCTGTACCCATCCATTTGCAGGCTGTTTAGGTTAGAGATTCATTTGCAGAAAACAAGCAGAATCTCTCTTCCAAGAGTCTCCAAACAACCAGCACAGTACAAAAACCAATATGTTGAAAGTGAAGAAAACTTAACTGAAGAAACCAAGAGAAGTACTGATTTGGCTCCATAGCTGCATCAACCTTTTTTAAGCACCTAGGGAATTTTCGTTGCTCTTCTAAGAGAAACATACCCCACAATCCAGTGCCCAGTTACCCCCAGTCTCTCCCTCTGACAAGCAGGAGTTCTGCTCCATTTCTGATGTTGCAATCAAGAAATGGTATTTAAACTTGTGTGCATGCCTCCAAGTACTCAGAGAAGTAGACTTCCCATCTCACAGGCTGAATACCATATGGACCTAAAGGTGTCCCAGGGTGTAATAGCATTACTTCTTTGATGGAATTTCCTAGCTACAATCTTACAGCCAAACCAAAACCAAACAAGCAAGTTTTACTAACCAATCATGCAGGTGACTTACAGGAATTTTGGTTTTCTTTTTTTTTTTAACATTAGGAATACTGAGATTGGTTTTCAGCATATTGGTCTTTCTTCCCTATGTAAGCTCCAAAGGCCCCACCCATGAGGATATTTTATCTATATATGCACTATATCTACAGTATGCATATATGTCTATATGCTAAAGTAATAAATTGCCAATATCAGCAGTAGCCCCTATCATCCAATCACATGTTTACACAGAAATTCATGCCTTCATCTAACCCTGGCATTCGCTGGTGTGGACAGATGCATGATATTGTTATATCTTGGTGAACAAAGCACGTTAATTTCTTTTCTGTTAGAGTTATTTCTTTCTTCCTTTTATTTATTTATTTACTTTTAATTGATAATTTCATCTACCAATTAGCCTTGGGGTATGGTGGGGCAGGGAGAACAAAAAATTATACAGGTATATCAATCAATATATACACACATACTCCGTGTATATATAGATGGATATATACATTGTATATATTTGAAGAACATTTTCTATCGTTTCACCTCATCTTGTGCCGCATGAATTTTTGGTGATTGATATTTTAGTTTATTTTATATTTCTTTCCCCTTTTTTTTTGGCTCGTAATCGTGCCATACCGCTATTTTTTAATTTTTAAAATCATCGCTGTACTTTTCAATTTATATTTTTGGAGTTATTCCAATAAAATAATGATTTAATCATCTCAAGAATGAGATATAGATCTGCAAACAATAAAGGCAACAAAATCTTTTCTTGCCATCCTTGAGAAATCCAAATTTTGGACATCCCAAGAAAGTTGTGTGCAAAGAATGAAGAGTCTTACCCTTCCTTTATTCTTATTTCTCTTCTCCCTATCTCTTTTAAACTTCTGCAAAATCTCTATTCCATTTTTTCCCTTTTCCCTTTTTTTTTAATTGAGTTCAGGAAAAAAAATCACCCAGAAGAAAAACCTTCTCCTTTACCCCTGAGTTCTCCCAGGAAAAATTCTTCCAACGTAAAGAGCCCTACAAACTGCAGATGGCATAAAAAGAATTTTATTGCAATGCAGAGTGTCTGTTGTATCTTTTATTTCTGGGTCAGTGCAAGATCATTTTTCTGGCATGCTGTAGTTTAGCTGATGTAACTAACCATGGCCTTCATTAACCGGTGCATGGGCTGTGATGATGCCATCTTGTGTTCCATCAGAGCTGCGCATTCAGGCTAACCAAGCAAGTCTGTAGTGTATGATTTGGGGGGATATCGTTTTGATTTTAATTTGCATTATAATTTATTCTTTTTGGAAGTGTTATACCAATACTCTTGGCTGCTTCTTGCAGCCTCAGAGTTATATATCTACTTTGTTTTATGGGGATTTTTTTCTCTTCTTTTATTTCTCAAGTAGCAATTTTGCGTCTTCTTTGTGTTCATCTGTCTTGTCACTGTATCTTGGAGTCCACTGGCCCAGTGTTGTTATGTGATTCTGTTCTCTGTTCATAAGCTGGTGTTCAGCTCCTCAGCACTCTGTCATACCTCCTCCCTTTCCCCTCCCCTCTTCCCCTCCTCACCTGCCCGAGGGGATCCACAAAGAGGCACCAAGCTTTGAATGACATTCTGAGTGTCTCCCCGTGGCTTCAAGATGAATGTTGCAAGATGTCCACAGAGTTTCATAAGAAAAACCAAGTTTGCAGCTGTTCTGTTTTCAATAGTTTTCAAACTCTGTTATCATTTCACTCCTAGAAGTGGATTACTGGCATAATGCTAAAGTGACTTCTTTTGCAGCTTTTTAGGGGATTTGTATGTATATGCTGATGTGTTGGACTAAGAACTTCTCTTATCTGTGCTTTAGGTGCCAGACAATGCTGCACAGGGTGCAGACTGTGTGTTAAAGGGGATGTACCTAGGCCTTTTTATAAAAGGCAGCCTTAGAAAGGACATATCACTGTGCACATGCTGCTGATGATGTCTGTGTGTATGTATTTTTAAAATCTACAGTTCATAGTTCATTTGTAGGTAGGAGACAAAAATCTAGGAATATACTTAGGATTTCTAAGAGTAGTGCATCTTCACTGTATGGGTTCAGTCTTCTGTTTGTCACTGTGATGTCTGCCTCTCAATGATACTGGTGAAAACTGGCTTGCTGATGTTTACTTTTATAAATTGAACTGTGGAAACACATCTGGAGTGTCTTCTGCCATATGCATCATAAATGTGCAATAATGCACTAGGCAGAAGAAAACAAGCTGAGTTTTCAGGTGTCTGCTTAGACTTGAAACACTATTTAGAAAAAATATTCTTTGTCTTGTACAGTAGTGCATTTCCTGGTATCCTTAATTCAGTTCCTGGTGAATGTACTAGCTACATTAATGGCACAGGAGTCCTCAGTGCATTAGGATACATCAGCTGGCATCAGTGGATCAGGTCAAGTTAGTGGAGGAAGAGGAAGAGAGTTTTGTTGTGGATAATGATCATGACATCACAGAAAGCATACTTACATATATCTTTAGCCTAGCTAAAATTCCAGTTGTTTTGCAGAAGTTAGTTTGTTCTGAAGAGAAGAGATGATGAAATCTGTGAACTTTTCTCATAAGAGCATGATATAAGACTTACCTGTTTAAGATAAGAGTTGCCAGAAGAGGAAAGTGAAGGGACAAGTTCAAGTCTCTAACATGGAATTGTTTAATTATTTCATTTAACTTAACCAAGATATGTTTCCTGTACTTGCAGAGAGATAAAAAGAAGATAGCTTTTCTGTCACCAGTGGGAACCAATGATCTTATGCTCAGTTCAGTTTTCTTAATTCATATACAGTCTGAGAAACATTACTGTGTGTAGTTATTAAATAAATCAATATTTAAAGCTTGGCTGGTTTAGATTTTAGATCTTTATGTTTTTCACAACTAGTAATTCCTAGTGAATCTAAAGCTTTTTCTTGGCAATTGCTTAAATAGAGTAACTGCTTATAAAATTGTATTATAATCAACAAGCTCACAATTTTGTGTAATACTGCCCTCTGGCAGAGAGACCAGAACAGTCCTGTTACGAGACTAACAGCAAAAGAATCATTTTTTTAGCTCAAGTAGCAGGTTATTGGAGCAGAACAATCAGAGTTTTAGCCCCTACATCATGAAGTTCAGGGTAACCTTCAGATTGGAGTATTGAGATGAGTAAATCAAGTGTCTGGGCATCAGGACAGTAACCTCCAGGCTGTGGTAAAGCTGCTGTGTCCTGCTGAGTGGTGACTTTTACTTACCTTATGTAGCCTCTGACTAGCCTCTGCTAGGCTCTGACTGTCCCTCTGCTGCAGGGAGTGAGAGGCTCACTAAGGCGTAGGGGGTGCTGTGGAAGGTCCCATTGTGCTCTGTTTTATCCCACTGAAGATCTATATGGATATATGGCACTTGTAAAATTAGTTCTTACTTTTGTTTTCTGTCTCAGGGTAGACTGTCGGCTTCAGGTTTTGTGACCTTTGTAACTGAACAAGGGGAAGAGCTCAGGGTTCAGTTTTTTATGCCGAGAATAAAAACACTGAACTCTGGTGTACCACTTCCAGCTTTGCGGTTGATTCCTTCTGTGACTCTGTACATATATTGTTCATTTGCCTACCTGTAAGGCAGAGTAAATGAAATGCTTCTAGCTAAATGAGGTGGAGATGAAGCGAAAGGAGATTGAATTAGTATTTTAATGGACTCTGATATTCGGGTGCAAAGTGCTGTTCAGCACACCAAAGTTGTACAGTACTGCTAACTACCAAAAATGTACAAATAAACAGTGTTATTGTTTAGGTTTTAATACTATATGCTATCTTCACTTGTTGTGAGAAGTAATATTATTGTGTATTTTTACACAGTAGGTACAACTCCTGATCTGCTAATGCAGTCAAGTATTTTTGTGTCAGGGATCTCTGGTGTGACATTATTTTCATTAAATATCACTCTTTCCTCTAGAATTAACACATGCAATGGAATGAACCATGCTCAGGCTACATAATTTAATGTCATGAGTGGACAGCAATATATAGATCTTTTATATCAGCACTTACATCACTTGGACTTGCCTCCTGGTCAGAATTTTGCTTTAAAAACTTCATAGTTTCTTCAGCCTAACTTAACTGGTGTAAGTTTCCCTGGTTTTGCATTTAAGATCAGGAGAAGATCAGAATCAGACCCACAGTCTGGCTACCTTGCCCTTGCTGCCTTCCAGTCTTTTTTTAAAGCGTGTTCTCTAAACTCAAAGCCATGTGCACTGTCACATTCTGGCAATCCCTCTAGTGCTGTGCCTATGTTATCAAGCTGACACATGTCTAAAATACTAAGATATGATATTTTCAACCTGCTGGGACTTGCTTTTTGTCCCTGTTAGCTTTGATTTTCAGCTTCATAAAATATATGGCAAAGAAAATAAAAATAGCCAATGACACATTCAGTGTAAAGAAGAGCTAGCACATGACTCAGAAATAGATTTTGCATCAAAAGCAAGTGTATGTATATTAGACCCTTAGATGTCTATAGCAACTGATTAGTTACCTTTAAACAAGAAGAAACTATCTGATTTCTGAAAGATATATAATATCTGTTAGAGAGAAAACATATTGAGCATTTACTAGGGACAGAGATACACTTTTGCTTCTAAAGGTTTATATTATATATTTCTTTTGGTCACCATGCCTAGACCTGAGGGTGCCTTAAAGGTGCTCTCAAAGGTACTGATGGTCACATGAACTATAACACATGGAATAATACCTCTGTAGAACAGGAAAACATATTCTGCTTCCATTTTCAACCGAAGTATATAATGAGATACCAAAGTTAATAATTATGTCAAAGAGGTTATTACTTTGCCTTCCTTCTGCCTATTTCAGATCCAATTTATTATTCACAAGTGCTAGAAATCTGTGCTTTATCCCAGCTGTAAGCAGCTGGAGATACCAGTTCCTACATAATGTGTAGTATTTCTTTAATACTATTTACCTTAAATGCTGTGTGAGGAGCAGGAGGCAAAGACCATACCAGTTTTGAAACTAAGTATTGAAGCCAAAAAAAAAAAAAATTAGACTGACTTGATTTGAAATCTCAGATGTCTACTAATTTGAGAACCTATTTTATTCTGCATTTTCATTATGCTAATAAATACATTATTAAAACCTTACAAAAGAGCCACAATCAAGGACTCTCTTTCTTTGCTTCTGTTGAGTCTCATAAAAACTGAAGTTCTGTGGTCCCATGGGGTGGTGTTATAAGGATCATCAGCTGCTCTTTTGGCATGTAAGAGGAACTACGACTAGTAGACAGACAAAGGTACAAAATCTCAAAATAAACTTATTTTAGAGCAACAAGAAAATCCCAACACTTTTATCTCTTCACAGGTTTCACTCCGTCTCAGTATTAGAACAATAAATGTCAGAGGCATGTCCCTCAAAAAGAGGGAAAAGTTGTTTTGTCTTTGAGGGACAGCAGAAATGAACAGCAATTTTGTGGGTTTTTTTTCTTTTTTTTTTTAATAGATGTCAATAATTTGGTTTTTTTCCTAGTACTGAAACCAGTATGACAGGTTTTAGACACTAGTTTTAGCAACTACTAATTTTCACTACTGAAATCTTGGGGGCTTCATAAATTTTATATTTGACAGATGAAAAGAGCAAAAATAGTCCTGTGAATAGTTCGGGGTATTTTCCAGTGTATCAAAGTATAATTTTAATTTCTTCTCCTGACCTCTCTCTGTGCAGTAACAAGTTTACTGTGGAGTGCCTGGAGATTGGTATTTCCCCTAGAATCTGTGATTCTCCTGTGTGCTAATTTTTCTTAGTGCTAAAACACAGATCATTAATATATTGCAAAACATGTGGATGCATGCATGCTCTCTCTCTTGGTACCTGTGTGTCTATTTACACATCCATTAATGCCATGTTTATGTTCTGGCTAAAAGAAGCATTTTGGGGAACTGAAATAGTAGAATAAAGTTGTTTAGGAGCTTTACAAGCAAATGTGGAATGGATAGACTGAATCTTGCCTCTTCCTCTTTCTCATACTCCTTTTCAATTCTGTTAATTCAAGCCTTTGGCTGTTGTATAACTCGGAAAGCAGTTAGTACATCCCAGCATTTGGGGGAGGTGTTTTGAGAGTGAAGGCAAGTGTGACACTCAGATTTGAGATCTAGGCACAGTCTGAAACAGAGGACCTCCAGCACACATCTGAACTTGCAGCACGGAGGTGCCTTTGCTGAGGTTCTGAGTCATTTGCCTCTGTCAGGGCACTGGGGACTCTCACAGACCTGTGGCGAGGATTAAAGAAGGTTTGACAGCTGGAGAGAAAGTCAGTTCGGTGCATATCTGAAACAGAATAACGTACTCTTTTGTGCAGCAAACTGGACATACTACCAGATCTTTTCTTATTCCTTTAGCTAATGGGTAGCAGTCTCCTGCAACACTGTGGATCGTGTGCAGTCCTCTCATAGAAATCGCCAGAAATTTGTCTGGGGACATTCTGGGCATCTTTGATGGTTTATGACCCCTTCTGAGACGTGACTGGGGTTTCTCAGGCCTGCTAGTTGAGCCAATTGTGCCTTATCAGAAAGGATGAGTACCTTCAGGCTTAGTGTGAATGTTCCAATGCCTCCTCCAAGGGAGGTGGAGGGGAGAAGGTGGAGGGGGTGAGTTTTACACCTGAGCTTCATCAGGAGGGAGGACATAAAGGCATTATGCAGGATCTGTCTCTTAATCTGTTTCTTATCAACCTTTTTCCTTATCTGGCTCAAAACCCAGTTTGCTGCTAAACAAAGGCTGGTTTGTTGTGATCATCCTTCAGTGGTGGGTGTGCACCCCCTCTGCCCCTGGGCTGTTCTCATGCAGATCAAAGGTTTCACCACCACACATCCAAAAAGCTCTCCTCCCCTTCGGTTGGGGGCTGCAAACTTGGCCTCAGCAAAGCACCTGCTGCTTCTGCAGAGGATAGATTGTTTGAATCATTAACTTCTAACATTTCCATCTCTCACACCCTTTACTTCATGTGCTTAAACATGCCACATAAGCCCAAAAGGAATTCAGAGACTGGAAGGTAGTTGAAGATGTTCATACCCTAGTTATTTTTTTTTTATAAAAACATAAGATTTGGTGCTGGCAAAATACTGTGGGAATTCCATCTAGTTTATTCTTAATTCTCTGTGTCATATCCAAAACAAGAAAATGTTCTTTAACTCCTGAAATGCAAAATTCGACTTTTGCCATACAGTGCATTTTCATTTTGAAATAGATGCTTAAAAAAAAAAAAACCAGAAAAAAGATCACATTCTAGCAAAGTATCTAGTTACAAAACAAAGTAGAAAGTTTTGAAGTACTGTGTACATTTGACTCTTTTTGTCATTTTTGAAAATATGACTAGTAACCTTCACCTGTAAATAACTTGAGGGCTTCTTACTACTTCAGTTTTTCAACTCTTTCCCCCCCCCGTTAGGTTTTTCAGAACATTAAACCGTACTTTTCTCTATAGAAAACATCTGTCACTAGCTCTGTATGAATTGTGTTAGCAGACTAAAACCTTTGATTACATTTATCACAGGAGTTGAGCCAGTATTTTTCAGAATCTTCAGTTGGTTTGTTCACAGCTTTTCATTATATTTTGAATAGCAATGGTAAAGTCCATCCCTGAAGCTGTGTGATCTTTTCCACATATGCTGTTTTCCAAATCCATCACTTTTCCCTCGGAAAGAAAAAGCAAACAAAAATTGTTTTGGAGAGAGAGGAAAAAAGTCTCCTTCACTAAGATGATATTTTTAGAAACAGATGGTAAAACAAACTGCAGATGTTGTGCCTGCAGCACCTCTATTCTAATAACAGGATTGTTTAAAGATGAAAGCAGCGTTTGTGTGTCTATCTCACTCTGTTGGTAGTAATTCTTACTCCATGCAGGAAGAGTTGAGAAACGTGGTGCAGTATTTTTTTCCCTATCTTGCTTCCTCTGAAAAGGTATTTACACAATTCTCTGCTAAAGAATGAGTGTTCTGGTAGTGCTGTCTATAGCAAACGCGAAGACCCCATAGTTTAGGAAAAATTAATCCCAGTCATCTATACCTCATTTACTAGTAGATTTTTTTATTCTTCTGGAGAGTTTTTTTTCTTTGCCTTCCAGATGACCTTTCCTTCCTGATAACAAACTGCAAGTGTTCTGTTGGCCTGTCTCATGGCTGGCAAAGGTCCAAACACAAGCTGCCTATTCAGATAGTTTAAAAAATTTTTAAGACCTGCCAGGCTTGGCAGTCCTCAGGTAAGAACATTATATTCATACAAAATTTCTAAAGTATCCAGAGGAACTTGAGCAGTTTTGTTTCTTTTTCCACATCAAAAATTGCTTAGTTTCCATTTAAGCTAATTAATTAGGAGTCTGAACAGCAAATTAAGTAAATGCCATTTGGACTACTGTAAAAGCAGACTTTTAATGAGGGCCCAGCTGTATGATGTTCTTTGAATATCAGTTGCTATTGATACTTACTGCTTTTGCCTTAAAATCCCTATAAAAGCAATATTGTTTATTGTATTTTATTGGGATCTAATCTCTGATGCCAGCTGCACATTCAACATGCTTATTTAAAATGAATTTCAGTAGTTAGATCCTGGGGATGGCTGCATGTGTGAATGTCCAATAGCTCTGAAAATGTTTTATAGCCAT
Source organism: Manacus vitellinus (assembly GCF_001715985.3). NCBI lineage: Eukaryota > Metazoa > Chordata > Aves > Passeriformes > Pipridae > Manacus > Manacus vitellinus. Next base: position 22,348,913 of record NW_021940750.1, read on the forward strand.
ATTGCCACAATTTTTCCAGCAGCTAAGAGGAGCTTTGTGGATATTAGAGCAGCTGAGCATCTGCTTAAAAGATCTAAATTTTAGATTTATACCCTGAAAAGAGATAGTTAATCCTTTTGTGGACCAGGCCCTAAAGGTCTGTATGAAGGCAAGACTTGAAATAAGACCTTGGAGTCTTAATTCATCTTTCACTTTCTAACCTCAGTTATCTCTCCTTCACTTTTAAGTAAAAGCTGCATTTTGATCCTGCAGATTTCTTAAACCTTCTGTTAGATACACACACCAGGAGGTCATTTTTCTTGGGATCCAGCCATGTTAGGGCAATGACAACTTTTACTGTGGTGTGTCATGTTGCATCAATTTTCTTATTCAAGGGATGCTAACCAAGGCAATAGAGCTATCTACAGTGAAGTTAAAGATTTTAGACATCAGCTTAGAGCAATGATTGTTGTTCCTCGTTGAACAGCAGCTCTTTATCAGTTTTCTCTTTTGTTTTGTCTTGTGCTATTCTGGTAATGAAATGCATAGAACTGTACACGTCATTTCATGGGTAGTACTGACAAAGCCACTCTTATCTCTGTGCTCCATTACAGCAGAGCCTCTGCTTATACACATCCTGAGTTCTGAATGTAGTTGGGAAGCTTAATAAGCATAGGGAACTGGTGCGGTGGAAAGAGATTCTTTGCAAGAAAGGATTAAGGGATGACAAATGCAGTTTCGTTTTATAAAATCCAATAAATTTGAGCTTTGTGTCTCTGACTGGAGCACTGGGAAAGGTGCTGGAAATATATCTATATATATGGGTGTATAAACATATTTATATCTGTGTAATCATGGCTAGGCTTTGCGAACGAAGATTTGGGAATCTGTGTAATACATAGTACATATATATGTGTGTGTGTATATATATATATATAAAACCCATAACTATTATTTAGTTACGTAATATGATGACAGTTTTCCAATAGTTGTATCAAATATCTTAGGTGTGAAAACAGAGTGCTGGTAATATCCTGTACTTGTCCCCAGGAGATGGACTGCATGTCATATTTCAGGTCTCTCTGATTCTACTGTAAGAAATTATGCACATGCTCTACCTCTCATTTACTGCTAATTTAAGTTAAGAGTAATGCATATAAGCATTATTATCAGTGTAAAACTGCTGCAGGTGTATTGCAAATCATGCTCTTAAGTTTCAAATGTAGGATTGTTTGCCGGAGCTGAGCATGAAATCAGAAAGAGTGACTTAGAAAATTCATTGCATATATAAAAAAAAAAAAAAAAGAGAAAAAAATTGTATGTACAAGGAATTCCTGGGAGACTATGTTTGGTAATGGGCTTAAAATACCAACTGCAGAACTTTTTCACCACATTCCTCACTTGTTTATAACTCTATTCCAAACCTTTTGTTCAGAGCATTTATGAACTGGATGTTGATTTTTCTTTTGGAAAAGGAAGCAGTCAACACTTGGATCTCCATAGCAGCTTGGAATTTGGATGCAAATGAAATATTTTCACAGTAAAAAAATTCAAAAAATTGTGTGTAGATTCCTGTATATATACTTGTGCTTGCATATTTGCTAATTATATTAACAACATGGCTGAAGAAACTGGCAGCCTGTTGAGATGTTGAGTGACTTAGGATTAATGAAAGTAGAAAGTATTTAGCATTTTATAGTATTAGGGCTAAATTTGTGTAGTTATATGTGAAAAAAAAATCACTATATAGAGTTAGCTACACCTTAGACCACAGTCTGGAAAAAAAAAATCTAGATGATTTAACATATAGGAGACTTTAGCTGGAATGTTTCAAAGCTCATCTGTTGAGTACAACAGCTTGTTTTTATAAGGTGCATATCATCTACATATTTTACTGTATTTCATTACGATGCTCTACTTTATTCTACACAGTTTGAATCCATAAGAAATGCCTGTTGGTTTTCTGTGATCAGGTAGCTTCTGGCTTTCGCTTACTTTTTTGAGCCCAGTTGATGTGTCTGTACTCTGCACATCAGTATTCTTGAAAGGAGCAGAGATAAACCCTCCTTTTGCGTAGAAAATATGATGTGTCTTTAAAGATAGTCATTGCAACTTCTGTTATTATTTCTGCACTTGATAGTGTTCTGGATCTTCTTGGTCTTATCTGACAGAGCACCCAGCCCTATATGTCATGTAAGGTGTTTGACCAGAAGTGTACTGTTAGTATTTCAGTAGCATTGTTTATCTCAGATTTTAAAAGTGTTTTGCAGGTATTTAGTAAGAATGATGAATGCTATTGTCTGCACTTCAGAATTACTGTAATCAGAGAGGTTAGAAGGATACTTCCTTAATTGACTCACTAACAAGCTTTAGTGGAGAGAAAGGTGGAGAGATATATAGAGAAAAGTATTTGTAGGGCATGCAACAGTTGCAGATGTGGAAGGCAGATAAATTACTGTTGAGTTTAAAAGAAGAATTTCACTAATAAAGGAGAGGAAATATTTCTGAATAAAATCGGGTTTTAATTATGAAAATCCCTATTTTTTAAAACAAAGGGAATAATTTCACCCATAGCTATACCTGAATGCTGTAGATGAGCAAACAAAAAGTCTTTCCTCCTCTTTAATAATATGTTTATTTGCTTCTAGGGTCTAGTCCACTGATTTTTAATGGTTTTGTATCCTGATAATCCCTATAGAGCCCATGCAGTGCTAGGGTTAGGTGATAGGTTCCAATCTGTTTCTCAGTTCTCTTTTGGAGTCATTTACCTACATCCAATTTAAAAGTTCAGTCAGTCTTATTTCTGTAAAGTTCCTGAACGCAATAGGGTAGCTACAAGGTTGCTGAGGGCATACATCTTTCCTTATGAGTGATGATAGGAAACCTGAACTCATTTCTTAGATCCCAAACTTGGGTTGGCAGTGAGTTAGTATGAAGAATATCTTTAGAGTTGGAAATAGATCAGATATTTTTCAAGTTGGAAAGCCATCTACTGAGGCATAATAAGCAGGAAACACCATGGCAGAGTTTTTGAAGTGGAATGTATTTTTCTAAAAGAAAGTTGAGACTGAGAAAAGAGCAGAAATGAGGTGTTTTTTTCTAGTTAACTCCATGTTCTGCCTCCCTACCTATGAAGACAGAACACATTCAGCTGTCATCTTATCTCAAAGCTTAGTGCTTCTGTGCTGAATTCTTCTCTTTATTGTTATATGTTTGAATTGCCACTTGGTTCCCTTTCTCTGTATTTTTCAGCTGAGGTTACCGCTACTAACCTACCAGACAGTGAAATAAGGCAATGATAAGGAATTGTGATAGAGATATAATGCGGCAATGGCAACTTATGATTTGGCTTCTGGCATGCTTCCATTTTGGTGAATAACTCAGTGCAGTGGAAGGTTGTGAGAAGAAACCACTTTGCATTAACACTTAAATTTACTGTGAAAGACTAACAAGAATTGTTTAGGCACTGGAAATAACAGGCAAATCTGCCAGTTCTTCTCCAGCATAATCTTGGTCCATGTGCCTGTTCCCATTTAGTGTCCTTTGCAAAAGGCAAGCAAGGACCTAGATGGCTCAAGTGTTTATAATAAGTCTTTTGAGAGTGAAGCATTTCTTGTAACTTCAAAACAGTGCTGTCCATTAATACCCTAATAAGCGAGTAAATCACAGGGCACTAAGGTTAGAATTTGAACACCTTTTTATTTCATTCACAAAGTTCAAAGCTGCAAGTTTTGCCCTTAGCAGAATTGCCAAAGTAAAGTGTTTGTTCTATTAACATAATATTTCCATTTCCATCTCCATCTCTTTTTTGATTGTGCTTAAGACCATCAATTAGAATAAAAATATGAATAGAAATAATTATTTAATCAGAAAAATAATTCTGCATGAGAAAATTTTGTGGCTCATACAGATAAAGGAAATTAGAGGCTATGAGAAAGTAATAGACTTTCCTATTAAAATCTAACCATATAACGTCTTACTTCATAGCAGAGGAAAGTCTAATACGATAAGATTTTTTTAGCTTCTTTTAATTAACTTTCCATCCTATTAGACTTGATCTGAAGTTAACTTTCATTTCACAGGTATTCATGATTGTTATGCTCCTGTGAATTACTTAACCATGAAGCTCAGGCATGATGGTTAATAACTATGCAAAGTAATCTTTTAGTTGATTTTCTAACAATGACCTTAAAATTTAAATGTAAATACTTCAGGTAATACAGTAAGCAATAATACGGAAAATATATTCAAGTGTATGACTATATATCTCTTTAAATAGTGATTCCACAGCAATCTGACCTGCCCTGGTCATATTAACTGTTGGTTTGAAAAAACACCAAAACCACACAACAAACCCCCACATTTTGAAAGGTAGTGCTCCAACTTCTTTAACAAAGAAAACAATTAAACATTTGGGATGGTGGGATATAAGTTATCATGTTGTGAAGATAAGGGAGAAAGGACACTAAAGACAGCTTAAGCAGAAATAATCAATAGCAGAGAGCAGTCGTCCTGATTTTTTGTTCAAAAAGCTCTTAAAATCTGTATGGACCTGAAGAATTCTGGTATTCATCTCCTCAGCTTTATTCATGGACATGCTATCTTTACCTGTGGTTCTGAAATAGATACAAGTATCATCATTATAGAATAATAGAATGGTTTGGGTTGGGAGGGACCCCAAAGATTATCTAGTTCCAACCGCCTCACCATGGGCAGGGACCTGCTCTTTCCAGTAGAGCAGGTTGCTCAGGGCTCACTCCAACTTGGCCTTGAACACTTTCAGGGATGGGGCATCCATAACTTCTCTGGGAAACCTGTTCCAGTGCCTCACCCACTCTCACAGTAACAAATTTCTTCCTAATGTCTAATCTAAACATATCTTGTTTCAGTTCAAAGCCGTTGTCCTATCATTACATGTCCTATCATTACATGTCCTTATAAAAAGTCCCTCTCCAGCTTCCCTGTAGGCTCCTTTCAGGTACAGGAACACTACTCCTCTCCAAGGAGCCTTCTCTCCTCCAGGCTGAACAACCCCAACTCTCTTAGCCTTTCCTTATAGGAGAGGTGCTCCAGCCCTCAGCTTTGTGGCTGTCCTGTGGAATTGCTTAAGAGGTCCATGACCTTCTTATGTTGGGGGCTTCAGATATAAATGTCATCAATATTAAACAAAGTTAACTTTTGGAATGAGATCTATTTCTCTTTTAATCCAATCTTTTATGAAAGCAGAGCAAATACCCTCCCCAGCCACTTTCTTGCTATAATGCAATGTCTGATAAACAGCTTAAAGCATTGGCTTCTGAATCACAGTAGAGTTTATTCCAGTCATTCAGTATGTTCAAAAAGAGGATTCAAACTTGCCTGCAGCAGTCTTTCACTGCTGTAATCCTGAACTTTCAGAAGGAAATTTGCAAAAATGGCACCCTCTCTTTATGTTTCTGCATTTCATGGCTAGTATTAAACTTGCCTGTAAAAACAAACAGAAGTCCTGCCAAAAATCCGTCCCCAAATGCCTGAATCACAGCACTATCCCCTCTTGTCTTTCCCAAATGATAGACAGATCTAGCTCACATATAGAAAGCTCCTTTACAAAGGGCTGCCCTACAGTGCTTCAGAGCTAGATAGCTCATATGTTAGTTAGCTCTATTGTATGTCTGATGCAGTTACAACTGCTGCCTAGTAGAAGAATTGACGTCAAAGCACAGATTAAATAGTAATTTGCCATTCTGTCTCCAAACACCTCTGCTTGAGGTCTCAAGGGGATTCTATTGCATTTAAACATTATTACTATCAAAAGGAAAGAGCATCTCACATCCTCTGAACTGGTATGAGGGAACAACACCTAACATACTGCTCAAAAGGTTCTCATTCAATTTTTTCCTTTCCAGAGGAAGAGTTGTGGCTGTATTTATTTGTGTATACTCATTATCATGGTTTCTACCTAGGATTTTCTACCACTTCCCAATGGCGATTTGGTAGAAGAAGCCAGCAGTCTACTTAGTAGTGAACTCCTCATCACTGAAACTCTCCTATGGAGCAGTTTTCCTCTACAGGTTACTGGGTATTAAAGACTTAGTGTATCCAACATCAACTCATCTTGCTCATGAGTAACTTGGCTTAGCCTTTTAGGGTGGCTGTGAAGCAACCCTTATATTAACTCTGAGGAATATTCTGGCTTGTTCTTGGCTGAGGAGGAGACTGAAGTCCTGGAGTCTCAGGACTCAATTTTGGATTCTCAAAGACTTGTTGTAGCATAAGGAAAATAATATTATGAGCAGGGCTGTACTGCTGGATAAACCATCATTTGGAAGATGAGCTCAATAAGAGTCCCTGATTTATTGCAGTTTTTCTGCATGTGTTAGAATATGTCATTTCCATTCTTAACTCTTACACCTCAATTACTCTAGGAGGGAATGTAAAAGTGCTCAAACTCAGTAGAAGACAACATGCCCTATCATAACCCTTATCATTCCCTTTGATTAGTAAAAGAAATAAGTTTAGTTGTGAAGACACAGGTAAATGAATCTTGTTCACAGCCTACTGGAATAACCTTCTTCCCAACCATCATGCTGTAAATTCTCTTGACTCTGCATTTTACCAGGAAATGAAAAGACAATAATGCTGAAAAGACAGAAGTCCAATTTATATTCATTTATAAACATCCTTGTTTTCTTCTACAGTTTGCCAAACACTTTCCTTGGTACAGTATGTTCACTGTTAAAGGTCCTTGTTAAAGGTCTGTAGTAGTACTGATTCCTATGTATCCTCAAGAATAAGGTATAGCTGCATCAGTGAAGAGCCTTCTAAATTGGAATGCTTTCAGTCTTGAATGTCTTCCAGAGAGATAAGTAATGCCTGGGATGATACTGGATTATTCAGCCATCCAAGAGGTAGACAACACTTTTCTTTCTGTGTTTTTGCTTTGCTTTGTTTTTTTTTACAACTCCAAGATAAAAACCACAATAGCTGTCTTTGGATACAACTTGCAAATGCGGGTTCTTTCCAGCGTTGATTTATGTCTCGAAGAGGACCAGGAAATGCTAAAAGAAGAGGGGTTATTGAGGGCAGAACTAGAATCATAATTTGCCATCAGAAGAGAAGTTTAAGTTCAATGCAAGAGAAACCTTTTACCTGTGAGTCTACTATGCTTTGGATCCTCCCCTCACAAAGCAAGGGAGGAAATCCTATTCACAGAGTTACTTCCAGCTGGACTAGCTGCAGACTTTGAGAATGCAATGTCCTTGTGCTAACTTAGGGATTAATTAGATTACTTTTTAGGATCTTTCAACAGAAATGGCACATGTAGCCTAGTATCCAAGTGATTAAAAATATCGCACCGAAAATTAGTCCTGTCTGCTTCTGAAGTTTGCAACCTCCTTTCAGGTAGTTATAGAGAGCGACAAGATCTCCTCTGAGCCTCCTTTTCTCCAGGCAAAACAACCTCAGCCACTCTTATGACTTACTCCCTAGACCCTTCCCCAGCTCCATTGCCCCTCTCTGGACATGCTCCACCACCTCAGTGTCTATCTTGCAGTGGTGGGCCCAGAACTAGACACAGCACTCAAGGTGTGGCCTCACCAGTGCCAAGTACAGAGGGACGATCACTGCCCTAGTCCTGCTGGCCACACTGTTTCTGATACAGACCAGGATGCCACTGGCCTTCTTGGCCACCTGGGCACACTGCTGGCTCATGTTCATCCATCTGTCGAGCAGCACCCCTAGGTCCTTTTCTGCTGGGCTGCTTTCCAAACACTCTGCCCCATGCCTATAGCATTTCATGGCTTCTTATGACCCAAGTGCAGAACCCAGCACTTGGCCTTTTTGAACCTCATACATTTGGTCTCAGCCTATGGATCCAACCTGTTCAACAGCATATGGTTTCTTGGGATGCAACTAACAAGAACGGATGTGGTAGTCATGAAGTATTTACTAGAATTGGGACAAACTGATGACATGTATTTTTACCTGTCTGCTTCATAGCTGTATATTGAAGAAAGGAAGAGACACTAATATAACCTTGCTGCTCTATGTTTGCAGATAATCAGAAAATTATGTGCATTTCAGTATACTATAAATATGCAGAAAACTTGGGCTACTATTCCTGCTCCCACTCAAATTATTGGATGACACTATGCTACTGAGTTTGTCAGTATGAGAATCTGGTTTGTGGTTGCAAAATCCCTCAGGATTCAGAAAGACTTCTTTCCATGCAACTGACTTTTAGGATTAAATAAATTTGGCTTTACATAAAAAAAAGCCTTGGCTGGGCTGACTACAAATGTCAATCTTGAGTCTTTCCAAAACCACATCAGATCTTTCTTACAGGAGAAAGATACAGTTGAGTAGAGATGCATGGGAAGAATGCTTTCAGGCCAGTGATATTGGATGGGCTGCTTAGCACTGGAAGCATGAAATACTCTTTGATTTGGAGGACTGTGAAAAGATAATAAGCTTATGGCAAACACCTGAAAAATTCTTTACTTTAGAGAGCTGTGGCAGTTTAACCCTGTGATTTCCTTAGCTTCGGTAGCTGTAAATGTGCTTTCATATTTGATGATAGTTTCCTAGTTCATTTCTATAAAGAAGCCCCATTAATTAACTCTTACACACAAAACCAAGCAAAATGTCATGTGGGACTTTGTCAGTCGTGCTCATGTAGATGTTCTTACTATAGATTGCTTTTTATTTCAGAGCTTCAGATGGGCTTAGAATGAGAGAGCTTTTTGCCAGTGCAAACAACCGGTGCAAGGAAAGTAATATAACTAATTTATCTTCTTAGGCTCTTCCTATCTTCCTGGTTTTTGTACTGGACCAGCTAATTCAATACACTTCTCTTGCAGTTTAAGTTATTGGGGATAGCTGATGGGAATCACAGGAACAGATTTTTATTCTGAGTTTGGGGTAGGGATGAGGGTTTGCTTTGAAAATTAGTATTTTAGTCCTATTAATCTATAAGCTATTAGTTATTTGTGGTGTGCTAAGCATTCATTTGGCTGGATGTCTGAAAAATACTACTCTAAGGAAGGTTAAAAGCATGCAAGAATGAACAGGTTGTTTTGAAAGCTAGTACAGGAAACTTGTAAGCCTTGATAGTACAGATGCTTCTACTCCCAGTCCTTCAATCTACTTTAAGCTTTTTAAAATAAAATAAAGCGTCAATGGTTATGCTTTTTAATCTTTGTTTTTCTGAGGAATAATTTGCTAAATGTTAAGTAATAAAATACTGTCTTATAGTTTCATGTGGAAGCATTCAGGATCCAATTTTCAAATTAGGACATCTAGTTTTGACTATTAACAGCTAGAATTTTTTTTTTAAGAGGAGGAGGTGTTCCCAGCCTCAGCAGAAATTGCTGGACCAAGATTTTCCAAAGACCTCTGCTTCTATTCAAGCACCTCTGTATCGACTAAGTAAAGAAAAAATTGCTTAGCACCCTTAAAATCCTCTTGTAAGTCTAACATCAAGATTTCCTTTACAAAATCTTGTCATCTCTTTAAGTGTCTCTGGCTCCAGCTGTGGTTCTTTAGCTCTTTTGATCTTCGAGGCAGTAAAAGGCTTTTCCAGACCCTCATGCAACGAGTTAGGCATTTATTGTCAAATAGGGCATAAATGTTTTCTGGAGTGGCCTGACACAGACTGCACAGTTGGCAGGCAGACCCATGCCTTACAGTCTGTTTTGCATCAAAGAGAAGGCACTCAATTCTAATGTGCTGAAGGGGGATATTTCACTACTTTGAAAATCCAGCTGCAAGTCATGACAAATACTGATTAAAATTCAAAGCTTAAATGCCTCTTTGTGAAACTCCCTAAGTACAATTAAACCAGAGGCTCAGAATCCTGGTTGGGAGTGATGTCCAGGGACACTAGCCTTGTAACCTCGTCAAATAAAAATCTCCTCTGAGGTCTGAAAAGGCCTCACTCCTGCAATTGTTTTTTCCTATTTCTAACCAATTTTTTCCGATCTACAAATGAATCTCCAAAATTTCCTATGTAGACCAAAATTTTTCTTCCTGTAACCTGCATGTTCTGTCCCTGAGATAACCTTGACCAGTTTTCCTCTTCTTTGGTTTGACCTCTTCCCTTCCTAATATATTTACCAAAGGGATGTAGGAGAAAGGTCCAGTGTAGTCTTCCAGCAAAGGCGTGGTACATTCCAGCTACAGCTGCACTGTGCTTTTAAGCAGTGCAACCTCATCACTTCTGAAGCAGGAGTTCTCATAACTCCTCTCAGAACTGGACACTTTTCAGTAATGCCTCTAAAACCAATCTGGGCTATTGTATTTTTGTGGGGTTTATGCTTATTTAACATTCCTCAGAACTATACTGATCTCAGTATCTTTAGAGGTGCTATTCTTCCTCATGTTAATAAGTACCAAAACTTCCTACCTGTTTGTTATTATATTTATACAAAAGTACCACTGGCCACATCTACAAGGAGAATAGCCCCATTCTTCCCAGAAATTCAATCTCAAGATAGCCCCCACTTCCACCTATTGGTGGTAGCGTGACCTTTATGAAATGATCTTGCTGGCATTCCTGATGGAAAGCTAAAGTACATGCAGTGCTTACAGCCTGATTTTCCTATCTCCTGGAGAGATTCATCACAGGCAGGGTCCAAAGCCTTATGTGTAACTTTTGCAGTCTTCTAAAAAATCAACCAAAGCAGGTTTTTTTGCTGGGGTCCTAAGTTCCTTCTTGGAAGGACTCTGATGTCAGGATGATGATCTTTTCACAAGAAAAATATGGACATCATATGTATCATTAAAGATTAGCTCAGTTGTTTAGAGCATAGTGCTAATAACACCAAGGTTGCGGGTTTGATCCCTGTATGGGCCATTCACTTAAGAGTTGGACGTGATGATCCTTGTGGGTCCCTTCCAACTGAGAATATTCTGTGATTTTGTGAATTCAGAAGAAGCTGAAGACCCCTCCATAACATACATTATTTGTAATCCAGTTTTAGTAAAGACTCAGGTAGAACGGATTAGTAATATCTTCTTGAACTTTGTAGCATAGGAGAAAGTAGTCTCCACCTTAATTCTAGCAGTGGCAGCATTTTCTGTCACTAGGCAAAACAAGAAATACAAATCAGTTTGGGAATGCCTTGGAAAGTTAGAGCCAGAACAAGGGATGGAATCTGGCATTTTGAGTGATTAATTCAAATAGAAGGTCACAGTCAGGGTGAAGAGTGTGTCCTAACATAGCTTATGATTTCTCCTCACCCTTTTCCCCTCCTGACCTCCCCCAGAAATGTGGAGAACTGCTGGAATGTGCTTTGCCCTTTCTGGAGAGGCATGGATGGTACACCCCTGCCCACCCCTTCCCCTCTGCCTGCCCACTCCCCAAGTCCTTGCTTGCTGTTCTGTTTTTCTACTTTCCCTAAATGCAACTTACTTTAAGCATGCATTATTATTAACATCCTACAGTAAAATTAAGCTATTATATAACCCATTTGTCGACCTCAGCCAATTTCTTCTATCTTTTTCTATGTCTATTTATGACGTACATCCAGACTGCACGTCCTTTTTTTTTTCTCTCCATGTTTATTTTAAAAATAAGCAATTAAAAAAAAAAGATCTATTAAAAAAAAAAGCAACACTAGAGGGTGGTGGGGTTTTGGCCAACAATTCAAAACAAATTTAAAGGAGAGGGGGATGGAATGAAAGAGAATCCAATTCTTAAAAAAAAAAAAATCTAAATTATGAAAGTGTCCCTAGACTGCTTTGTCTGTTCCTTTCAATGTGTGCATCTGGTTTGTTCATCTTTGGAAGTGTGTGGAATAATTTTTTCTTTAAAAATAAAATTTCAAACCCCCACAATTGCTCTTATCTCCCTTCTTCCTGGGAACAAAGTGCTCTTTTTCATTTTTTTGCTTTTTTTTTTAGTATATCTACATAGTTATATTTTGATGTGTTTCTTTTCAATGGTTGAATTTCTATCTTAGATTTGCTTTGTTCCAATCTAATAATGAAAAAAAAACAAACAAAACAAAAGAGTTATGAATTGTTTTCTGCAATTTTTTCCCTCTATTTCCGTCTTTAAATAAAGAACTACTTCACTGGCAGAATCCTACAGCTGTATTTTTGAGATTCTCCAGAGAATCTGAATATACAAGCAGTCTAATTTGACAGTGGGGAAGGGGGTGCCAACACAACGATTACATTCAAAACACTCATTTGATGTGCTCAAGAAATGATTGTCTCAAATTACTGAGAATACTGATGTCAGTTTGATGGACTTCAGAAAAGATGATTCTTAGAAGAAGAAGGCGGCTGTGGGTAGCTACAGATGAAGTTGTTCTAATTCCAATGCATAAAACTAGTTTCCTTGTTTTTTTTGTTTTACTCTCTGGTTATTATTATTATTACTATTATTATTATTATTATTATTAGTTTATGTATTTTACTGCTATTTTTAGTAGGGAAAAGTCTTAACTGTTTTTATAATTTGAAAGCCTTTAATGAAAATGTAAATATTAATACTATAATTATTAATTTTTTTGTAACTTGCATGTTGAAGAAGTTGCAGCTTAGGGTTTGTGAGATTGTCAATGTTAGAGTTCTGTTCTTTCTTTTTGTTGATGGGCATGAATATGCTCATTTGTTTTTGTATATTGCCCATCCCTTCCTTACAGCCAGAAGCTCTAATGCTGCTAGATCACTCCGTACCGCCCTTACATGGACATGGCAACTGACTTACACATTCACTCCCATCATCTTCATCTCCTGTGTAGTACACTCATAGATTTTTACACTCCCACTCCATCCACCCTAGGCATTTTTTCTTCCCATAAGTTCCCCTTCACCACCCCTTTCTTTAGCATTGTTAAAATTTTATGTGCAGTCATCCATTCCTTAAAACACACACACACAAAAATTATAGAAAAAAAGAAAATGTTTAAAAAAATATATATCAAATTGACCAAAAAGGCAAAAAAGCAACAAACTTTGCTTTTCAAAAAATGTTATATGTATAGATATGCAAACGAGCAAAAGTAAATTGTACAGGATTTTTCAACTGCAATATGCTAACAACTTTACATAAGATAAAAAAATACAACCAAAAAACAGCAGAAAAAAAAAACAAGTTCAAGTTTGTTAAGGTGCAAGATTTTTTTCTTTTCATGTTATGTGGTGTGGATGTATGTGTTGTTGCCTCCCTGTATCGCCCTTTGTTGTAAAACAAATATATTTAAGAAGAAATAATAAACATTTTGCTAAAAAAGTTTTTAAGAAACAACAACGAAAAAAGCAAGTTACAAGAATGTGGCAATGCTACTTGTCCAAGAGCATTCTTACACAACTTTCTTTTGTAAATTTTTCCTTTCATGCCAAAAAACATGCGGGCAATTTGTTGATGTAAGTTGACTGTTATGAAATCAATGTGGTATGCTTTCTGAATATTTTTATGTATTTTTGATTACTTTTTTTTTTTAAAGGAAATAATGTTTTTGATTTTCATCATTTTTTTCAGTTCTCATAGGTTTTATTCTTTGTTTTGCTGCTAAAGTGAATTACTTGTTCCGTTTTTCCTTTTTCTGACCTTGTTGCTGTGGCATTTTTGTTTTCTAGTGTATGGTTTTGTTTTAGGAAAATATATAAGTTTATTTATTTTTTAATCAGTTTGTATTTGCCTTTATGTTATGTGCTCTTTGTATATTGTCAATTGCCATATTGTACTGTGCATAGGAGGGGGTGAAGGAGTCCGAGGTAGTTTGCTCCTGTCCTTTCTCGGCCCCCCTCTAGAAGCTTTCTTTCCCCTTTCCCTAAACAAATCACCAGTAATGCTACTTTTATTTCACACTACTAGAATTATATGTAGCCTGGTAGTGTAACCTTCATGTCAAGTGAAAAATTATGGGACTTCTTTGGCTTTTGGTAGTTCTCGGGGTTTTCCTAGTGCAGCTCTATGTCATTCCTACTTTATTCCCATTAAATCAGTTTGCTTCATGGCTGATTATGTGCCTGATGTCCAGTCTAAATGATACTCTCAAGTGTACTCTTACCAGGTAGATGCACTCAGCATGTCAGACTTGCTAATATCATGCACAAATGATGCCTTTGGCACACAGGTCCTGAACCTCTAAAATTTCCTTGCTACAAGAGAGGTTTGCATTAGTTTCTTCAAAAAGCAGTGAGTACAAGTAAGGAAAAGCTGTACTTCCTTATAAGCTCATGTGTTTCTACCATTTCTGCATGGTAACGCTGTGGTCAGCTGGTATTTTAGGATCAGCAGGTATCTTAGGTTCAACTGTCAAGTTCCTTGAACAACAGATGCTGAAAACTGAACAAATAATTATCCTGAGTAGGAAGCTGTCACCAACTAATCATAAAAGTTTAAAATAATGGTGAGAGATAGAAGATTGGTTTCAATTGGTTCAGAGCATCTCAGTGTCTGGGCACCAAAATACCTGGTTTTGCTCTAGAATCTTGCTTGTAGACACAATATCAGGTCCTCTCTGGAAGGTGTTAATATCTGTTTCACTGAAACTCCACAAAGGTGACCAAAAATTTACATCAATGAAACACAGCCCAGCATTAACGTGGGATTCATGACCTCTCAAACTCTGTACCTTCCTGTTTCTCATGAGCCATCTATTGGGAAACACTGCATTAACTAATGTCTTTTAATAGAGCTGGGGAGGAGCTTAGGAAATGCTTTTCAACCAACTGCACCAGAATCCAGTTTTATCTAATCACTTTGAGGACTACATAGTTTCTGAAAGGAAAAGGTGATACTTGAGATAAGAAGTTGCAGAATTCCATTAAGGAAATTATGTTTTTCTCTCTACTACTCTCTGTGAATTGCAAGTAAGTCAGACTGCAAGAGTAGAAAATATGAAGAATGTTCATCTACTAGGTTATCTTTCCCAGGAATTGGAGACTATATGCTGAATAATTTCTGCTTTTTATCCTCAGAGGAATCAAAGGAGAATTGACTGAACACCATTAGTCTGAAATTTATAAACTCAGTCTTTTAATAAGGAATTATTGTGTTGGTACAGAGGTGGAAAAGGTAAGGACTTACTTCTGTGTCAGATATTTCATACTGAATATGGAGCCAAACTTCAGAGGAGCGCCATAAGAATAAAATTAAAGTTGCAAACATTGGATGCAGAATTTCAAGTGCCTGCAGAAATAGATAAATTGTGCAGCCTTTATGGATGGCATTTAAAAGCTCTTCAATCGCAGATGAAAAAGACAGAGACAATAAGGTGTGTTACTTGTCATCATCAGGAGAAGATGAATCTTTCAGGCTTCCATTTTGTGTGCCTTTTGTCCTGTACCAGTCTGAGGCCTGAGATGCCGCTGAGGCAGTTGTGGCTCTAGAGATGAAAACCAGCGATTGCTACAGTTTTTCATGTTGTTTTCTTTATCATATTTTTTGGTGCCCTCTGCATTCATGACTTGCCCACAACATCCTCACAGTTCATAAGGTTTCTTTTAAATTTTTAACACTCTGTCTGTTCCAGTGGTAGAGAACTCTTACTGGAGATCAGCTCCAGAGGTATGAATTATATATCTATAAATACTCTCATAAAGCAAAAACTAAGGCAGCTCCAAGGGTAAAGCAGACCTTTTATATCCCCAGTGCTCTTGGTAGTTAAAAGAAAAGCACAACTCCATGAAAGTAGTATATGTGCTAAGAGGCTAATTTTTAATTAATATATGCACACTTTGTGGAATAAGAAGGCCAAGCAAAGCACTGGGCTACTTAGTATAAGGTTTCCCATCTCACTGACCTCCATTCTTTCAGTGGTCCTTCCAGTTAGATTTTCATTTTTTTGTTGGGTTCTTGCTTGATTTTTTTCAGCTGTACTGTTGATGGGCAAACTAGTCTTGCATCTATATCACTGCAGAGAAAACCATTTTATCTGTTTCTCTTTTTTTTAGTTCTTTGGCATTGTGTTGTCAAGAGAACGTATTTCTATTCAGGAAACATCCATTCTCTGCTTAGGAGAGAAATTACAGAGTATCTGAAAAATAAATCTGGAAAATCCTTGTGAAATCTTTGGATTGTTAAAGTAATCCTGAACTTGGAGCATACAGATGAACACCGTTAACTGCTGCGTAACAACCAACAGAAAAAAAATGGGAAAAGAAACCTGTAACTATCAGGAAACAGCCCATATAATCCACAAACAGAATCTAAAGCTCACATGAATATTTGTTTGGAAGCCATGGTCCAAACTGGGTGGCAGCCTTGCCTTTTTTTTTTTTTCATAAGCACAGAACTATTTAGAAATTGAACCCATAAGTTTTATTCGGGTCTCAAAGCATTTAATTTTGCAATTTAAAAAATGGTAGACATTGTGAGAAAATAAAAACTTGACAAACATAAAACCTGTCTCAAATATATTTCCCTTTCCAGATTGTCATGTAAGGTTTTTCAGGAACTCCTCTAGCTTTTTCTAGAAATCTAAATCTTTAAAACATTTGTCTTCTACAGCAAACCATTCAGGATTGAAATCCTGCATAAGTAATTCTTGAAACTGAATGGCTCTTTGTCTTTTAAATCTTTCAGTGCTTACCTTGAAACCAAGTTGGGGCCTGGGCAAGAGGCACCAATTCTCCATAAAACGACCACTGGCTCCAGGCAGCTTCCTGCTCCCTCAGCTGTCCTGTGAAAGATGGTTACCCCTACATGCACACTCATAGTCTGCTTGTCATCAGACTCCCCCTTGTGTCTCTTACAAACAGAAGTGTAGTACCAGTAACAGAGTTGTTTGCAGGTATGATGTGAAAGTTTGCAGTTGCTCCCCTCCATAGATATCGGTGATCATATTTCTCACACTTTCCTGGGAGCTTTTCAGAATTTACATTCCCTGTTATCTTTAAATAACACATTTCTTTTAGATTGATTGGCATTTTTATCGTGCCATTTTAAAGGGTGTTTTTTTCCTCTATAAATCACATAACCCAAGAAGTATTAATTGTGCTTTCATCCTGTTAGACCTACCACTTCAAGTTTGCTGTGAGTTTTGCATAGATGCCTAACAGCTGTCAAAAAGAAGTCAGATCTCATACCTAGGGTGCTTTTTCTGACTTAGTCTCTCACAGCTTTTTTCAGTCTCACAGATTCTTCCATTAGAGAGAGAGAAAAAAAAATCAAAACACTCTTACCATCCTTGCAGACATCTACCTGATACTCCCCAAAAGTATATGTAACAAATTTACTCCTTGATGAAGAAGTGATTCCTAATGAAAGACCTTAAAGAGTCTCTTTATTTCTTTAGTATGCAGGTAACCATAGTATGGATCATTGGACAATTTGAAATAAAAACTAATGATGAGATTAAATAATTGTATTAAAGTTAATCCAGTCGTCCTGGTATGAAAGTTGTTTCTCTTCTCTCACATATTGTGAGATGAAAACTTTTTAAAACTTAGTCCTAATTCTGTCCTATTGTCTTCCATCCAACAGACTTGCTGGAATCAAAAAGCTCCAATATTTTCTCCATCACTTATGTAAAATTCCACTTATGATGGCAAGTTTATCAGCTTTATTTTATATTTCAAGGAGACCGTGATCATTTAATAGTTACAATAGTCTTGATCATTAGCTCAAGTCCTCAACAGCAACAAAAACTATAAAACTATGACGTAGTTTTAAATGAAAGGGGTATTGGGGCAAAAGGAAAGTCTTCCTATTAAATGTAAGATATGTCAGATTCCTTTCAGAAAATTAATTATTAATACGAGCAAAATAATTTCTCTTTGGAAGAAAACTGCCCAAAGTATTGTCCCAGTGTATTGCAGATCAACTGCATACTGATGCTGTGTGTCAGTATAATAGCTTTTAAGAACAAAGGCACTTCAAAGCTCTAGGTAAGCAATTAAAAGCTGCCAAACTGCATTTTTTTCCAATTGAGTGTCACAGATGGTGAATGAAAATCACAAGTCAATACTGCTCTTTAATAACAAAACAGTGATCTTAAAAAATTGTTTAAAAAGAACATTTTCTATCCCTGACTTTCTGGAACTTAAATTCTCGAGTCATGCAATTTGATGCAATTCTGACTTAAATACTGTTATTTTTATTCATTTTTTTTACCAGGCTCACAGATGATCTTTCCCCCTGAGGCATACTCCAAGTTCGTCTCAAGCCCACCTGTTTGCATAGATTATAGGTGTTCTCCTCGAGCCACGCATAGGGGTTTTGGACATATATAAATCATATTACATGCTCTAGTTTCTATATTGCTCAGAAAACAGCTCAGATGCATGAGCGCAAAATGCCATGTAGCCTTTTGTCAGACTACATTTTCTGCTTTTTTACATAATTTTTTAAAAAATATGTAGTTTGCAGTGATTGATACTTATTTCTTCATCCTCTAACCAGTAACAAAAGAGGTATATGAAGGTACTGAGGAAGCTCAGGAAACTAAACATGTATCTTAGCTTAAAACTAACTTTGCATGAAAGTGCACAAAAGTACTACATTTCTTATTTTGGCCTAATTTCTGCCCTGGTACCTCTGAGATAATTCTGACTTTTTCAGCTGATTAAACTGTGTGACCACTTAGTTTCTCATTAAGGAAAAGAATAAGTCATATTCTAGTTCAGCTATCCAGATTTAATTGAACTGTTAAGTACCTTTTCCAGTATATTGCCATCTTCAGTATGTAATTTGTTCAGATATATTGCTCTCCAAATACATTTAGAAGGAATTTAGGTTGTAGACTATTCCTTCTAGAACTTCTATGGACATTACTGGCAGAAACAAGTGCATGTAATATATAGGGTAGATTTGAGAGAGCAGAATTTTGACCCTAATGCCATTCAGCACTGTAACAATGCCAAATTGTTCATTAGCAGTTATTAATACAGAATTAAAACCCAGATTTATTTATTTAGAAGCTGTAATTCCTTTTACATATCCTTCCTTAAGTAATGGTACGTATAAATAAAATTTTCAATACATTAGAAATACTTAGTGAGTTACACTCCTTTGAACAGATCTAGATGACTCTCATGATGTCAGCTGAACTCTTCAATGTATATTTTAAGCAGCTTACTTAAGTGGCTAGCACAACAAAAATTACCCAAGGGACAATTTTATACACAAATTTTCCAAAGAAACATGGCTCATTCTAAAAAAGTGTTGATGACCAGTATGTCAACAGAAGGCTATGTAATCATAACTAAAGGAATTAGATAAATGAAATTCCACATCAGAATAAAACAATGGAGTGTTAATTACCCATAAACTCAAAGGTAGAAGTACAGTCATATTACAATATATAGAAAAAACAGGGCTAGTATCCTAAAAGTAGCGATATTGCTGTTCAGAATCCAAATCATAGGAATGATACACCAATTTTCTTGCTTTGGATGTAGCTTATACTATGTACAAAGGTACAGTTTGTTGTTCAAGAGTAGACCATAAGTCCACCTTGTTCTTAGTCCTCTGTAGGCAGCTAACCATCATGTTAGAAATAAGTAGAACTTATCACAACTCTCTGCTTATCAAGAAGTAACAGTAGGTGTGAAGACAACTTCTGCAGTACAATCCTGGGCTCAATCAAACTGGGGGTTATCAAAGTCCTTATTCAGTTATATTATCAATCACAATAAAATCTATCCTAATTCTTAATCGAATTATAGTAAAAGAATATCAAGAAGAACCAAAGATGAAGATAGTATGGCACTAGTAGCCCCAAGAGGTGGAAGGAAAGGGACATCCCTCGTGTTGAACAGAATGCTAAAGAAATATTAAAAAGAGATGAACATTGAGTAGAGCTCTGTACCCTCATGGACCCCAGTAAGTACTTGGTTCTTATTCCATGCTTTGCTTTCATGAACTTTCCCACAATTTAAAAGCCAGATAATGATCAAGAAGAAATGGATGAATGCTAAATGCCTTAAGGAAAGGACTTCTAAACTACAGGTGAGCAGATTAGAATGGCAGAGAAAATAGCATTGTTATTTTAAATGAAAATAATCAGAAGAGGAAAAACTGACAAGATGAGTGGTAAAAAACACATTTATGAGAACACTGATCTATGGAAGTCTAAAATAATTAATTTAAATAGTCTTCTAAGCAAATGCTTAAGAAAAATCACTACCAAAAATTGATGATCACAGAGTCACTTGAGAGTATCTTCAAAAATCAAAAACTTTGGGTCCCCAAAAGTCCAGAGTATTTCACTGTACGTACCTAGTATAGGTAGGAAATGGAACATGCAGTTTACCCATGTCCAAACAGGATGGGAGGGAACAATGAAAGGCACCCCCAGGAAAGTACGTTGGTAGTGTAGCTAGGGTGAGAAACCTGATCCCTGACACCTTTTCAGAATGCCCACAACCTCTCTCGCCCTTGAGTCAAGTGAACAGAAAATGGTGCATTGTGTCATTAAAATGTACTAATCTTCTTTTTTTCTCTCTTTTCCATCCCAGGAGGTGAATTAGTTATCCCTCTACTTGTAGAAGACCCTTTAGATATCCCTCCTATTGCTACTCGTGCACCTTTCATTACACTTCCCCCTACCTTTCGCCCCCTCCTCACCATTATTGAGACCACCAAAGATTCCCTGTCCATGACCTCTGAGGCGGGGTTACCTTGCTTGTCGGACCAAGGCAGCGATGGTTGTGATGATGATGGCTTGGTGATATCTGGGTATGGCTCAGGGGAAACCTTTGACTCTAACCTACCCCCTACTGATGATGAAGATTTTTACACCACCTTCTCCTTGGTAACAGATAAGAGTCTTTCCACTTCCATCTTCGAAGGTGGCTACAAAGCACACGCACCCAAGTGGGAATCCAAGGACTTTAGACCTAACAAAGTCTCCGAAACTGGTAGGACTACTACCACGTCTTTGTCCCCTGAGCTGATCCGCTCCACAGCTTCGTCCTCGACTGGGATGGTGCCCAAATTGCCAGCCGGCAAAATGAATAACCGTGAGCTCAAACCCCAGCCTGACATAGTCTTGCTTCCGTTGCCCACTGCCTATGAGCTAGACAGCACAAAGCTGAAGAGCCCGCTAATCACTTCCCCCATGTTCCGTAATGTGCCCACAGCAAACCCCACGGAGCCGGGAATCAGACGGGTTCCGGGGGCCTCAGAGGTGGTCCGCGAGTCGAGCAGCACAACGGGGATGGTCGTCGGCATTGTGGCTGCTGCCGCCCTCTGCATCCTCATCCTCCTGTATGCCATGTACAAGTACAGGAACAGGGACGAGGGGTCCTATCAGGTGGACGAGACGCGGAACTACATCAGCAACTCAGCCCAGAGCAACGGCACGCTCGTGAAGGAGAAGCAGCAGAGCTCAAAGAGCGGCCACAAGAAGCAGAAAAACAAGGACAAAGAGTATTATGTGTAAAAAAGAATACTTATTTATATATAAATATATAAATACTTAATGAGATTTAACTGAAATATCAGAACCATTGCAGCGAACGAGATGATTGGGAGATATCGTTTGTGGGAAAAAGTATTGGGAAAAAAATTTCAGCAGTGACTGTTAATGTCTCAGTCATCGCTTGGAGTCAGCAAACTTTGCCCTAATGTATTATAAAGCACACTTAGCGTTCTGGAGATGGCGCGCACAGCTCTGCTCTGTTAGTGAACTTGGACATCTCCAAATCTCCTCCTCCGCTGAACTTTCTGCAAAAGTAGAAGACTTCATGGCTTACTTGTTTCATATCTCCAAGTGAGTCTTTAACAATGTTCGTGATCCCTGACTGTATCGATAATTTTTCAGTTTACTTATTTAAAAAAAAAAAAAGAAAAGGAAAGAAAAATAAAAAAAAAATACAAACATTATTAAACAACAAAGAAATATTGAACAAAATTATCTGGCCGTGTCCAGCATACATATAATTTTTCGAGATTGGAGGAGGGGAATAAATGATTTTGGAGATTGTTGGATTTTTGGTTTGGTTTGGTTTTGTTTCTTGGGTTACTTATTGTTTGGTTTTCTTGATTACTTTTGGGTGTGGGAGGGAAGAATGGAGTGGAATGGTGCAGGGGGTGAACCAGGACATATGTTGAGAAGAAATCTCGGAAAAAAAAAACCCTAATAAATAAAGAGAGACTATTGCCATATACGAACTCAAAAGCTACCCATGGTGTTTACTCTGCATATCTGGTTGTGTTGTCTCTAGAATCTGTGGTCTTGCAGTAAGTTGTTTGCTAACAACGCAGTGAAAGTGACTCATGGGTGGTGCTGAAGAAAATTATCATGGAAAGCTGGTTCCCTTGGATCTGGCTCTAGTATTTGCAATTGAACTAAAGAGTATATGTATTTGGGTCTGTTCTGATCAGTCATTGGCTTTGAGTACCGCACTTAGTATGCATTAGCACAGCCAAAGTATGTTTAACAGGATTTGGAGATTCAAAAAAGAATACTTAAAAATTATTAAATATTCTGAGCTGAATATCTTGTGCAAAAATAAAGGAGCCTTCCTCTGGGTTCTGGTTCTGTGACATTGCAATGCATGCAAAAAATAATGATAAATCAGTTTCATAAAGAGATCAGAAAGACACCACTGGAGTTCAACTTGTGACAAGACCAATAAATGTCAGAAAAGCTAAACAATTGTAAAAGAATGCAAAACACATAGATTTTTTGACATATAACTGGTTTTCATATGTAATATTTTAATTTTGTAGCTTGACATTTCAGATCATCTCTGTCTTTCCATTTGCCCTATTCTCCCTTTTCCTCCTCTTTTATATAAAGAAAATAAATGAAGCTGCTGTGACACACAGAAAAAAAAGAAAAATTAATTTAATAATATAATATATATATATACACACAGATATATTTATCATGGTATGTTTGATGGGACGACTGGAACAGAAGTTCTGTTATGGTCTTAATGTGGAATGAGAATGTTCTTGAAGAACAGAGTAAAAAGAAACAGACAACAAAAGCAAACCTTAAAATGTGAAGTGTGTGTTTTAGCTTTGTCACAGTTACCTGTGTCAAAAAAAAATCTGAAATTTTGTTTACATATTTTACTACTATTTTTTTGCTAGTATAATTTCTATATGGATACCCTGACGGTGTATATACTGTTTTATGGTTAAATTGGGAATTTCTTTTATTTTATTTAACTTATTTAATTTCATTGTTTGGTTTCTACATTTTCCCAGTTATTGTGAAAAGGATTATCTTACTGTACAGAACAATAGTGAGGTGGTTTGACGGCCATGCCTACCATGATCAAAAAAGCAAATAAGGGAGAGAGAGAGACAGACAGAAAAAACAACAAAAACCAAGAAGGATTGAGAACTCTGGAATATCAGAAATGTACACTTTTGCTGTATGCGGTTGAAAACTAATCAGCTGTTTAGGTTTAGAAATCTACTCTTGCTGGTGTTTATAAGTCGCATGAATATTTGACTCTGAAGAAGTGTCATCAGATACACACACGCACATGGGAACTTAAATTCAAAAAAACAGTCTTCTCAAACATTTAGAGAAGATGCTTTCATGTTAACAAATATTTTCAGTGCGTGTATGTGTGCGTGTGTGTGGTGCGTGTGCGTGTGTGTGAGGTTGAGCTTTTTTTCTTTTTTATTTTTTATACTAAAAAGAAAAAAAAAGACAGGTTTTAAAAAGGTATGAAAGCACGATTTTAGATGACTTAACTGGCCGAAACTATATAAAGTTGATTATATCTTGATGTCTGTAAAAGATTGCTGTTCTTGGAGTCTTGGAGTCTTGTGAAATGATTTCCTGCTTTCTTTCTTCCTTTCCTTTTCACTTTCCTTTTTTAAGTTAAAAAAAATATTTACACTTTCCTTTTTTGTGTAAGTTTCTATTGGACAGTTTTTGGGAACATGTGCATTTCTGTATGTGGGCTTCTACCATATCCCTGTTGCTTTATGGACAACCTGAAGAATTTTTATTTGAGTTTTTGTGATGTTATTGCTTTTTTTCCTCTTTCTTTTTCTTCTTCCTTTTTGATTCTTTTTCTTTTCTTAGTTGCATTTTGTTTAAAGATATGCTTAGCAATAAAATGTTCTTCCCAAAGTGCTGGATGTTGCTGTTTTTTTTATTTCTAAAAGACTTCAGGGAAATTCCAGACCTTTAAAGATGAAAATAGTCCGTGATGTAAGTATCACGCATCCCATTGGAATGTCTAGCCATGAAATTGCAGAATCCTGTTCATGTTTGCACTCTTCTGTTAGTCCAATGAATCTTATTTCTCTCCTTTGCAGGGATATAAATTCAGCTTGAGTCTGGGGTCTGTCTCACACCACTCCCAGCCCCTTGTCCCTTACCACCACCTCAGTTCTCTGGAATATGGGTTTCAGTCATCTCAGATAAAAGCATACCTAGGATATTGACTTAGTATGCCCTTTCTTATGTGCTGCCTTTTTTCTTATGTGCTCCCTCTGAAGTGTGTAGCTCTTCCCATGATGTTTATAGGATTCTGGGTTCCTCTTCTTTGGCCAGGAGTCTGTGTTTGATGTGCTGCAGCAGCTGAATCCTTTTGGGGATTTGAACAGCCAATTTGATGCAGAAAAATGTTCACATCATTTTATATGAGGATCTGTCTTAGGTCCTCTGAATTTATCTATGACTTCAACGTACTACCTAAGGAACATAGTTTACATACTTTGGGTGCTATGCACTAGGGATCAAACTTGGATACCTAAAGTAGACGGTCTGAGTGTTAGCTTCGTTCTAGACTGGCCCTGAGGGTCCCAAAACCCCGACTACAGCTACTGACTGTCCCTTGTTTTCCTACAGGGAATAATAGTCTATTATGATTCTGGCCATCAGGCAAAATTGCCAGTATTCTGTCTTGCTTTAGTAAGCTGTGCAGAAATTCAGCTCGCAGTAGTAGTGTGGAGTTTTTTTCAGACTCGATCTTCCCAAGCTACCTGCAAGATTTTTTACTTTTTAGAGGCATCTGGAGGTCAGCCAAATGAGAGTTTCACAGCCCTTTCATTCTTCAACAGAGGATGACTTCACCTTTTTTTTCCCTCTAGGTGGAATCCACCGGTCTTTTGAGCAGTGTTTTCCACAGGTTTCATTTACAACCAAATTGGACTCAGGATAAAATGATTGTTAAGGTATTCCCTGTGATTTTTCTACGTTGTTTTTGCTCATATGTTTTCATAGGTGAGAATATGTATGTGTATATATATGTGACATTCTTTTACTGTTTTCAGTTCTTTTCTGAATCATAGTCTAGCAACTTATAGATTCTCACAAGTATCAAATGCACAGATTCTCATCTAAACTCCACTCTTCTTTCACTCCTAAAATCATTAAATTCCTGGGTGATGACTGATACCTAATATTTCCAGTGCTGGATCAGTCAGTTGGCATGTGGGAGATCTAAGTCTAAACCTAATTGGTTCTTCTAACATTGCAGAAAATTTCCTTATCACCAAGCAGTTTGTGTTTTGAAAAAATGTTTTTTTTCTCAATGCTTCTCTCAAAACCTGTTATATTTCATATCATTATGAAATATTATGTGAAGCAAGAAATTTCAGCCTGATTTACCCTCACCCTCTGGCTTTTTTTTCATTTTGTCTGTCACCTAATGGTCATTTTATCACTTAGGCTAAATGAAAATGGCAGAAAGGAGGTTTCATTGCTGCCTGAAAGGCTTAGGATTATTGTGTCTCTTTGGCTCATCTCAGAATAATAGAATCATTGAGATTGAAAGGGATCCCTGGAGATCATGTAGTCCAAGCACTACCACTCCAAAGCAGGGTAAGCTACGTAAATTTCCCAGGACTATGTCCATTTAGGTTTTTTATATCTCCACATGTAAACTTCAAAATCTTTCTGGGCAAACTGCTCTGTGTGACCACCCTCATTGTAAACAATTTTTGTTGTGATTAGATGAAATTTGATATTTCTTAATTTATTCTCATTCCCTTTTACTGTTATTCTGGGTACTTTCTGGTACTGAAAAGACCCTGGCTTTCTCTTCTTTACAACCTCCCTTCAGGTGTTTATACATATTGCCCATAAGCCTTCTCTTCTCCAGGCTGAGCAGTCCATGCTCTCTCAGCCTCTCCTTGTGCAACAGATGCTCCAATCACTTATTCATCTTCATGGCTCTTTATTGGACTCGCTCCAGTATCTGCAAAATCTGGAGCAGACACAATTGCCTTACCACCATCACTGTGTTAGGGATATAGCTCTTTTCAAGGACCAGGGCTTGCAACTACTCCTCTTCCCAGCATTTTCTACTGGTAACATCCCACTTACTGTATTACTTTTTGAAGATCCCTCTCTTAGATGCTTAGTTCTATTCTTCCAAACTGTTCAGCACATCTCTACTTCTTGCACAGTTGCAGATGTTCTTTACAACTGCTGAGGCAAGTCACAAAGATCTAACAGATGGGCTCTAGCCTTCCCAGTCCTAGTGTTGCAGAAAAGGACTAGTGAAAAGCAACTTCAGTGCTGGTTCCTTTTCCAGATATTTCTGTCCATGCCTCTGGTCTGGGAGGGAGGGCAGAGATGCTGGTCCCCTCTGCAGTTGCTATGCCAGGCAGTTTTTCTTCCCCAAGAAGTAAGAATATATTGATCAGACAGTTTTGTAATAATGATTAAAAGACAAATATCTTTCCCATAGTGGGAAGGATAGTAGTGGAAGTATCCATAGTGGAATTATCTTCAATCATAAAGTGGTGATTACTCCCAAGGAAGGCAAAAAAACATGAATTATAATCAATGAATGTGACTTGACAATTAGAGCCACAGCTAAGCATGTTACTTTTAGGGAGATTTTAATGCTATTAGTGTGCAAGATCACAAACTTCTGTCAAGTGCCCTGTGAAAACAGTCACATGCAGCTGCTCCTATTTTATCATACATCCTCTTGAGCTGCCAAGGCTGGCTCTGACTCCCTAGAAGATGTTTCTCATATGGTAGAACAAATCACTGCCTTTCCCTCCACACATGCAAGTGGCAACAAAGAATTGGAATGAGAACAAGACTTGCCTTCCAGCTGTAGGCCTCATTGGATCTTCTTGGGTTAGCAGAAGTACAAGCACAAGGAAAAAAGACTGTTCAGCTCACTAGATGGGACCCTAGCTGAGCTCTGAGAGCGTGTTTGCCAAGGTGGTAAAGAAGTATTGCAACCTGGGGTGTCATGATAACTGAAGGAGATTGGAGTGCAAGGTCTTGGCTGATTCTTACTCTTTATTGGTGAAAGTTTCCCCCACAGTAGCAACATTTGTTGGGTTATTTAAGAAAAAAATTAGAACCTCTTATTCAATTTGGTAAAACACTGCCTTATGCTTAGCAAGCTTTCACACTCTGTTTCCTGTTCAGACAGTACACATTGCACATAGTGAGATATCTCCTGTCCCCAAATGTTCCTGATAACCTCATTTCTCTGGAGAGCCTGTTCATGTTGTCTTTCACAGATCAGCAAATACAGTGCCATTCAAGGTAAATTTTCAGTTAATGGTTGGTCTGCAGGGATTTGATATTTATAATTTCGGCACATGGATTGCATGAGAGAGGAAAAGAGCACACCGAAGAGATTATGTTGGACTGCATAGAGCTGGAAAAAAGGCTTAATTGTTAAAGATATTGAGGTGGCTAATTCTTATTAAAAACAGAGGAAATGAATTATATAAACATCTTTAAAAATTGAGGCCGTTTCAGTGTAGTAGTCAGATAAAGTTAATTAGCTAGTGTTAATTGCTTGGGCTTTTGCAGTACCAAATGGTGTAGGCAAGTGGTGGACAAGGCTCTGCTCTCTCTCTCTTATATGAGGTTTGTATAACTCACCTGCTTTTAGGGGGGGAGTAAAAATGAGAGATGGCTCAGATCTGCTGTAAATTGACTGGAGAGAAATCCAATTCAGCATGCTAGGATGAAGCCGCATGAGCATGTTTTTTCCTTAAATTCAATTGAAGCAGACAAAAAAAAAAAAAATTGGCACATTTCCATACCTTGTAAAAACCTAACAGAAGCACAAACCTGCACTTCTGCCACCAAGTGCAACCTAAAGCCACTCAGTAAGAGTTTTCATCTGCTACTCCATGTTTTCATCTACTACTCCATGCTTCTCTTTTGTCTGCCTGTTCACAGAAGACAACAAAGGGGCAATATCCACATGGGTCAGCAAAATCCTGAACAAACAGTTGGGAAAACCTTAGGCACACTTTTCCTCAATGGCTCATAAGCCAGGCCATATGCCTAACAGCTTTGGCTGATGCACATGGAAAATTAAACTCATGGCAAAAGTATTATATATACATATATGTATATTTGGAACACCGTGAAAATATTCACTCATCATGTGGATTTCAAGAGTAGTTACATAAAGTGTTAAAACACTGGACAACAAAACCATAGAAATGAAAGTGGAAATGGGAAAAGTAGAGGCTCTGTAAACCATCGGTAATTGTATCTGCATGACCTCCTTGATGCAGATAGTTCTCACAGTTCTTTGTCTTATAGTTTGTCCCAGTAATTTAAAGTTTTTACTACTATCAAGTGATGGTAACTGCAAGCCTTTAGTACAGTGGGGAAAGAGATAATAGAAAGATCACTCACAGGGTGATGGGGAACCCCCTTCTGAGGAGCAGTTTCCAAGGGCTATTTGTAAGAATAAATGAAGTGGGAAAAACAGAGCCTGCATGCAGTGCACAATCATGCACCCAGTAAAGCAGTAGGTGAAGAACAGGATTTTGATTTCCAAAACTAAGAATGTATGAAGTGAGCTGTGCCAGGGCTAAGACTTTATGTAGCTTGAATCAAGCCCTTTTCTTCACATGCATTATGAACTGTAGTTTACTGGTACTGTGTAGGATTCTATTTCAGTAGGTCTGTTTGAACTCTCTAAGTATTTGATTTCTACCACTTCTTTTTCATCATATGATTATTCATGTCTGCCTGTTCCCTGACTCACAAACTTTAATTTACATCCATGGTTCCCTTGTGAGCTGATACCAATATCTCCCCTATGCAAGGACATAAACTAAGACAAAGAGACTTGCCTGTGGTTATACAGAAAATCCATGGCTGTAAAAAGATTAGCCCTCAAAGCTTCCAGACTCTCCTACTGTTTACTCATGCCTCCAAAGCACACTGTGGTGCTGCCAGAGGTAGAACACATCCAGTCCTCTCATTAACATTAGCTTCTCCAAATCAAGAGCTGGCTGTCAGAAAACTTAAAGCAAATGGCGTAAATAGAGGAGCTTCTAAATAGAGAAAAAAACATTTTTAAACTAAGAAAGGAACATTTAAAAATGGAAACTATTAGGTTTTCAACTGTTTATTTAAAATGTCCTAGTTTTATACGTCCTGGTAAAAACAGAGGCATATGCATGCATTTGAACACCAAAAGCAACTTCTAATCTGCCAGAGTCTAACTTTACCGTCTTGTGAACTCCTGCAGATTGCCTGCATCTGTAATATCTTGCTACAAACAACTTTTTATACAAATTATGATAACATCAATGACAACAGAATTTTATTACATATAATTATAGTCAGTAAGACTAAATGCTATACCACAGCCCTTTGACTCCTGGGTCAGTGGGAGTTGAAGTTGATTGTTATCATTCACAGTCTGCACTGAAATGCATAGTGTTGCCAAGATTTTAGATAACAAAGATAAATTGAGTCATAACTATTACAAACATTCAGAACTTACTAAAACTTCCTTTGAAGCTAATGGCAAAGCTTCCTTACAGTAAACAGAGAGTGCTCCCTTTCCATAAATCTCTGAATCTCTGGAAGTTTTGCTTTTAAAACAGTTTGAATTTTCTCTTTTTTGCTTTACCTCCTGGTGTTCACAGATTTATTTTTTTTTTAATATTAGCCACATTATGATCATAAAGAATAACAATGATGGTATGCACTGTAGAGGCTTACTTGGTAACAAGGGAATTTTTTGGAGGACTATTTCTGCTCCCTCAAAGCCTTGCTAACACAAGAATTGAGTAAACTCTCAAGCACTTCAAAGGCTTCTCTGTTCTCCTGAGGTTTCTGGGCCCTCAAAACCAGGATTTATTTTAAGTGACCATAATGTCAAGATTTATTCTGCAGAAAGGGACCTACAAGTAGATTTAAAATTCTTATTTTTCATACCTGATTGCATATTATTTCTTCTTCATTGACCCATTTTCTTGGCAAAATGAAAGAAAATAAACTGCATATCCAGTGTTAATGTTAAATGTAAGCCAAATCCATCAACAGGACAGTTGCATTTAACATAAGCATGGGCTCTTCCACCTGACGTACACATCCAGGGTGAACACACTAGATATAATACTTTACCTCTTTTGTTGATGAGTTTGTTCTACATTTCATTAAAGTGCTGCTCCAATGCTCTCTGAAATCAGTGGCAAAGCATTTCTTAACTTCAGTGCTATGTGCTCAAGCTGCAATATATCTTAGTGCTAAATAGTAAAGGGAAAGTATGTGCAATTCTGAAGCCAGCTGCAGTCCCATGCCTGGATTTCCTCATGTAAGTTAAAGAATCCATACTTTACTCCTCAACTTCTCAATCAGTAGTATGATATAATGTATCGCATATGCTAAGGATCATTTTTTACAGTAGCACCTGTGCAGATATAGCTTTGTTGAAGCTAAAATTCTTACAAGTCCTTGCCAAACAATATGAAGTAGAACTAGAAATGCTTGCTTTAAAAAAGCAATTTCAAGCTATCACTAAATGTGAAATACAGATGCAAAGTGGTTGTTTTGTCCCACTTAGAGCAGATCCCAGCTAGGATAATGTTTTTGCTGTCATGTTCAGCACTGTCATTTGCATAACTGAGGGGAATTCAAATTACAGGTACAAAACTTGAAGATTCCACAACACAAATACATGTCTAGTATTTTAATGCCATTACATGGCATCTGTGCTAGTGAGTCTTAACCTAAGAAATATTGTCATTTGTCAGGGGGAAAAAATTGGCTTCAGCTTACAACCTTGAACTGAGTCAAAGCCTGGCACCAAATGGCCATTCACCCATGTAACAAGGAAAGATTTTGCAAACTAATTGATCAATGAAAAAAAGCTTATGGAACAACTCTTCATCTTTATTCGAAAATTTCTGAGCTATAAATAATAGTCCCCATTTCATCTCTGCTTCACAGTTTAGGCCAGCAGAGCACTAGCACTAAACCAGCAGCAGCAGGTCCTACATGTCTGCACTGACATGTTCATGAGATACCAGACAGGGATGAAGTGTCTTTAGGTGCCAGGACTCCAATAGTAGAGGAACAAGTGCTGGCTTGAAGATTATTAAAAAAAAAAAATAAATTGAAGAAGAAACCTTACAGCCCTGTGCCTTGAATAGCAAGCAGCTGCAGCTCATCTGTGCTCTGCTTTAACTATTGCCTTTGCCTGAGTGGGGTAAACATATGGTCACATAACGCACAGTGACACTACCCATTTTTGGAGGTAGGATGTGCTCTTGCTCTCACCCTTTCAAAAGTATCATTCAGTCTTTAGTCATGACAACAAATTAATTAACTTTTAGCACTTCACTGCTTCTGCATTTCTGAGCTGTAGCCCTTTGTCTGCAATGCAGACAACAATGAAGACAATGCGGCAGCCAAGAGACAGCCACAAAAACATTCAGCTCAGAGGCTTGTTAAGTGCAGAGATGTGGAAATGTATCCTCCCACAAAGCACAAGACCACATGTACGGCTACTAAAACCAAAATCTGTAGTGAAACTTTATTGAAGCAGAGGGCATGCCAGTAGGGGAGCTTCAGTCCCAAGCATTTCTCTCTGATTTGATTTTCCTTTTGTCTTAGCCCTTGCTGGAAAGAATAAAAATCCAAATTAAAAGACTCTTGTTAGTGAAGTAGGGAGCTAGCAGACTGTACAGATGAAGTGCTCATCAGTATTGGGAAGGAGGGGAGAAGAGTCTGTAACTGTCTAAGATGCACAGTAAACATAAATATGTGAGGTTTATGCTAAGAACATTTCTGCTTCTGTGCAGTTATCTCTTACTGCCAGAATAGCCCTGAGGATTAAGATGGTTTATTGGGATCAAATGCCTTACAGATTATTATACTGCTGACTGTTTACTCGTTCACATTAGAATACAAAGCTACGCTTATATCCCCGTATGTGCATCTCTCAATCACAAATTCTTTTCCATTCCATAAATGGGTCAATCCAGGTGCCCAGACCATCCTATTTTCCATATCCAAGATAAATCTCCAAAGACATTGTGATACACCTTTGTAGCTAGGCTATCCCTTAAAAGCATTGTCAGCATTCAGATCTCAGCACTTACTGCCAGTGAGTAACACAAAACTTTTGCTATAGGGTGTTTTTAGGCAATGAATGGCTGAATCATCTCATGGTTAAAGTAGCGGAGGGCTGGGAGGGAAGGAAATGTGGAGTCTTAGCCTAGAACATACTTTTCTGCAGGAATGTCAACTGTGCTTTTTAGAGGTATGATATTTTGAGGCAATTTAGCACAGATTTTTTCTTTTACTTCTCTGGTGTATAAAATAGGTACCTCTAACTAGGAGGATGAGGAAAAAATACAAGCCAGCCTCTTGCTATCAGCAGTTAAATTTCCCTTTACAACAGAGCTGAGGTTCTGCAATCTCAACTGCCCTCAGCATCACAATATCTATATGTTCTTCCTGAGCCTGTTGTGCAAAGCCTAATATCTCCCACAACTAGATACCTTACAGAACCCAGTCTGATAAATGTGGTCTGAATTCAGATGAACTGCCACTGTTTTGCCATGTCCTGTCACTGTAAAGAACCTGACTCCATCTTCTCTACACCCTCTGTTATCTAGTCTTTACTCCTTGGATTGTTCTACAAGTCCTCTCACAGCTATTTTAGTGGCCTCAAAGAAATTTGCCTTGTAACTTTATGGGGTTTTTTTGTGCTCTTTGCTCCACAGTAGGTTTGTTACAAAATGAGGGACAGAAAACATCTCCCTCTGTGCAGTAGGCAGTATAGTGATTCAAGTGTTGGGAGTCTGGTTTTGTATGTATTCTGCTAAATCATAAACTAATCTTTGCAGGGTCTGCTTTGGTGCTTGAGTTTTTTATCTAGAAATCAGGATACTTGTGTTGAAATTAACTTAATAACTCAAGAATCTTAAGTTTGTATAAGTCAACAAAAACAGGAAGAAAGAGAACACCTAATTCCTGCCTGAAGCCAAGGAAATACCTTGTCCCTGCCTGAAACCATGGTGCCCAAGTAAAAGGGCAACGATGCATATTGCAGGCTGTATAAACTGATCTGCCTTGACACACCTCACTCCAGCACCTCGGTACCTGTTTAACATAACAGCCCTATGAATGTTGGCATGAGCTGTCCATCTGCATCTCCATATTAGATATAGGCAAGGGTTCAGGGTAATGACTAAATCCAGTCTAATGTGCTTCAGGTGCTAGAAAAACACAAGCTATTCTTACAAGTTTTGCATCATATCAAACATGAGCTAAGAAACCAACAAGGTTCCAGACAGCAAAAGCCTTGCAGGTGGGCTCATAAGAACAGGTTGAAATAGTGGCCTTTTACTCCAGACATCTTCCAAAGTAAATTTGGTGTGAAGCTTTTCTGAGTAGTACCTGACAGTGTGATGCAGAAAAGTAGGAAGTCTTCCAAGTACCTGAGGTGATTAGGGAAACAATGTAATTTGTATAAAAATAATTTTGTCATGGTACTGAGTGAAATAGTTCTGCAGTTAACAAATGTGCCTTCAGAATGTTAATAGATGTTTTTGTCTGGATCTCTAGTCTTACAGCTCAGCCAAAGACAGTGCCATAATAGAGGTGTCTAGGGGGAAGAGGATGGGTTTGTTTCTTTTGTTTGATTTCAAGTATAGATACTACAGCTAGAATTGACACATAACACTAACACTAGATTTCTCTGGGCTGGTGATAGGATGAGGGGCATCAGATCCACCTGGAACAAACTTTTGTAGTCAAGTGCAACCACAGCTCTCTGTTTCAGGGTTGCTCAGCCTTGCCAGATTATTAGTATTCACCTAATTTAAATCATATGTTTCTCTTGCACTTCATAGAGAGGGAACTGGGACCCATACACAGTGCCATCTTGTCTGCCCGGAGCATAGTACCTATCTGTGTAATGTCTAGCAAAAACACTGCTTAGCAACAGGAGTTTCCACAGCCCAGTTTTATGTTGGGCTGGTGTGACTTGCACCGAGACATTCAGGAGTGCTAATTTGCATCAGAAGATATTAAACTGTTAGAGTGATTGCTTTACAGGTGTCAGGAGTTGCTGGAAGCAGCTAACATGTTGGGAAGGCCCACTGAGAAGTCTCCCTTATGCTGTTGGCTCGACCCCTCCCAAAAAGGGCAATCAAATCGCCCTCCTATATTGTGAATCTGTTTGGTGAAGAATCCCCCTTAAGGGGTGCTGACAGACTGGTCAGACGTAAGGGTTTCAGCTTCCTTAGGGCAGTGACAAACAAATAAATTACTAAGGATCAAGAAAATCTCCCCTCTCTAAGGGCTGGGCACCCATCTCCTGTCTCATGAGACATGACAGTGGTCAAGAGAAATTGCACTAAGGTGGTAAAAATTTAATATAAGTTGGGGAGGGGAGTGCTTTATTTAAGTGAATTTTATGTCAGTGAATAGTATCAGAGTAAAACCTCCAGGGAAGCAAATCTTCTGTTTACTCTTAATATGAACACAGCAGCATGGACTGCACTGGTTCCAGGTGCATCTCACCTTGCCCCCAGCCCACTCCCTGGGGTCGGTAGAAAGGGGATCATAACCTTCAATTGCCATAGCCCAGAGAGTCCTCATCAACTGCACTCAGGCTCCTACTCAAGCAGTCAACAAATGTTTGCAGGCATTATGTTTGTGACACAGGGCACTATCCACTGCAAGTTACACCTCACAAATAATTAATGGCTTATGGAGACTTTCTCAGTCCTCTTGGTTTAGATTTGACTTTCACAAAGTCTTCTCTTACAGAATATTTTGATGAATAAATATTTTTCAGTAAGGTAACAGCTCTGTAAAAGTATCCTGCAAGTATCCAAGCAACTGCACATCAAATTGTCTAATCTCATAATCACAAGCCCACAGAAAGAGCAGGCTTTTCTAGTGTCTTTAGCAGAAACTGAACCCAGGTGCTCAAGTCTTGTTTTCTGTTTAGACATCTGCGGTAGCCATCTCAAACCTCACAAAATGGAAACCTCTTTGAACAGACAAGGTTGGTATCAGGCTTCAAATTTCAGTTTTCAAACATGGATCAAATGAAGAAATTATAACAAACAGTAGCAGTGAAGGTCTGCCATCAAAAAAAGAATGGATCCAGTTCATATAGTTGAGTCCCAAAAGTTATGATGTGGAGCATCATGTACAGGGACAAATCACAAAGATTAACATAATTCAGAGGAAGGCAGAGATTTAACCAGGTTCATCATTAAAAGTATACTTCATTTTAATACGTATAGACTGTTATTACTCCTGAATTGATCATCAAAGGATATGCAATCTCATCTATATGACAGAACAAAAATTACTGAGAGAAAGGAATCATGAAATTATTGGTAATAAAAGATAAGTCTAAAAAGCTCCCAAGGTTTTGATAGTCTGAAACTGAAAGACAGATAAAATATATCTCAGAATCATTGACCATTAATTATTCAACCTGCTTCAGAATTGTTTTACTAGGATTAGAGTGTACTGCAAATTCTAAAGTAGCCACTGGATTTACCTGCCACTTTGGTTCCTGTGACTTATTAGACACTCATTGGTTTTAGGGATTAGGATGCAGCTGCAAGGCAATGATTCAATGCAAATTAAATAGCTCATGTCACAGTCATCAAAGTAGCACTGTTCAATGCAACATTAACTACTTGCAACCATCATGTTAGATCATTTTAACAGAGACAGGTACCCTTTGCATCTTCACACATCTCTTTCATGCTGGGGATCGTGAGGTGGGTCACACATGGCTCCTCTTTTTAGCAGTCCCAACCCTTACCTGGCAACAGTGCACTGACAGAGGAGTTACACTTCCCACAGGAGCAGAGGATGGAGCCACACCACCTCCTCCATTGCTGCCAAGGCTGCAGCCAGCACCATGGGAAAGCACAATCAGGCTTCAAGTTGGCAAGCCACCTGAAATGGCTCATTAACTAGGTCACTTCCTCTAACTGGTAATATAAAAAATATTAAATTATTATAACAGATGATGTATGCTTTCACATTAAAACTTTTTAAACTGGTTAACTTTGCTTTTACATTATAATATCACCAGATCCTAAGAATTATTCAAGATTAACAGTGCTAAAGCCTTGGAAAGCAAAAAAAATTATTAAATTGCCATAGGAAACACTGTAGTTTTGCAGAATAAAGTAAGTTTAACATTTTTATTTCATTTCAGTTAATAAACTTGGACATGACCAAGACAGAGAAATACCACGTTGCAGAAATGAAATTTATATTTTTTA
This sequence comes from Manacus vitellinus, assembly GCF_001715985.3. Lineage (NCBI taxonomy): Eukaryota > Metazoa > Chordata > Aves > Passeriformes > Pipridae > Manacus > Manacus vitellinus. Next base: position 22,385,253 of record NW_021940750.1, read on the forward strand.
ATATTTGTCTATATAAACATATTTATATAAATATATTATTTATTTATAGCTAATGATAAATGAAATTAAACTTCTCTCAAAGCCAAACGTTCCATAATTCTTATACTTTTAAATACTTGCATTAGCAGAATGGTGTTGAAGAAATGTAAAATTTCTTCTTCTGATGAAACATTTCTCTGAACGTTTTTCTCCAGAATATGAGACTTACATACACATTTGTACACTGTATCCACTGGTTCATTATTTCAACTACTTAATATGCATTAATCTATTGGTTAAAACTTGTGTTTTATACATCCTCCAAGAAACAGTAGTCATGTTAAACTTTTCAAAACTCAAGCAGAATTCACTAATGGCATATAAAGACCTTTGCAATCAAAACACATTCTTTATCTTGTTTACAAACATTTTGTGCACTGCACGGTTTAATTGCCATCCTTGTTGCATTACTAGAAACCACGTTTCCTTCGCATATCAAGGCAAACCACTCTACACTTACATACAAAATTCAAATTCTTTTATAATTGCTTTAGAATCTAACAGAGCTTTAGTAACAAAAATTATAATTGGTTTCAACAAAACTTATAATTGGTTTCTACCCTTTTTATTTTAAGAAGTCTTCTGTAAGAAGTTCATAAACAACAAACTCTGTACTGCCACACAGATGACTGTCTTGGAGTCTAGAGCCAGAAAGAATTAATGTCATCACTTCTGCCTTATATGTGTGTGTGCTTATGTGAGCAAATAAACATAGTGTAGGTATGTCTGTATATAAAATGTTGTACAATTTTCCCTTCCGCTGACACTTTTTGCCCATCAGCTTGTGGAAAACTGGAACGGCTTCTCTAGAAAGGTCCTCATATGAAGACTTGCTGGAGACTCTCTTTGTGTCTGATTAGTCTGTCTTCAAGCTTAATAATCTGGTTTATATCCAATTTGAATGTGCTTGGTCTTAAGTCCTCTCTCTGCTAAATAAAAGGCCCTTTTGGTATCTGGTATTTTCTCTTTGGGAAGATATTTATTCATTCTGTCCAAGCTTCCTCTAAAGCTTTTTTAATAATCCAAACATGCTGACTGTAGCTTTTTGCTGCAGGATGTTTTCTCCTACTTGCAAACCAATTTGCAGCTTTTTTCTGTCCCTTTCCACAATTCAATGTTAGGAAAAAATACTGGATATAAAGACTGAGTGCATAGGTCCACTACCAGTCTCTTCAGTGCCTTGTCAGAAGATGAAACTGCGCCCCCTACTCCAACTCATATTTCACTCTTCATATGTGAAAAGAACAAAAGCAGTAGCCACTAAAATGTTCTCCCAGAGGCCTTTAAAAATACATTTCATTGCCATGCCACATGCTTTCCCTGTGCTTTACAATGTAGGATAATAATGAAAATACAGAACGTTAGCAATAGCCCTATCTCTTACCCTCTTCCTAACAGCACTCTGCACATGAACTTTTTAATTTTGTTAGAGGATTTTGAACTATGTTCCTAGTGTTTTTCTAGAATATCATGTGATTCAGATGCTCTGTGCATCACTCTAGGCTAAATGTCTATTTTACAGTAATCTGTAATCTTAAGGAAAGGAATTTGATGGCAAAGGCAGATCTTCCCAATCCTATTTACCAATGGCTTCAGCTGAAGACAAGTGTTTACCCAAAGCAATTAGCCCTGCCACAGCCCAAAAGGTGGAGTGCTGATAGCTAAATCACCAGCTTCAAATCCAGTTAAAAAGTTTTCACTAATATTTATTTTTACCTGCTTTATTAAATGTGATGTAACATAACTATAATATTAACAACAGCCTTCGCTGTGTATTTTTAAAGCATATTTATTGAAGTAATTAAAAGTACATTTAACCAGACAAGAAGCATGGGCCTCACCATTGCCATAGCAACACAAAAGAGCAATAAAAAGGTGGGAAGGCTCTCACTCTCAATAAATAGCATGAGACAGAAGGAATAAGCCAAAGGATTCACTCTCACCTCACACAAGTGAAAGTAAGGATAATCTGAGAAGGCAAGAAGGGAGGGAATACATTAGTTTAGGACATATATCTAGACTGAGATGCACTTTCTTCATTCCTCTCATTTACAAGCCCCAAAAGACATTGTGTCAAGAAACAGAAAGGAGAATGTGGATTGCACCAGACTGAGAGTTGCCTCCAACAAACAGATAAGCTGCAGCTTTCCTGTCTCACATTCCACCGCACAAATATCTGATTGCTCCTATTATGCCAATGCACCGAGTGTGTTGATGAGAGTTTGGGTTAAGACAGTGTCTGTTTTGAATTACAGTACTTTCAAGACTCATTGTACATAGTCAATTCACTGTCAGTTATTTCCAAACATATCATCTGCTCTTGGTCTATCTGTCCAGCCAAAATCTAAGGTCACAACTGCAGTAATGCTGCTTTTATTGTTCCTGTAAAGAACCAGGGTTTTTTTCTTAATTACTTGGTGTGTGTTCTTGTGAGGCACAAATATTGAGAAAATTTTACATGAGGTGAGTCAGAAAATGATAAACAAAAAAAGAAAGTACAAATTTTATATATAGTTTTCACATCTGTGTGATGTGAAGAGTTTTGAAGAGAAACTGGCAGCTGCCCCCAATTAGAAAAGCAGCTTAGGTTAGCTGTGCAGCATCATACCTGATGGGTCTACCACACTACAGCTATAGAAACTGCCACGAGGAGCGGGAAATCCAATTTCATTCCCTCCTCCCTCATTCTGAGATAAGAGAGTTTTGCTATTGCGGGCTAAAGGTTACAGATCATTTCCACATGCACACCCATGTCATACTTTTTTAACATTCTCATATGAGCATTGGAGATAAACTCCATAGCAGTAGAGGTTAAAAACAGACTAAGGCAATTGCAAAACATCACCACGAAGGAACAGAAAAACAATAGCTGTAGCAAGAACAATTGAAACAGCTAAATTATTGAAAAGGTTTGGGGCTTGGAACACACTGAGCATCAATCAAATGCAGAAAAGGCACAACTGATTCCAGCCATTTTCTTTTTCTTCATTTCTGACTTATTTGTACTAGGCCACTTTTTCACTTTGTCAGCAAGTTAGCACCCTACCACTACCTGGGAGCTCAGCACAGTTTACATCAATGCAAAGGGCAAATTAGACTTACCATCATCACCTTATATGGCCCCTCCCTCTTACCTTGCATTGCTGAGTTCCACAAAGTAGATCAGCAATTGTATTAAAGGCAATCTAGGGATGGACATTTTGGTTCATTGTTACCAACAGTCCAATGATATTAGTCTTGCAGCTGTATCTTGTAGATATACACATATCTTGTAGATATACACATATCTTGTAGATATTAATCTACACACAGATCCTCCACCACTTGACTGAGGCAGCAACTTAAATCAGGACACTGAAAATTCAAGATCATCCTAACTACCACAGTATTGCAGGTGAACATGTCTTTCAATCTCGATTATTCAATGCTCTAGGAGTCTCTGTATGGGAGTCATGAAATGACAACTGGGTCAGTAGCCTCGTGTTAGGGCGATCATTATGCAAGTTGACAGTTAGGGTCCACTCCTTGTTCAATGGTATTTCAAATCTTTATGTTTAAGGTTAGACTACTGAATTATTGCGTGCCACCTAACATCAAACTATACTTCATCTTTGCAGAACATAATACGTGATAATAACTTAGACTAAAGCTGGGGTCTTAGATGTGTCCATTACTAAGTTCAACTGAACTTAAGTATAAATTTGATAGCCTATAAAAAGTGTATTTTCTATGTAAAAATTATAAAGAATTATAAAGAAGACAAATCCGCATATCTGTCATCAAATACATAAACTCTGTCACCATTTTAGAAGTCTGAACAAGTTGAAAAACAAAAGGGAAAATGATGTTTCACAAGTAATTTGCTGTCTGAGGGAAAACTAATGAATAATTTACTTGACAAACATGATCACATAATAGAAAACATAATCATAAATCTTCTTAATTGATGGGAAAAATAATTGAATAAATTCTGCAAAAAGAATGTGACAAATTAAAATTAAACTCCCTGTCTGGTTTAAAGTTTTGTTAGGGAAGAATATTATAGCAGCAAATTAAACAATCTAGGGTAAGGACCCCAAAATATAAAATCACATTTCCTTTTTACCCCTTTTGTTATTGCTAGGCCAATGAGGTGTTCACTGTTTCACTGACATTGCACAGATTTGGTAGTCATAAGGCATTAATGGGTTTTGCTTTCATAAAGTGTTGTGAGATAAACCCCTTCAGTCACCCTTCCAGTTGTCTAGCAGGAGCAAGCTCTCACCTTCCGGCTCTGCAGTACCTCCACCTCTTCTTCTATCTTGAACTCTGTGCTGTCGGGGTTTGGTCATGCTGCTAGAGGCAGTCATTTCAATATACTTGGTCAAGTGGCCAAGGAAGTGAATGTTTCTGACTTGGCTGGGCCACTGGGTCTACTCTGCAGCACTTCTTACCTGGTTTGAGAGCCAGGTGGCCACAGGGAGGTGATGAGTGGTTTTACAGCTTGATTATTTTTCCTTGGGTGCTCTTCTGTAGAAATCTTTTATGTTTTATGTTAAAAAATAGGGCAGACACACAAGACTACTAAGGCTTTGAGATCTGCCTTGCCTCTGTTCCCTGGTCCTCTCAATGATATCTTGGTCACTGATATGCTGGAAAAGCTTTGTGTTTTTATTAGGTATCTGCATACTTCCTCCCTCCCTATTCTTGCCTCTCCCATCTCCCTTCCCTGAGTGCACCTAGGGAGCATGTTCTCTTTGCAGGATTAAAGGTACTGTGTGCCTTTGCTTCTTACAGCAGATCCCACAAGAGACAGCAAAACAGGGTCAGCACCAATCTCATCTGCACCCAAGGTCCAAAGGCATGTAACATATAGTCTAATGCTATGCATAAAAAGGCTAGATGCAGTAGATATTGCCACTCACAGGCTGTGATGACACTTTTCAGTGAAGTGATTTGCAAAGACCAAGTTTCAACTCAGAATGAATGCAAATTTCCAATGGAACAACATACTCTGCCCTACTCATGGAGCAGGAAGGTTTTGAATTTTACATTGATTCAGGGTTATGTCTGGCTTCCAGCAACACTGCTTTATGCTTCAGGATAGTTTAGGTCCCCCTAACACTGAACTCTCTGCATTAACCCGGGGCAACTGAAGCTGGGAAAGATGGCTGATTCTTGCCAGTTCCTGGGAAATAACTAGTTTGAGCTCTGCTTCACCAGTCTTCAGGTGGGTAGAGGTGGAATAGACTTTGCTTTGTTAACCCCTTCTTTTCTGTTGCATCTCAATTCACCTAGGTATTTATGAAGTCTTGTCTTGTTTGGCTGGGAATATGTGAAGAAATGCAAAAGATCTGAATCAGTGCCAGCAGCAATTGTATTTTATAGGAAAAGTGTCCTCAGCTTTGCAGAGTATGCTTGTCCATCAGTTTGCTTTTGATGCACTCACAGACACCCCCCCATAGGCCATATGATTCCATAGCCTTTATTCTTTGTTACTGCTGTAGGTAAATAATAATAATTTTTTTAATTGTGGAAGGATATATTTATCTGCAATGGATTGCTATGGTTTCAAATGATCTATTAGTTTCTACTGGATAAGGCACAGCATCAGCATATATGTGCTCTATTAAACAACTCTTTCGTTTCATATTTCTCATTTAATTAATAATCTAATTTCTCAGTTCGCTGACACTATTTTTCAGTGACTTCTATTCAAAATCACATCCAGTATCTATTTTGTCCTATTTTGCACACACTAAAAGAATGCCCCTTAGAGTATGTCTAGATCCTTTCTGATTACTCTTTCCCAGCCTAAAATTTTTGAGGGGCTGAAAGAGGGAAGCAAGAGGGGTTTAATCCATGAAGAAGAGACTGTTTTATCTGTACCCTTTGGAGTGTATTCCACATTGTATGACCCAAGGAAGTGCACGCTCTGAGAGACAGAAATCACACACAGGTCAAACAGAGGACACAAACACAATACTTCATGGTGCTCTGCACCTGCTGAGTTTAAGGCAATACAGGGAGGTTTCAAAAGTATTCTGGCACTGATAAATACAGCAGTAAAATTCTCAGACATCTCATAAGGAGAAAAGTTGGGAGAAGTCTCATCACTTAGAAAATCTTAATCTCTGAATGTCTCAGTTACCAACTAATAAAACAGGATACCACTGCTTGATTATCACTTCTTGATGGTAACAGAAGTTTTATTACTAATTTCAAAGAGAGGAGGATTAGAGCCATGTTAGATGAAATTAATCTCATTTTAGTTACATAATTAGAGATGCCAGGCTTTGGTAACTTTTACTGATCTTGCACTCAACAGCTAGATAACTGGAATCTCTATGTATTAGACCTCAGGTCAGAAAATCACCCTCTGCATGTAAGCACGTACGGCATTCCATTCCTTAATTATGATTACTTACATGTTGAAAATTTGCCACATGCTAAAATTCCAGTCTTGGGACTTTTTCTCCTGGGTCAGCCTACACATCAGTGTTGGGTTATTCTCACCTCTATAAGATGTGGTGCATTGTAAATGTGTCATCTTGTTTCTGATTTTCAAAAGATTTTGCACCTAGTGGTTTGTGTTAAACTAACAGTAATTCTGTACGATGTTTCAGCCACCAGAAAACATGTGAAAGCATCTCAGTCTGTTTAGATGCTTTTCCCTCTCCAAGTTCCAGTGAGCCAAGAGACTATTTGTCCTGGCTGGAAACTTTCACATCTCTTGTAAACCTGATGTAAAACCAGCATTCTGAACATTTTTAAAAGTACAGAGTATATTGTGCTCAAAATGGAGGCACTGCAAGATGTTAGGCAATCAGCGGCTGAGGAGCACTGAGGAGTTCACTGTCTCTCTTGGAGGACAATGCAGGAAGCTGAAATACTGCACAAAGAGACCTCTAGAGGTAAGCAGCGAGTCTAAAGAGAAGACCTGAAGACTTACAGGTAACTGCATCTGTTCTTTTCCCTACCTGTGAAGTATCCCATATGGCTCTGTGGCTCTCCATTTTCTAGGCAATGGGAAAATTGCTATTCTAGGGGATGTATCCCAGGGTACAATATAGAAATAATGGATTCCACTTCAAAGAAGCATTAGTCCAGGCAACATGTTTGTACTGCCTCAGCATTGGCCCTACACACAATGTAGTGTCTAAAGTGCAGGCAGATGTCTGAACTCCGGTAAAACATCTGCCACATATCTGTGAACCATTCCTGAGATGGTTAAGTATTCCCAGGCTCTCTGTCAAGGCAGCTCAATCTACAGAGATATCTCAGGAACATCACACTGGGGCAACAGGACCCAGCAAAAGTAGCACTGGAAGAGACTATTGTTGGAAGCAAGCTGGTTCCATGAAAAGCCGTTTTGGTGTGTCTGCAGCCAAGTTTCAGAGTGCAATAGTTAATATAGAGACACACACATAGGTTCAATAGGAAAAGGATGTGTCCAGTAAAGTTCAAACACCCACGGCAGGCACAAGCAGGCTGGGCAAAGGAGCACCTCTGACATTTCTGCAGTTGTTACTCTGCCAGCTAAATAAATCAAAACAGCTCTCTGAGAGTTGGATGTACGTGAATCATAAAAATCCTGCCGATGGGGTTTTGCACTGGGGTAAGACTCGGTATCCCACTGGTTGTTAGTATTTTCTTACTGAAATTGTAAAATTCTGTACTATGTTGGTTTTGATTTTACAGATGGAAAATTAGCCTAATTAATATTACTACAAGGAACACTAAGGTTATTAGTATTCAAGCTTCCTGTCATAAAATAAGCATCAGTTTGAATAAGGAAGAAATATTCTGCAATACAGAGATACAATTGTTTATATTGGGGAAATTTTACACCTTTGGATAAAGCATTCAGATCCAGCTTCTGTCAAAATCTAAAAGGGCTATGGGTATGTTACACACGACTGCTTTTACTTCCTTTGGTAACAATTTATCATCAGACATTCACTTAAATAATTTTTTCGTTCTGAGCAAACAATAGCAATCTAACATGTAAAAGATCCTATCCAGGTATTATGGTTGATTGCATAAATGGTTAATGCCTGAAGCTCAAGAGAAAAAGTGATTAGTAAAGTAAAAGCTGTTAATGGAAAGCCCTGAGCAGAGATCTTGACAGAGATCAGATTCCATTTAAAAACAAACAGCCACAATTATTCCTTCCCACACACTCAAGATGAATTTGAGAAATAAAGGTATCACAACAGGAGTACTTTTAAATTGGAGTGGCTTTTGAATGTGCACAGAATACCAAGAAAGTGGTGGCACTGGATGAAAGAACTACACTACTGAGAACAAACATACACATAAGAGAGTGCACACAAAATTACATCATAAACTTGGACAGAGCTACGCTGTCATCCTGTGCTCTCAGTAAAGGGCAGAAGTGCAGCCCTATTAGGCTGGGTATACTATTGAAGAGAGCCATGGAAAATTTAGTGGCAGATTTCTCCCCTTTCGTCTCCCTAGACCAGTTTCTTGGCTTAATACTAGAGACCACAAACACCACTTTACAGGCAGTGTGGTCTGGATACAGCCCTGTTTGACAATTACCTGATTTTAACTGTGTTACTGAGAAGGAGTATCCCTTGATTTCAGATGGCTTGATGGCTTAATCACTAGTTGCCCTGAGGTGTTTTCTATAAAATATGTAATCTCTAGTGTCACGCTTCCAATGGTTGCAGTTATAAGACCTAAATTCTCATTTCTGCTCAGATGCAGACAGTTGTTCTAAATGCTTGCCTGTTCCCTGTTGCAGAGAGTTACTATACCTCACCCTAGAGGGAAGTAATACAGATTAGAAATGATTTAGGGAGCATTTTTATCTATTTACATGAGAACTGTTATAAAAATGCAGAACTGGTTTCAACATTACAGAGCTGCTACCAACACATGATTAATTTCTCTGTGTTCTTTATTTCAAAACACATTTGAACACAGACACATACCTCATGTGGCCCTGAATTTGTGTATGTGCTACAGTAAATCCAAATAGTCTGAAAAATTAGAAATCTGGCCGGAACTCTCTCCTATGTTTACCAAATTTGCCCCACTGTCCTCCTGCTTGCCAGTCATTTGTGGTCCTCAGCTTGCTGACTTTTCCTAAGTCTTAACTATTATCTTTCACTGACATCCCCTGTGTCCTGTAAGTCTCCAAGATAATCTTTAATCCATGTCACAAGACGGGACCCTTACATCAAGCTCACTGACTTATCTGATCAATCTTTTCTCCCCTCTTTTTTTTCCCTTTGTTGTACCCTTACCAAGCTACATAAATATTCTTCACATTTCACCCTTGTCTCTTCTTTCAGTTAGGTATTTAGAGGACCTGGCATCTCAAGTGCACGGGCCACAGGTGAATTTTTTTTTCCTTGTAAAGCTCTTTTTCCAAGCTGTTGTTAAATCATGCCCAAGATAAGTATTTTTATCCTGTGTTTTCCAACAGGCACTCAAAATCAGGCTTCTGACTCTGATGCTTACTTTGTGTGTGACCTTAGACAAGTCAGCCAGCCACTGCTTCAGTTTGTCATTTTGTACAATTAAAATAGTGACGAGTTTCAGAATTAGGGGAATTAAATACCCAGCCTGATATAATTTTTAAAAGAAACTGTCAGTAGTTAGGAGACAGGAGGACAGATTGTTCTGAATATGAGACTTGTTGAGATACCGCAGGTTGATTTTAGTAGGAAATTAGAAGCCCAAATAAGAGATCAGAGTCAGGATAATTTCTAGTACTGAAACTCAACTTCTGTCTTGTTTTGCTTGCCATAAAGATGGGGTAATTGAAGCACAGTGACTGATTTCTCACAAGTCACCTAAGAGTACATTGGGAGAGAGAAATAAATTCCAATTTGGAAAATTTCATATTCATCAGATTATATTCCCTAGTAAAATTTTTATTTTCCTGGCAATCACTAAGCAAAATGCCAGGAGTCTGAGTTGCAGCCTTGACCCAGATTATTTCTTTGTCATTGTCCAATAATTAACTCCTGTCCTGAAATCTTAAGCTACTAAAATGACTATACCTTCTTGGCATGACTAAATCTGTGAATTGCACTTGTCTGTGAATAAGGGACATGAGGTCATTAAAACAATATACCCCTTTGACAGGGTTGTAAATGTTAGTATGGAGAATTCCCGCAGCTTCTCAGCAGTGACAACACTGGCTGTCACAAATGTCATTTGTAATGTTCTGGAAAAGGCAGCCTGGGCCCCTTTATCCATTTGTGCATTTATACTGTGTATTTATTACATATTTAAAACATATTTAAACTATTGTATATTTACAAATTGTAGTAATCATTTAACATTGTTCTCATATTTCCTTCAGTTCAACTCAAAATTTGGCATTATTTTAGGCATTCTACAACTTTGCTCTTGGTGGATTCTCATACAGAGAGAATTTCAAAGAAGTTGTATTATTTTCAGATCAACTCCTCTAGTAGTCTGTTTTTTGAGCTGCCCTGGGTTTGAGTGCCTGTCCCATGAGGCAAGGTCACTGTTATATTTGAATTACAACCTTTGTAGCCACACTCCTTCTCCATATGCAGAAGGGATCATGCACTGCACGGAGCCCATTTATTGTATTGCCACCATCCACCAGCTCCAAGGTGAGAGGCAGAATTAAAGACACAAGTGGAAGAGAGGGGAAGAGATAGAGTGAGACCTGCACAAGGCCAAATATGAAACCACATCAAAGCAGCAGAAAGTTTCAAAAGCTCCTCCAAGGAAATATCTATCTGCCTCTCTACATTGCCTCTCTTCCAGGTCCCAAAGTCTGACCTAAAGAGCAGCTTCAGACATAGAGAATCACTGGCTGTGCCTGAATCAGAGAGAGAATTTTCGGAGGTGGTGCGAAGGGTCTGGCAAAATAGTGGTGCTCTGATAAGTAGCTTGTTCTACAGGAGAGAAAAAATTCTTGATGGTTCTCCTCTGTGTTATTTTTTTTTTCACTGATCTCCAAAGCTTCAGAGCTTTCAGTGCTCCACTTCCCTCATGTTATGTCATCACTGGAGAGTCCTCCGGCTAGGAGAGCAGGCAGCACTGTTCATAAATGCCACTCTCAGAATCAACAACAGGGACCCCTGCAAGATAAAAAAATAGCAGCTGAGAAAGCATCTAAATGTTTTCCCAGATGTGCAAGGAAAGAGGGAGAGAGCAAAATGCATAAAAAGAGCAGGGGGACTCCGAAGCTGCTGGCAGTCAGGACCAGCCAAACCTTGCATCCAGATGTTTCTCTAGTTCAGAAGCACCTTTGTGTTCTCAGGGGAGCCTAGGCTCCAGCATAATCATGTGTTCAAACAACCTGGTTTCTTCTTTCAGAAGAGCAGCAGATCCAGGAAAGAATGACTTCACAATGAAAGCAGGACATTTCGAAAACTCCCCCACATGATTTAGTGCAGTGGTAATGCTCTCTGGAGCTGTCATGCAAAAACATAGATTGGAGAAAGAAATGAGAGAAATGAGTGTTTGAAACAGGGAGGTTTAATACAGTGTTGAAATGCTTACTGAAGTGCTTTATTCTTACAAAATTATGTCAGCAGTGACAGAAGTTTCTCTCTTTCTTATCCCCCTTTTCCCAAATAACCTGGTACTCACATTAATTACTGCTATCGCCAGCCTTCTGGGCCCAATCTTGATAATCTCAAGGACAGTGACTTTGGTAATACATCCTGAGGAAGCTATGGAATGGCTCTTAGGTGTATAAATTTAAAAACAAAATCAAAAGTCAAATAATTAGTCCATATTTTCCCAGCAGGAGTTTATGTCAGATAAGAAAACCTGCCATCTATCTACTTTGTTTTGGCTTTTTAGATGTGATACCTCATTAGCACCAGTACTTTCTTCACTGCAGTCACTCTATTTCTCAGCTCTAGCCATCACTCCAAAGGCAGTACCTCAGTAAGCAGACAAATGTGTGTGGATATACATTTGCAAACTCCCTTAGCTCCCAGGTTTCCTGGACTGCAGTTATCCATTCTTGCCACAGAGTTAACCACTTTACTATCCTTCTTTCTTGTCCTTAGGAACCCCTGTATGCCACAGATACAATCTACCTTTGTTTTTAGACACAGAGTAACTGATTCCTGTCTAGTCCTAGATCAAACCTTCCCTTTTGAGAGTAAAAAAGCACTGCTTCAGTCCCTACCCTTGCTCCTGTGTCCAGCATGTGCCTATCTACACTTGATGATTTGGACCATGTTCATTGCCCAGATACTTCTCAAACTTATTTCTAGAACATGCCTTGGAGCCTGTGTGGAGTCAGCTTGTCCTGAGAAAGCACAGTATGTTGCAGAACTGGACTCTGTTGAACTATCTGGAAATGGATGGTGAAAAATTAACTGTAGGAGTTACTCAGCATTTTGTATGAGTAGACCTTTACAGTGGCTGACAGAGTGCTGCTTTAATTATGGAAAGAGTTGCCTAAAACATCTGTACACATCAAGATATTTCTTTCTTCTGTACTCTCTGCATTTTGCACTTTTCACTTGCTGCATCTAGGAGAGATTTTGGAGTGTATTTAGTAGGTAATTACCCTGGAACTGCAGATGCAGTTATAAAATGTAAAGCTGGCCATATTTTCACTTTTCCTCTTTATGAATAGCCACAAAACATCCCCTGTCCAACCAATGGCCCTTAAACCTGAGTGATGATATGTGACCAGCTCTGCTGAAGATGTTATCCATTCATGCGAGAAATAAGCAGACACTATTGTTGGTGATAATTAGTTTGCACTCCACAGACCTGTCATAATCCTTGGCACTGGTAGCCACTTAACAAGAGTGCAACAGGCTGTTATTCTGAGGGCAGGGAGCTTCTGCACACACCAGGCCTTACAACAAATGCTCAGCTTTTTCATTTACGTGCTTTTTCATGAGAGCCACTTTGCACAAGGTGTAGCCAAAGACTGGACTTTGGCTGCTCCCTTCGAAAGCGGCATTCCCACCTGCTCATAGGGAAATACAGATGTAAATTCAAAGTAAATCCAAAAAAATCAGCATGGCTATTCCAGATAGTATGTCACTGACAGACTAAAAATGGTTTCAAGTATCTAAAAATATTGAAATTACAATCTTTGCTGAAATGACTATCTTTTTCACCTGTTACACTATTGATATAGCACCTGAATGTCATGGTGGATGACAGTATAGAAACACAAAAGGTAACAAGCAGCTTTTCTAATCTAATTTCCATTTCTTATCCTGTCACATTTTTAATTCCTCAGAGTTGCTCAGTTAACATCCCAAATTTTTAGCCAGTTTTAGTTTCCATTTCTTCTATATAAGCAGCTATGCTGCTAGTTCTTAAACTTTTGATAACATTTTATGTCATGAAAATTTTGTTTAAAATGGATATCTTATCGGATATAATGGCAAGCTTTGTTTAAAATGTATATCTTATTTCAGATCATTGCAAAGTTTCATACACCCTATTAGGGCTTACACAACACTACATTAAACTTATAACCAAAAGATTTGCCCAGTCAGTGTAGAAACAATTGCTTGCAAATGCCAGTGTTGTCAGATCTTGGTACTCCCTCCTTATCACGGTTATTTTTTTCCTCACAATACATATCCAACTAAAGAAGTTATTCTTAATTGTTTGGGACCAACTCAGTTAATTACAGGCAGTGTTCCATGGGAAAACTGAAGTATTTTTTTTCCTCTGAGGCGTGATCCAAAAGGAAGAGAGATTTTTATTTTTAATTGTTAATAGAGACATTAGAAGTTCTTTTAAATTCAAAACCAGAGCTTTTTCAACACAAGCTAGTTTCGTATACAGCAGGAGCACTGTACTCCATCTCTTAGGGGGCAGCATGAGACCCTTGTAAAGCATTGAAGTTTGGCGTTGGATAAACAACTCTGGGGAAATGCTACACAGCAACAACAAAGGAAAAATCATGAAAGTCATCGTGTTACTTTAAGGAACCTGCTACCTGCTGATGCTCGTGACCATAAAAGGATCTTCATTGCATTGAAGAGATTTGTTTCAAACCTCCTCCTGCAGGGAAGCCATTATGATGACATAACAGGTCCTGACTCCTGTAATTTACAAGATATGTCCAAGCTGTGAAAGGATGAAACATTCCACAAATCAGTTTAATGGAGGTCATCATAGAAATGATCCTTGTGAACTAGAAACTGTCTGACTAAGCACAGTGTGGTGTGGTTTATGATAGAGCTGCACAGCTGCATTAGGGGTTTTGGTCACAAATACTCTTTAACTCCTTTGCACTCGTTTTGGGGTTCGCAGCATTTGTATTAAAGCCCACGAAGCCCAACTCTACAAAGCTTCAAGTACATACCCTCAAAGCTAAATTGTCAAAGTGAGTAGTTCAGTACCCTAATAACAGTAAGGCATCTACCCATCTTACTGCTGCTTGTTCTTAACAGCCTGCTGCAACAACATCTGTCAGGTTGGTGCCTGTGAGCAGGCACACCATGGAGAAGACAAATTTTTTAAAGCATAGTCCTCAAATATCTCTAATGTCAGTGAGCTCAGGGCCAGGCATCATGTCAAAATGAAGAATGAGGAAGAGATTTTTTTTCATATGGTAATTCTGCTGAAAGAGTGGAGGTGTACAGGTATAATTGAGATCAAAATTTAGCTTTCAAACTACCAGCTGCAGGGAGTTAAGGGACAGTCTCCTTCCACTTAAGCATTCCACTACTACTCTGAGATTAAAAAGTTTTGCATTTTAACTCCAGAAGCAAGATTTGCCTTAATTTATATACAGCCACAAGAAACCTCTATTGATGTGACTGAGCCCTCATTTCAAACAGAGCGAACACTAACTGCCATTCAGACAATACACACACTAGCAAGCCTTCCTTTCCATTGCAAGAGGAACTGCATAGCACAAGTCAACAAAATCTGGAAAGTTATTAAGTTACCTCCAGTTTGCAAATATAATTTCAATAAATATTCTTCTTTTTAAAGATCCTAGAGAGCTTGTTTAATTTAGGAAGGAGAACACAACCATCTGCTGAGAGACAAAACAAACAGCTTTGAAGCAGCTTGGATTTCCCCCGAGCAGCTCACTGTTCAAATATCAAAAGGCACTGGGTTCTGGGTAGGGTATGCACCTTAAGATTTGCTCAGAGGTTGGTGTTCTCCAAACTGAAGCAATCAACTTTGAAACCTCACTCACAAGGCTGGAAAAGTAATAGTCAAACATTCCGCTGGCTCTTTGCAGTTTAGGATGCCCTGGCAGGAGTTTAATCCTATCATTCATACTTTCCTATCATGATTATTTGCTGATTCCTTTTCTTTCCCTCTGATAAAGTTTTATGTTGCATCCCTTTGGACTTATTTCCTTGGCATAGAAACAGACAGGAGAAAAAATTAAGGCTTATTACGAAATCCTGAAGGATGTAGTTTCTCAGTTTTTTGGGAGATAATTTTATGGGACGGGGTCCAAATAAAAATTGGGACAAGTAAAAATGTGAGCCTTTGCAGTGATGTCAAACAGAGCCTAACAACTCATGATTTGCATTTGGGGGAAAAAAGGTCTTCAATTGAACAGTCATTTCTATATTTTCGTGTAATACTTGGCTATCAATTGCAAACAGGTCTGCTCAAACCAGAAGTGATGAACTTTCAATGCAACATGATGCTGGAAGAGTTAGTACTGGAGAAAAATATTAAGAAAGGAGCTTTTCCTCTCAATGAAGAAAAGGTATTCAAGACTGCCAGAGAAAGGCCAGTTATGTGAAGCATAAATTTAGTGTGAAAATATGCATTTTAGCTGTCTTGACAAATTAAAAGAACAAGTATACAAGACTTGCAAACCTTCTGAAAAAGGTTTCTCAGTTTGTTTGTTTGTTTTGAAGGATTTTTTCCCCGTTCAGAAGGGAACAGATTCAGAACAAGTCACATTCATTTTTTCAACAAAGGTGACATCAGAATAGGTCTAGCAATAACATCCTCATGCAATGTTTAAAAACGAGCTTTTTCAACCATAAAATTACTAATTGTCTGCCTTGTAAAAAGATAAAGAAAATGAATGTTTCATTACTGTCAAGCTCTTGATATCTTGTTTTATATGGAGTAAAATTTCAGCTACAGCTACCAGTTTCAGCTACACAAATGTGAAAATTTGAGATATGTCATTAAGCTTTCCTGTAAGAATCATAACGAGCTGATTGTCTTTATTTTTTAATTGAACTTCTTTCAGTCTAGCATACAACTCCCCTCCTAAAAATACTGGTGCTGGAGCTGTTTCCAAAAAGAATGTTATAAAAAAGTTATTCCAAAGGGGTCTGAGGGCCTGGATATTCATTCCTTTTTTTTCAGCTTTGTTACCACTTTCTTTTATACAGGATGTATATATGCTGATACAGTGCAGCATGTGAGTGGCAAAAAAAACTTGTGTGCAGGAAAGACCAACTGCAAGATGTATCTACTGCCTTGAACACCTACAACGCTCAAACAAATTTCACATCTGCTTTCAAAACAAAACATAAAAGAAACTTTGGGAAGGGTTGTCTGAAGGAACCTGTATTGAATTTGACCCTAGCAATTTCTAGCCTTGCCCTCCCCATATAATGTCTCAATACCAATGCCGAGCATAGGCTATGTGGCAGCCACAGTGCTCAGTTTTTGTTGATGCAGACTGTGACTTCCACACAGTTAACTGGGCTGTTTTAAATCTTTTGCTTTCTATTTATGTATGCATTTCCAACCACTGTTAATAGTTATAATGCTAACCTCTTGGGAATATTAGTCACTACTCTCAGTCATATGACATTGGTAATACTTTAAACCACAGTATATGCCTGTAAATTTCTTTGAAATCCTCTGATGAATATAAGCAGTAACTTTCCAGAAAATTTTGAAGGATCTATGCAGCACTGGATTTTATGATCTGGCATATGAAACATATATTTGTTAAGAAGCAAAGGGACTTAAGTTCAGCTGAACACATGTTGACATCTCTGTTTGCTGTCTGGAACCACTATGTGATCACTGGAAATCTAGTCAATATGCAGTCACTGGAGTTCACACTGTGACTGATCTGATCAAACAGTTTGCCAACAGCCTTCAGTTTAATAGTAAATTCTAAGCTCCACATTTAGATCAGATTACCATGTTTATAAAAATTTATATAACTCACTCAGGTATGGAAGCTCACATTGTAGATACTTGAATTTATGAATACAATCCCTTGTTCTTGACCTGGGATATTCTGATTTGGGTGCATTGTCCAATAATCATTGGAGCCAAGAAGTCTAGCAGGTCTCCTTTTTTCAATGTCAAATTTCTCTTTCAGTTTTGTACAGCAAAACATGCATTTCTGCAAAACAGCAATCAGTTCCAACTAGCTCATAACAGGGCCTTTTTAATATATAGCTGTCTACATTTTACGTCCCATCCAAATATATTGATAGCAACCAACATCATTTACATAATACAGCATTTTAAGTAACTAGGCCGTAAGCAAATTTGCAGCATAGCAATGGTTGCCAAGACACCAGTACTGCATCATGAAGCATGGGCAGATTTTATACACTTACATTCAAAAACTTGATTCAGAAAACCTTTCTCTAGAGACTCATTACATAGTGCCAGCTTGATCGGCACCATCTCTTAGACAATTACATCTGCACCCCCAGATCAGAGGAGCAGGGTGTGAGGTGCAGAGTTTAGTGCCAATTACTCAGCTGCAAACAGGTGTATAAAAATAAACATACCAAGTTTATTTAGGGGGTTCATTTATACATTTATACAGCATGTATAATTTCCAGCAGTAATGAGTCCAATGCAAGACACAACAGTCAAAAGGCAACAAAAAGTACAATTGAAAGTTCTATTGAAATGATTCAATTTAGGCCCACCAAATAAAGATAAAATATGTTTCATTATACAATATACATTATACATTACAATAATTGCATAATTTACTTATATATTACAGTAAATATGTTTGGCAATGAGCAAAACTAGAACAAAATGTTTTAATCAGCTTTTTCTTCAGAACATTTGAATTATGCAGAAACTGATTTTCATGTCAGAAATTCATTCCCAATACATGATTCTTGATCTTGGAACTTGTAGGCATAACAGCATCACTACAAAACTTAAACACTGTGGTATAAGGGCTTTTCTAGACACTAGCTATAGTCAATAAATGATTGAAGGAAAGCAAAGAGTTTTTCTGAGATAAACTGATCAGGGGTGAGTGCTGAAGACTTTGGAAACAAGGTTTTCACAGCCATGACACTACTTGACATAACAAAATAAACCAAGTCAGAAAGATGTGCAGAAATGGAGCTTTAAGTGCAGAAGACATGTCAGGCTGCAGGGTATGTGCCAGTGTGTTTGAGGCAGCCTTTTACCGGATCAATGGGTGGCTTTCAATTGGGTTAGCAGACACCTTTGCACAAACACTTAACTCGACTAACAACATAAAAAGAGACTCAGCTGAATAGCCACTTATCCCTTAAAGTAATGGTTGGTGAAAATGAGCATCCAGTCTTGCAGACAGAATCATCACCTCACTTTTGGAACAGCAAATTGAACACTTTCTCCTCCAAATGCCTGTGAAATATTTTCCCTGCAGGTCACCCACTGATAATATGGTGACTATGTTGGCACTCATATCCATGGAGATAAAGAGAGCAAACAAGTCTAAAGAACCTTCAGCAAAACAATTATTTGATCTAGAAAATTCAGGTCCATTTGTCATACCCACATAAAATTGGGAGCTGCTTGCCTATGAGAATTAATTTTGATCTTAGCCTGATTTTTCTATTCTGAAGGCAAAGGATTACCATGGGGCTTTTTCCCTCGATGGAAATCTTACTGATTTTTAAATATGATGGCGAGGACACCATATTTCATTTCAGGGAACTATAAGATAGCAAGAAGGAAAAATTCCTGATAAAGACAGACTAATAAATACTGGTTGTTTTCGCCAAGGAAAATATAAGAAGTATCAGTATAAAATATAGATATAGAAGCATCACCAACTAGAGTAATTTCAGACAGCTGGAGCAACACCGAGTATCATGATCTTTTACCTCAAGATATGTTTTTGCTTCATTCTCCATGAATCTGAGACAAAGTTCCTGTTAGGATAACAGGTATGGGAAGAAACAATACACAGTGTGCCATAGCTTGTTGCCTTTCTGCTGCTATGAGAACACAAGCCTTCCGCTGAGAAGTCATCTGTGCTGTGGGCCTTACCAGAGCAACAGTTTTCTTGTCTTGATGCAAATAAACACTTTACAGATTTTATTTAAAAATATTTGCTTTCTTGGTTAACAATTTGCAAGACCCCAGATTTGAGCTATGAGCTCACCAAAGGGATTCTACTTTAAATATATACAAGACTCCAAAAATCTGCCTGCTGGATCTATTAAAAGGGTGTTTAGTTCTTTATATACCTTGAGAGGATGCACGGGGAAGACACTGCACACATTTCTCGGGAGGTCAATTAGCACACTTTTACTGGCAAACTTCAGAAAAGGGAACTTGGCAAATGTTTAAAGGGCAACATTCAACCAAAATAAAGCATTTCACAAAGCACTGACTTAGCACATTGCTAACCCATACAGCTTAGCAAAATCCAACACATCCAGCTTTAAGTTAACCAAATGTCATGAAAGGAGATTAGGAGAAGAAGAAGAAGTAAAGAAAGAGAGAGAAAATGAGAGAATTACGGCTACTACCCTAAATCCAGCCGAGATCCATCTATCAGGATTCCAGGAAATGGCAGCGCTGTGACCACACAATGGCTGCATGGTGTTGGTTTTATCTGTTCTGGCCCCCTGTGGCCATCCCCCTCCCCAGACAGGACTTCCAGTGTGCCAGCCTAGCTGGGGCTGGATTAGAGGTCCAGGGAATGTGATGTGGGCAGTGCTCCTGGTGTGCCAGTGACCAACAGCTGCTCCAGGGCTGCCCCAGGGTTGCCCCAGGAGGCTCCAAGGGGCTGGGGTGTGGGACAGGGCACTATTTCACCTTCATAAAATTCGGCTTATCCCTTCCCCCCACACACACTTGCGTTGGTCTGAGCCAATAATTAATATAATAACCCAGTGAGTCACACAATTCATGTCATTCTTTTAATTGTATTGCTTCTTCTGCTACTTTCATACATATACATCATCCAGTTTTCATGCATAAGAATCTTAGCAGTTCTCTTGCAAATCTATATGGGTCCTTTACAAACGAGGATATGGAACTATGGAGATATGATTGAAGATCTTTGTTTAACCCAGTTGAGATTTCTGAGCTCAAATATAAATATTAATTTAATTTAATCACTGAAATGAAAAGACATACCTGTCTTGTCTGGTTTTAATAAGTCAGATCTAGTGCCTTCTGAATGCCAGTGGGACTTCAGGGGTTTTTTCTGCTTTGGTAAACTTTACTCCTCTAGCTTATAATTTTCATGAACAGCTACAAAAACATTTTTAGGAACATTTCCCATCTGTCACTGGACACCTGGAATTCTGAAAACCAGGAATACATTCCACCAGGAGAATTAGTCACATTGAAGTGCATTTGAATCAATAATGAGAAATTTTGACATTGAGATTATATGCTTGATAATACTACAAAATGGAACACCCCATCTGTCCATAAGATTAGAAGGAATCTGGTTTTTCTTTGTTTCGGAAGAAGAGAGTGCCGGAGAGACAAGCAAACTGAAATGCAGCATCTGTGTATGAGAAGATGCACCATGAGACACATACTGGGACTCTGAGTGAAAAGTAGTATTCCCCATGGCATCATGCTGACTATGCACACTGCCAACATGAAACTGTTGTAGCAGCTTTTGGTGTGAAGAATGAATTGCTGTGGTGCAAAAGGTTGAAATCTATCTATCTTGCTTCTTTGCAGCCACATCAGCATGAGAGTGTCAACTCTTACTCAGCAATGGATCTAAGCACCTCTTGTGCCAGTTGGGCTCATATGCTGCTATTAGAAACTGAATCGATAACTACAAATTCTGAAGTGAAACTTGCTAATGACAAAGTAAAACAAATTGGTACAGCTCTGAAAAATATATGGAAAAGTAAATTCATATCATACTACTTGCCCTAACTGGCAGAAATCATCTTAGCAGCGTAGGAGAGGACTGAAATCCTATTCTTCATGTGTGAGGGAAATTGATGACAGCAAAACCAAAGCATGTATCTGTTTTCTGAGTCAGACATCAGCTGCGTTAGAACTCATAAAAGCTAAGCAGCATGTCTAATGACTTGAATGTAATCTCTCATTTTTCATGGAGATAAAGATCTTCAAGATTTTTCAGGGAAGTGGTGTAATTATCAGGACATGTTAGTTGATAGCTGGACATGATTTAAGAAGAAAATATCCTAGAATAACTGACAGGGTGTTGTTATTCTGAAGTTAATAGAGGACACCAAAAATTTAATATAACTACAGAAAGAGCAGCTACTAAATGCATTTTTGCAGTTGCTGCAAGTATTATTTTGAAAGTTTGGAAGCTTATCTGTGAGCTTAGTCTAAGATGAACAATACTAGCTCTACTGAGGGAGACAGAAAAATTAAAGGAGTCTTATACTGCCTGAAGGGCAGACTGACGAGACTGCAGAGACATGGGTTTCTTTTCTACAGCTGTGTGATTAACTAGATATAAGCTATATTGAACTTTGTTTCTGTATCTTCCCCTCTGTTTGCCTACCTTGAAGCTCGGCTCTGTGTTAATGGTTCTAGACAGGTTTCTATTACCAGTGAAAAATTTTTATTACGTTAAAATTAGATAGATCCAGAACACGTGAGTCCATTTATCAGGGAGCTCTCTCATGTCACAAAGCATTTGGAGACAGTTTGAAACTTGACTGGAAGATGGACTTTCTCAGTTCTTGTACCAAAGTGACACAGTAGTTGTGTGTCTCCATTGACCAGCAATGTAAGCATACAATAACATGAAAAGCATTTACATTCAATTTACTCCATTTCACAAGGTCCATAGAATCCTTCACTTATCTTCAGCTGCTGAAAAGTGTAAAAAGATATAGTCAAATTGTCTCCATCTTACAAGTGGGAAAACTGGAAATTGAAAAGATACATGCTTAAGAGTTCAAACTGATTTGTTCTACCCCTTTAAAACAGCAACAGCATTAGGATGTATTAAAATTTCAACTATCTCTAAAGAGGAATTTCTTGTTACATTTTATTTTGTTTACTTTTTATTATCAGGAAAGGTCACAGACTCTGCCCTCAGCTATGAGAACAAAAGAACTTTGTGCTGAGGCTTTGGCTTTAGCTTTGCCTTCTTTCTGCTTTCTTCTTTGTTTGTCTTTCTTCATTCTCCTTTCAACTGACTTTTAATTCAGTGTCTTTTGTGCTTGGGTCCTGTCTAACCTAGTCCTGATCTTACAGGACTAGAAATCTTCTGAAAATATTTGATTATATATGTCTATTAGGAGTTGAAAAGAACCTAGCATGGGTTCATTCTTATATCCTGGCATGCAATCATGAATGTTACCACTTTTCTCAGGCTTTCTTAGTCTCTGCATATGCAATTCTCCTATTACACAGCAGTTTAGGCTCTTTCTGTGTCACAGTCATGTGTAAGACCACATTGACTGTGTTTCCATGTCTGAGGCTGCAGGAAGAGATGTCTTCTGCACCCTTTGAATGCAAATATCTCACAATCTCACATTCTGGAACTCCACTTTCTTGAAGGATTGTTTCCTGGCACCATTTCTATTCTAGAAAACAGGATTTTCTGAACTGGGAGTCACGAACTGCTTATTGGGTTACTTGCTGCAAAAATCTGATACAATAGTCAGTAGTCCAGATGGTATTGGAGATGGAATAAAACTAGAGTGACTTATCCTAGAAAAGAATACTTTATTTTAGGAAAGTGACTAAGTGGTCTTGCTCAAAAAGTTTTCAGTAACAACATACTTTAAATTTAATTCTAGAAACTGAAAGGGGAAATAGATGGGAAATGTGAGACATTATATTGTTCAGATTCTTAAATTTTCTTTTCTACCTGTTTTAGAAGCACCTTACTGGTACTTGCACAACTGATTCTTGTTACAGAAGATTCTCTGCTTCTTGCTTTATTACTCAGAGAAGATGAGTTTTTCACATCGGTTTATTATTCAGTTACTTATTGAATATTTTCTACATTTCATCTGCCTTACCAAAGGCAGTTAAGTGTCACATCATTATGAATTGCAGTGATTTTGAGATGGTTTTGAGGTCCATCATGACCACAGTCTGACCTAGAAACAGTTCTACTTCCAAATTTCCCTCTTGCTGTGGATAATTTATGTCTAGCAGAGAATAAAAGCCTTTGATTACCCTCATCCTGAAGTTTTAGATGACTTTTGGGTACCAGGTTCAGAGCAATAAACATCTTGAAATCAAAGACTGGTACTGTGAAGATGATAAGTATTTTAAGGGAATCCAATGGAGAGTGGAAATTCACCTGTGCTAGTAGCAGCACTGCTCCCAGTAGTGTTGTTGAAGAGCCAGGCTGTTGCATCTATACCAGCAGTGTGATGCCCATATCATTATTGTTCATCAACAACTCCCAGAGGCAGAGGGGTGGAGGAAGTTCCCAGTGATTCAGCACCACCCCAAGAACTTTTTCATTCCTTTCATTCCTTGTCCTCTATGAAACATACTATAGCTTGGACTCATACAGTGACTTAAACTACCAGTGTCCCTTCACCCAGTGCAAGGCAGCTCCAAATTTTCCCAAACTCTGAAATATCTGAGTATTATTCACAATAAATACAGTGGGCTGAAATCTGAACCTCAGACTCACCATGGTAATGCACGGTAAATCCATCAGCCCAGCACTAATGGCTGGAGGCTGGCAATGCTCTGGAATACATTACAGATGAACCTGCTGTCCAACCTAGTTTGAAAAGAAAATCGTGTTTCCCAAAAATTTGCTGCTTGACTGATTAAATCCAGTTGATTTTAAACAGCTACTACCCACCTGACTGGCACTGTGTGCTCTGCACTTACAATGCCATATCCCAGGGAAAATGCTGCTTGTTTGTTCCTAGGTATCTAGCTTCATTTTCATAATCATACCCCTGTTCCTCTCCAGATTTAACAATATATAGCCTAGTAGGTTTGAATGAGACATGCTTCCCAGTGATAACTTCTACATAGAGATTGTATTTCCTAACTTCAATATGCCAGAATTTTCCTTATATACCAATCATTTTCAGTGATCCTACCCATGAGGGAATCTCCCATAAACAGCTTTTGCATGTCCAGATGTAGGATGCCATGTGACAGATGAATTAGTCTTGGACATCATTTCAAAGAGGTTTGGCTTCATAATTTTATACTTTGGCAGCTGCTATGGACACCGCATACCAAAAAAAAAAAATAAAAAGCTTCCTGTGTATATTCTGGTTTAGGAAAGGAATATAAAGGGAAGTGAATAATATGACTGTTGTTTCAGTCTTCTTTTGTGCTATACTCCAAGAGCTGCAGACGTTGCTCAACAGTCTCAATCAGTTTTTGTTTACCTTCAGATCTCAATAATGTTACTGCAACATAGTGCCAGAGGCAAATTATTCTACTGGCATTCACGAAGGACCAACAAAATGACAAAATTCAATATATTTTTGACAGCTGGAAATATTTAGCTATTTTGAGGCGTAAATGCCTCAAAATAAAAGAAGTTTGCATAAACTGTGCATCAGTCAGCACTATTAAGCCAAGCACAAGAAAATCAAACAGGACATAATCAAAACACTGTCTTTTCAGGACTGCCACATTGATAAGAAAATTAAGTAATCAGGAAGTTTGATGACATAGCCTGTCATCAGAAAATTTTTCAGTACTCTTTTTTCAACTACAGATTTGGCCTAGTTGCAAGTGAACAAGTTCAAAACTTCTGCTCTGCATTGTTCAAAGCTTCTCCTTTAGGGTGACTTTTTTACTTCATATTCTAAAAATATTTATATTTCACTTTATATTCTAAAAAGGTTTATACAAATAAGGATCTCAAGTGTAGCTTCCCAGAGGGTTTAGAGAATGATATACAAACTGAAACAGCTCAGAGAACTAAATAACTATTGTCACGGAGAAGAGAAAGCTTAGTAATGGAAAAGTATAGAACACAAATACCTTCCAGTACCGAAAGGAAGATTATAGGAACAATGGAGAGGACCTTTTTACAAGACCATGTTGTGACAGGACAAGGTGGAATGGATTAAAACTAAAAGAGAGTAGGTTTAGATTAGATGTTAGGTAAAAAAAAATCTTTACTGTGATGGTGGGGAGGGACTGGAACAAGTTGCCCAGAGAAGTAGTGGATGACCCATCCCTGGAGGCATTCAAGGCAAGGTTGGATGGAGCTCTGAGCAACCTGGTATAGTGGCAGGGGGGCTGGAACTAGATGATTTTTAAGGTCCCTTCCAACCCAATCCATTTTATGATTCCATGAAATACATTCCAAGCATATTGTGACTGAGATGAACAGAGCAGATGAGAGACAGGTGTGGTAGAACAGACTAAAATTAGAGGCAAGAATGATATGCTTTTGTGATAATTAAATCTTAAGCTGTCATTATTCACCTAAGAGAATGAAGTATATCAAAATGCAAATTATAACAGATAATTACCACAATTACTAACTATAAAACACCCAGCTACTATAAAACGTCAGTGTTAGATTCTCAAAGGTAGTTGGCCCTTGCAACCAGAAACAAGCATTGTACAACATCAACAATATAGGACTTTTTTGTCTTATAAAATCCACAGAAACACAGATGGTTGTGCCACCCATCTGGCAAAGGGGAGACCTGAGTTCCAGTGTCTGTATAATTTCATTGAATATACACATAAGGTTAACTGAAGCAAAATATTTTTCCCATTTCCCCTGTAGCTTTCTAATTCTGAAGCAGTAATGTCCTTGTCTTTTCCCCATCCAGATTTTCACAGTCACTTATTTTTCTATATGAACAGGTACAGTTTAAAGAGAAAAAAAGAGATTATTCACTTCATGATACTCGACTGACTATTATTCAGACCATTAGTGTAGGAGATACAGCTTCAAACCTTCTCAGGCAGAGAGAAGATTAATCTCAGACTCCCATCTCTGAAGTGACAGTTCTTATGACTAAGTCACTGAATAAAAGGATGTAAGGTAAAATATTCATCTTGGTGCAGGGATCTCTGTGCTTGCTGTATTCCAAGGAAGTCCTACATTAGACAATAAAGAGCAGATAGGTGAAGGAACACCTGTATTTCAAATCCCAGTACTGTTGACCCTCCATTCAATCCACTGTTAGGCATGACTAACAGGAGATGTAGTTTCCTAGAAAACTTCATTAAGGAAAATTTAAGCACCTAAATCAAGGGAACAGGAGTTGGGAGGATCAACGTGTCTTTGAATATAAGCCAAGATCAGCTGACACTGTAAGTATCCAGGGAAAAAAATCTGCCATTTTTTTGAATTTGAGACCTTGCTCCATGCTCTTTACGATAGGCAGTAGGTGGCCATAAAACGTCCCCTATATAACAGAAAACATCTGCTATATACCCAAGACCAACTGTATGAGATTCAACCAGGCCAAGTGCCAGGTCCTGCACTTTGGTCACAATAACCCCATGCAGTGCTAAAGACTGAGGACAGAGAGGCTGGAAAGCTGCCTGATGGCAACAGATAAAGACCCTGATAAAGAGTCTTTAGCACAAGTCTTATGAAGGGTGGCTGAGGGACCTGGGGGTGTTTAGCCTGGAGAAGAGGAGGCTCAGGGAGACCTTTTTTCTCCCCACAACTATCTCAAAGGAGGTTATAGGAGGTTATTTATATATATATATATATATATACACTACTAACTCAAAGGTGGTTTTGTCTCTTTTCCCAAGTTGCTAACAAGAAACAGGAAAAGAGGAAATGACCTAATGTGCCAGGAGAGGTTTAGATTGGTTATTAGGAAAAATTTCTTCATGGGTTGTTAAGCATTGTAACAGGCTGCCCAGGGAACTGGTTAGGTCACCCTCCCTGGAGGTATTTAAATGATGAGTAGATGTAGTGCTCAGTAACATGGTTTTGTGGTGGAGGTGACAGTGTTAGATTAATGGATAGACTTGATGATCTTAAAGGTCCTTTCCAGCCTAAACAATTCTCTGATTCTTTGTTGTCTATATATCTCAAAGTGATGTATACATTTTTATCCCTTTATGTCTAGTGAAATGACCCAAGTCATCTGTCAAGATACACCATCTAAGGTGAAATAATAATTAAATAAACCTTTACATCATAAAGCCCAAATTGGTTCAGCTGTCTGTGTGGAGATTCTCTGCTACTGTGGTTGATATAAGACTAGAAAAGGCTCCACTGCAAAAAAACATGTCCTTTGATCCTGTAGGATAATAGGCTACAGTGTTCCCAGGTTACTGTCAGAAAGCAATCTCCAAGAGACCAGCTAGCTGGAGCAAAAAATAGGTTTCTATAAAACTAAAGTTACGGAAAAAGTTGGAGTCCTTTGAATTCAATCACTTTTCAAGGCATACATCTCAATGGCATCCAAATAAAAAGGCAAGAGGTGTGAAATAAAAAATGGAATAGAGCAGAACAGTTAGTCATTAGAAGGTCACAAAGTGAGGCAGGTTTTTCTGGAACACATTAGCTTTAGTGATAAGTAAACCTTAAAATCAACTTCAGATGGACAATCCAAAGTTCAGTTATTTCCCCAAACTTTTGGACTGCCCTCTTCCATGGAACAAGAAAGAAGAGCACCTTCCACTGTCATTTACATGAGGGTACAGAGAACAGGTATTGGCCTTTTAATTTCAGTAGCATTATACCATCCAGAACATCTGCTGAGAACTGACTTTCAACCAAAACATCCATTTGGTTTAAAAACATGATAGAAATATATGCCACTGGAAAGTATTACAAATTTTATTTCCAGTTCCAATTTGAAACAGGAAATTCATAGAAGGCAGTGAAAATGGACTTTATCAGAGAGATATTTATTTACCCAACTTTCTTCAAAACATTGTGACTGGGGAGAAGACACAGGCAGAACCATATTTTCTCCAAATCACTTTCTCATTAAGCTACATTTTCCACCAAAAGCAAATAGATCCTGTCTCCCTCTTTTATCACTGTAACAGGAATATCATGTTAGAAATGCAACAAAGCTGGAAGGAAAGAATATTACTAACCCTTGCAGCTGGCTGAGGGTCAGCTGAACAGGGTCTGATTCAATAGCTTCTACCTTCAGGAAGGCACTCAACCTCATCTTTGCCTTATCCTTAGACCATAATATCTGGCCTTGTAGTGTTTGCAACAGTGGACTCAAGGCTGTGGCTAAGAACAAGTTCACTAGGTAGTCACACCAGAGCATCCAATGTACAAGTCTCAAATGAAGCTCCAGGGCATCCATGCACTGCAGGAACAAACATGGACATGGTTATCTAGCAGGCAAATGGGCACCAGCTCAGCCCAATTTCTTACACCATTTCAATCTTTCTTGTAGCAACCTCATGTGATTTCCAGGTGAGTAGGACAGGCTCTGGACTATCCTCTTAAGGCTCCAGTGTTCTGCTCACTCTAAAGGCATGTGGGTTTTGTGGCAGCTGATTACCATAGGCATAAAATGTGCTTGAAGTTAAGCATATGCTTATTTTCTTTCTTGAATCAAGAACCAATCTGTCCTCCCAACACTGATTATGGCCCGTGCCTTGCAGCGCACACTGATTCATGGCCTTGGCTTCATGAACGTTACAGAAGAATCAGTGCTAATTTCCCACATTTTAGAAATGTTTAGGTAGATGAGTGTAGGAATCAATCAATGTACTCCCTTTGCCATCATAAATCTTAACTGCTATCAACATCAAGTGCCAAAAGATGCGAATAAAATATTTCATTCTCCAAAACAAATTTGAATGCCTTTGAGAGAGGAGAGGTCAAGTGTGGTGGAATGTATATTGTACATGTACATTCATAAATCATCAATAGCTAGATTACTTCTCTATATTGATCACATCATACTTTCCTAGCAGGTAGATTATCTAAGAAAATAATCACTAAATTAAATTGAAGATACCAGCCTGCAAGTAAGATTAATGATATATAATTTACTTTATGAAGGAAGCAAGCATGCAATAAATTAGAAAATGCTCACCACCATCAAAGTAAATTGTTAAGTATCTTCAGCAATCACCTTACTGAGTAGCTGACAAATGGTTTTCACATTCTTTCCATCAAATCATAAGCATTTTCTTGTCACCCATTTCATTGTATAAGCAAATATCTACTGAGTTCCCATATGCATGCTATTGACACAAAATTCATTTCAGGGACAAAGTGTTTGCATTCACACATGTACATGTGCATACACGTACATGTGCACACACAGTAAGAGAGGTTTAAAATAATTGAGATTTGTTTTGTGGGACCTTAAATTAAGACTTACTTGCATTCAGGGGCAAGATTCATCTCAAAGTTAAAAATATGGCATCAGACCGTAATAGTGTGCTGTGTGCACTTCCAGAAGTAGCCCTCATGCTGGAGTGTCTCCTTCCTACATCATCTTTCTCATACCATCATCTTCTTAGGACTACTGGAAATAGACATTCATGGATTTTTTCCTGAATTCTTTTTCCGAGGGATAGTCCTAGGAAAATTTACATTTACTTTTTACATTTACTTCTATGTACTGCATGATTTTTCTATTAGCATCATCAAAAAATACTTATCAAAACTAGTGCCCTTCCACCTCTTCTTAGGTTTTCAGCCTTTAGCATCTGCAATAGTTGCATTTTACCTTTAAAGATTTTTTTATTTAGTTCTAGGTGATTAATTGTTACTGATTACACTTCATTGTAATGTCACAGGAAGAAGTGAATGGAGATTATAATTAGCACTGTTTCTGAAAACATTAATCAAATATTAACCAGCCTTCACTACATCCTCAAAAAGGAAAGATGTTTCACATTTCCTTTGCAGGAAACTGAGGCACAGAGAATGTGAATTGCCTGCAGTCAAAAAGAGAGTCATTTACAGAACTGCAGAGCATCATGGTGATCATCTCATGGTGTCAGGCAGCATGATTGACACTGAGCTCTGTGGTCTCATGGAGAAGGAATAGGCCTGGGCAGGCAAGAGAAACCGGGTCCTGAGGCTTAGCTTCACTGTTGAAGGAGTGCACTTTCTACTCCTGACAAGCAATAAAATGATTGGGAAGGGTAACTTTTGCTCCCTGGAAAGACTCCATTCTTTACAGGCATTTATACCTGCTATGCCACAGATCACAGCCAATCCCTAGTGGCATAAGCAGCAAGAAATCTGGCTTTACAGAACTCTGGCATAGAAAAAGGAGGCAATGGGTCTATACTAGTTTCCCAGACCAGTTATCTGCTTCACTTGGGTCTTGAGCCGGCCTCGATACATATCAAATACAGAAGGGATCATGATCCCATCTGGAATTTTGAAAAGTGGTTGAAAACTCCCACCAGAGCAAATAACACTGTGATCAGTACAAAAATTAGGAAGAATGGTTGACAAACTGGCTTGGTGGGAAAAGGTTCCCAGACACATAGTTCATATAAACTGTACTTGCAAAGGTTCAGTTTGGGTGTTATTTCCATTGTCTGGCATATTTTGCAAAATGTTACATAGTTCAGGCCAGTAAATTCTTTGATACAGTAAGTTACGAAGTTGAGCTTTCTGAGGCAAGAAGATTTGAGCAATATAGTTGAAGGTTTCTGATGGAGGCTCTGTCTGAGCAGAAACTGTTTAAGCAAACCTTAATGATGGATCTTTAAAATTCAGAGATCATGCAACTCGTTAAGGGAGCACTGAGAGGAACTAGAAGCAGGGTAGAAGACAAAAACAAACTCCTCCCCAACACTAGCAACACATATAGAGTCATTTTACAATTCTGGACACTTTTGTCTGACATAAACAGGAAGAAGAAGCATTTTTACAAAAAATATCAAAAGATCACTTTTCAAGAAATATAGAGAATTTGATAAGCAGCAGCAACATGTTGTTGCTTCACCATTATGGAGATAACATAGAAGCAGAGGTCCATATTTGAGGAGGCAGAGATCTTTGACATATTACCTAGTCTTGTACAGAATACACATTTTCAAAAATAATGGCTTCCTTCTGCATGGAATGCTATTACAGCCCGCAACGTTATTTCTGAGTATAACTATTAGAGGTGGCATTTTCATTTGGCAAAGACCATTTGCAAAGAGGTCACGAAGAGAAAGGTACAGGAAAAGTTACATTGCAAAGGGGGAGGAAGGGATGGAGGAAGAAAAAAACTGGACCAGTTTTCGTCATTATGACTGAATGAACAATTGGTGCAATTGCCCACACTCAGGCAGATTCAATCAGCACACTGCACACATTCACAACCACTATTCTGCCGAGTTCAGGTGTTTGCGGAAATAATATGTTGTATTGCCTTCTTGCTTGGCTTTGTGTGCTGTTTCTCAAGATGCTTACCATTTCTGTAGACAGCAGTTGTATCCACCTGCTTCTGCTAAGTCAGAGTGCCAGGGCCTAAAATTACCCTTCTTAGATGATGGTCTCCAGGACACAGTGAGTTTCATTGCTGATTTACAACATGCCTAATCTATGAATCATCAAAACATCACTTGAAAAAAATAAAAAATAAAAAAATAAAGTGGAGACTACGAAGAAAAAAAAAAGTGAATTATCTCCCATTTAGCACGTAAGCTGGTGTAACAGGCACAGCTCTCAGATGGATTCCAAACAAGAACATCACACTGCAAACAGAAAGTCTTGTTTCATTGCACATACTTTTCTACAAAACAACTGACGAAGAGTTAACATTAGGCAGAACAAAAATGGAAACTAGTGGTGCAGTGGCATGCTAGCCACATAGTCTCATGACCTGTATACATTCCAAAGTGCAATAGGCAATGACAGAATGAAATAAGGGCAGTCAGACCCAATTCTCACACACACTACTGAAATAGAGCCATCTACCGATACAGAAATTGAACAAGAGGCCAGTAAACAGTGGAGCACAGCTGTTACTTTATGAAGGGCCTGGCAATGTCACATTCCAAGAGTTCAAAGCTCAAAGGATATTTGCTAACACCAAAGTCAAAAAGGGCCACAAATGCTAATTCAGCTATGAAATACACATTCAAATGGCTGTGTCCTAGCAGTACACCCTGGGTTACAGAACCAGCAGCTGGGCAGAGGAGTGCAAATAAAAGGCTCACTATTGAGCCTTATGACACATGTACTGCATCAATCATGTTTTACATAAGACAAAGTTGGTCTCTTTATGACCCTGGGGGGCATAGATGTTCATAATGGATCAAATCAGAGGGCAACAATGTTGCCTGGATCAGCATCCCTTCATCTTCCCAGCAATATCCTTATTGGTGGTTGGGGCAGGGGGTGGTAAAAAATTCTGCCCACTTGGATGAGGGTAGGAATATTGAGTCACTTATTTCTCACAGTAGTAGAAAGCCCTACATAAGAAATGTGAGAAATAAGGAGAAAGGCATGTGATGACCCAAACCTGATTTTGTGAAAGCCCATTGCCTTCTGTGGGTGCTTCTTCTGAGTCATCATTTAACACTGAGCCACTTCTTTGAGACTGTATATACAGATATAACGGCTAAGTGAAACATCTCTCTATGAAAACACTAGTTTAAGGGATTATGTCCATTGGGTCTTGCCTCAAAGAGGTACAAACCATACTGTATATCCATGGACTTCATGGCACCTCTTGGTACCTCCCAGAATGGCTTCCATCCATAAGTACCCACGAGACCATGAAAACAGTTACATGACCACGCTTCTCCAAATTCTGCAAATCCAGACTGGGGAATTGCTGGGACCAAGTTCATTACTGCCTGCCAGCTTTGTCTCATTACCTATCATGCATAATCTCTGCTGTGAGTTAGCAATAAGCGGTCTTCCTTATTACCACTGCAATGTTCACATAATTAAATTGTTCTCAAATTGTAGGCTATAATAGCTTACAGACTTAGATGAAATTGTCATGACAATTCAGAAATGCTTATTCTTTCTAACTAGTTTATAGGAAGAGACACATCCCAATTGTATGAGAAAAAAATGCTCTAATTCACTAGAAGTCATGTCAGAACTGAGTATCTTGATTGAACTGCTCATCAAAGTTAAAAGTTTCAGGAAATCTTTGGGAGTATATTTATCACCACTGACAAAAGTGTTTCAAGGAAACATGGACCTCGAGACAAAAGTTAAGTTTTGGAAAGAAATTAACCCCTATTGTCACAAGGTGTGACAATTACCTATTTTTCTCTACCAAATGAACTTAACAGAGAAGACCTAAAGCTCAACTTAAGTCTCAGATAATTATGAAATCAATATCCTCTTTTCATTTTTCACATCTATTAGCTAATTTATTTTCTTTACCTTTCACTAGAATAAACTGATTTTTTTTAAAATGTGCCATTGAATTGTATCCATTGTTAAGCAGAAATTCATGTTAGTGAGACAAATTTTCCCAGGGGGACAGAAAACATGAATGTGTAAATATATGTTATATACATTACTCATGGAGTAATCATGGCACTTAGTGCCATGGTCTAGTAACCACAGTGGTAGTGGATCAAAGGTTGGATTCGATGTTCTCAGAGGTCCTTTCCAACCTGTCTGATTCTGTGATTTTATGAAATATACTTTACCCAGCTAGGAACAGTCTGGAAGAGGGTCTTTCAACAACTGTATGAATTCGAAGGTAGGCCACTGGCCCACTGAGGCAGTAAAAATGTCTTCTGTGGAAATAGGCTTTTCATTATTAGCAAGACAAGACCTGCTGCTAGACACAAAACAAGACCTGAGCTTCAGTTCTCTACAAAGCGGTGACACAAAATGCTTCCTAATCCTCTTCTCATCTTTTCTCTTATTTTCTCTTTCCTGTCTATACAGTGAAAGGTTGGAGGGGGTGGGAATGTCATTCTACAACAGCAGAAGAAATAAGAGACTTTGGAGAAAGAATTAGTAGAAAGACAAGCTATGCCTTTGGGTGTTACACATAAAATCATGCCTAGGCTTCGTGAACGAAGATTTGGGAAGGACTCTACCCACGTTTGCTACAAGCGCGCTGGTGGCTAAAGAGGTCAATGCGAGATAGACAAGTCCAGTTGCAAAAGGTACAGCAGAAAGACTCCTTGGATGGTATCGGCAAGACACGATTCTTTCTGCGTTGTCTTTTCTCCTCAAGGGTGATCCTGCGTGCTTTCTCAAAAGAAGCAGCAGCGTTATAAATTATGTGTCTCCAGGTCTCCCGACTGGAGGCCAGAGTAGACCAGTTGTGTTGATCAATATGACCAAGGCTGAGATGTTGTTTCAGGGAGTCCTTGTATCTCCTCTTCAGGGCTCCTCTCTTGCGGCAGCCAGTGGCAAGTTCACCATAAAGCAAGATCTTAGGGAGGCGGTGGTCCTTCATCCTTGAGACGTGTCCTGCCCATTGCAGCTGTGTTCTCAGTAACATGGTCTCAATATTCGTAACTGCTGCCTGTTCTAGAACAGATGTGTTAGTTACATAATCTAACCAGCGGATGTTTAGGATTGTACGGAGGCAGCGTCGATGGAAGCGTTCTAGGAGTCGCAGGTGATGGCGGTAAATGACCCATGATACACATAAAAAATACAATATGAAATACATCAAGGAGGGAAAACAGAAAAATTTCTGCATCTTCCAATTTTTGAAGACAAAGAAGTGATCCAATACAGGATTTTTAATGATTAATGAACAGGATGGGATTGCCTTTTCAACGCTACTCTGAGTCCTAAATCACAAATGACCTTTAATGCTTCCAGCTGAGGGTGATTTATCTCATTTACCATTAGTGTCTATCATTGCTGTTTATAAAAACTGGGTCTATCTACTTCTACTAATATATGTTGCTCCCCTGGGGATGGTTCAGGACCTCCCATCAAGACCTCCCTTGTAAACCAACAACAATCTGGCTGAGAGCAACTGCTCTGTGCGCTCCACCCATTGCTGCCTTTGCTAAAACCCACGAGGGAAGAAGAAATGAGGTCAGATTTTCTAACTTTTCCCTTGCTCTCAACAGGACCAGAGACATCTAACTCTTCCCTGGATCTATGCACAGCTTTAAAGCTTCAGATTCTTGGGGGAAACGTGCGATTTTATAGTATATGAAAAATGCTACTTTTAAATTTTTTTTCATATCAAAAGTACAGAAGTATAAAGGGTAAGGAACTAATTTAATGTATAATAAGAAACTAAATGGACCAGACTTTTTAAAATAAGCTTTCTCAATCAGCTTTCCCTCATATAAGCCCCTTTCTGTGTAATCTTCCCAATGCAATTCCTTCCATGCAGATCAAAGTGCCTTTTAGGATGAGGAAGTCAGGCCAAGCAAATAAGAGATCCTCCTCTAGCTTCAGCAGAATAAAAGTTGGGATATAATAATAAAAAAAAAAAAAAAGATAACAGAATTCTACCCTAAGTTCCCTAACCATTGGTTTCACAAGACAACTAACACTCCCACACTTTATTCAAGAAGGGTAAACATATCGGCAGACATTAAACAACACTGGAGATATGTATATGCTTAATATAAAAGAGAAGCAAGAAGAAAGTTTAAAGGAGTGGATTCACAAGTAGGATTTTTGTCATTGTCATAGTATCTAACTTTTTAAGCAGTCTTTTATTTTGTGTCTTGAAAGCAAAAATCCTTACATTATGTGGTGAAGGTGGGGACAGGGATTCAGAGAGAAAGAATGAGGTTTACAATTTGGACTTTTATCAGCATAATGGAGTTCACACACATCACTTTGTATGCTCTGATACTCACAGAACCAAGGGAGATGAAAGATGTGAAATACCTGTGATGATGTGTGCCAGCAGTTATTATATAATTGAAGCACTTAGCTGGTGCTTGAAAACACTCCTACCGACTTTAAAAACAAGGAGCTTGCTTTCAGCCTTCCTGACTCATTCAGCTTTTGTACTGCATGCAGACAGAGAGCTAGCTAGCATGTTGAAATGTCTCCTTTTAGGGAGACCATGCAGATATCATAAGAGCAAATGGGTAGAAGTATCTCTTAGTTTTATTTCCATAAAAACACAAAATAGCCTTTCATGGTGCATAATGAAAGTTAAAATGACAACAACTAAGAAGAGTAGCATGATTATAAGCATTTGCTAATTAAAAACCTTAAGCTGCATTAAACTGAAAAAAGTTTTATTTTAGAGCTGAAACAAAATGAACTCAAGGCAAAAAAATATCAGTTCATAAAGGTCAAGGATATTCCTGGGCTCTTGTCTGAAGTATTAGTATTTCCAGTAGTGATGTTTCTTTGATGAAATTATATTTGCTACACTGTCCTGGTATGTGTTATATCTCATACAGATGCTGCTTTGCCCAGTTTCATACTGAAAATATATTTCTATAGTTTGGTCAGCTATATATTACCACATATGCTTATTTTCAAAGCAGGATTGACTTTTGCATACTCATTAGCATAATTTTTTTATTGTATTGCTAATCTTTGTGCTTGTTGAGTATCTTATACTAAGGACATAAGCCACATCTTACAGATGTAAAATGAGACATACAGGAGAAGAAAGAACAATCATTTAACTCATAAGTAGTGCTTCACTTTGTGAAAGTACCTTAAGCATAGTAGTAGTCAACAAGAGTAAATTTAACAATTGCTCATAATGAAGGAAATGCTGTAGCAAAGCTAGGAATAAAATTCATTTTTCTTACCTTTCATGTAGGCTGTTAACAAGGTTGCAATAACCTTTGTGTAGTGTAATTGAATTTTATCTTCTGCAACTTCAACTTAGCGAGGTATCCAGCTATTCACAGCTTATTTGCATCTTTTCAGGAAAGAAAATGTCATCTCAGATACATAATTAGCCACAATGACCTACATAGATGTCATCTGCAAGGTTGTATCCCAGTCTTGGAAGTGTTGGCATCCCATAGCAGGAATTGCTGCTTCATAGAAACCCATGCATTTCACGTTACTGGCTTCCACTTTTGCTTAGCTATCTCTTTATTGCTACTCCTTATGGTATGGAGTTGCAGTGCATACAGGAATGAATTAGGTGGGTCTGGAGGGATGTCCGGGCACCAGCATACATCCTCCCTTAAAACATTTTGCTGAAGTGCCATCACTTTGTACCACTGAGAGTTTAATCATGCACCTACTTAACGTAATATTTTTCATTATGGATTCACTACTAGTGGAAAGGGATGCAGTAAGAATCCTTTCTTTTAAGGAAATACTACATACTCTGAACATAAGGAACACACCTTTCTATAAAGAATGCTGTCTCCATATGAAGAAGATGAGATGTAATACTTTGTGTTAATGAAGTGTAAAACTAAAGGGGAACATTAAGATAGACTTTTCAGATTCCCTTCCACATGAAGGCCAGAATTTTACCCACTAGCTTCTGCATGAAGCAAAATGTCTCATAACTGACCTAGGATGTCTCATTCAACAGCATATTTTATCTTGTCTGAACAATCTATGAGGTGGAAAATAAATGACTTTTAAAAGGTTTGTCTAACCGACACCCACCTTTGGAAGAGCCTCATTTGGCAAATACAGAGGAAGAGGTTCTTACTTTCTGTTCATCAATAATCAGTTAATCTCTGTTGGTTTGTACACTCAGTAAGACAAAGCCTGGACTCTTCCCAGACATTTGTTCTAAGACATAAACCACAAATGCTCTGGCAATTATCTGACTCCGGCAAACAAACACTGGTATATGCAAGTTCATTGTTCTTGACATCCTCTCTGATTTCTAGTCTTGTTGGCAGTACTTTCTTCTCTCTTCATTGCTATTAGGACACGTCTTATGCCTCAAACATTAACTTTCATGAGTTTCTTCCTCTGGTGTTTTCTCTCTTTTTCTCTTTTTCCCTTTCCAGGCACCTAGACCTTTCCTCTAAAATAGGTGCTTCATTCACACTTCTTTAACCATCTATTCCTGAGGGCTCAAAAGTCTACTCTCTTCAACACCTTATTTATAAAATTTCCTTTTCTCCAATACATTGTCTGCTACTCCAACTCCAACCTATTTTCCAGCTAGTACTCAAGGAAGAAGTCTCCTTTCTTTTAAAAATTCAGATCATGTTCTTCTTATCCCTCCCTGGGTTTTGCTCTGGCTGGACATGAAAACAATTCTTCTGCAAGTATTTAATAATCTGTCTTTCTACTTAGATTAGTTTTCAACATGATGGACAGTTCCATTCTATTAAATCGCTCTTCAGCAGTGCTATCATCTCCATTTCCTTCCAGAACAACTTCTCTTTCCCTTACTCTTTCCCATTCTCTGTCCCTCTCTCTCTCCTTTCTTCTATTTCTACACTAATTATTTCAGTGACTAAAATTATTGCAGCTTTAGCAGTGTTTCTTAATATTTATTATCAAGTTATTTACCTGTTCCCTTTCTCATTTCTTTCCATTTTTACCAGTGAGTGTCATAAAATTTACAGAGGATCATAATGCTACCTATGACCAGTTTTGGAAAACGAGTCCTTTGTTACCCACATATCCTTTTGTCTAAACGACTTAGTGAGCGATATTGGTCAGGGTAGCAAGAACGTCAGACACCTACCCAGCTTAAAAGCTACCCAAAACCAGGGCTCACCAGTCCTGAGTCTTTTTTCCTCCAGTGCAATCACTGTGAAACTTTTAATGCATTATTGGCATCCCTCCACAAAGCTTTTCATTAAGCAGCAGACAAATATTCTTCTCCAAAGCAGCCTGCAATGTTTCCTGCTACTCACACTGTTTTAATTGACAGACTTCCAGAGCTTATAAGAATCTTCATTAAACCTTTCTGATCTTCTACTGTCTATATAAAGCAGACATTATCTATTGCATTACTATTCTTTGACTGTCTGTTCTTCATCCTTTGGGTATCTGTAATTATTTCACTGTGTGTTCTGTCCATCTAACTTTGTGGTACTAGCTTCATTTAATTTAAACACTTGTCTGAAAGACATTTATGGGCAGCTGGACAAGATGATCTTCACACTTCAGCTGCTCTCCATGACATATATTCTACAGGTTTCTTCTCTTAACTTCTATCACACCATGACACCAGGGTTGACTCTGAAGTTTTCTCTTGCTGTGGCTAATCTACCTCTGTGCTATTCCCTATATCATCCGAATGGTTTCTGGTAACATTTTCTTCAATAACTTTGTGTCCTCTCATCTAACCTACTGAGCCTTTCTCTCCTGGTTTCATCAACTCCCAACTCCCCACTGCTGTCTATGGATTTTCCTTACAGAAATTCCTCTTCAGGTTTTAATTCCATTCTTGCTCATCTTGTATTCCAGTACAGAGTTGGAGAGCAATCAGTTTAGAAATTTTTTCAGCAAAAAATTTTTTCCACTACAAGAAGATAATTAATAGAAACCAATTTCTCACTGCTATAAGTTAGTGCCACAATGAAATTCCGTCAAGAAAATGTCCTGTAAATCCAGCACAAAATTTCTGTTTGAAACTAGCAGCACAGAAGACTTCAGTGTGGCCAGTTATTCAATAGAAAAAACTGTTCAAATGCCTTCAATTTTTTTATTTTTTTTAAACCTTAACTTTTGATGTATACATACGAGTCACTCCGTACCCATACAATCAAATTAACTGTTTCTTTCTTTTATTTCTAGTTTTGAGGTGTTTTTGTTTTGTTGTGTTTTATTTGGGGTTTTGTTTGTTTGTTTGTTTTTGTTTTGTGTTTGGTTTGGTTTTTTTTTTATTTTGTGAATATACCTTTAAATTTGCTCTATCCAATTTGTCAGATTAGTGGTTTCACTTTTCCTCTGATACCAACCATCAGCAGTAGTGCAAGGGTATTCTGCTGTTTAGTGGCCTTCTGAATTTCTCTGCCCGTTCATTTTTCACCTCAGCTCACACCTTACTGAAATACCTTTCATCTCCCTTTCTTATAGTTTTGTCTTCCTCAGTACCTTGTTATTTATTTCTCAACTTAACAAAGAGTTTTACTATTCTCTTTGTGTGACAGATGCAGTCCTAAACACAAGTTGATTGTATTCCCTTTCAGCAGGGCAATATTTCTATTAGAATAGCAACCAGCACGCTGAGACAAATTCGAATTTTTTCTCTACCTCACTGTAAACACTTTCACTACAGTAAATACAAATTCCACTGCATGCGGACTGTAGGAAAATATACAACACAAATGAGTACTTCCAACTTTCAGGGAGACTCCAGCAGAGCTCTGGCTTTGGCAAGTGAAAGATTGCAGGCGGTACATCTTATTACATGGGTGGTCGAGTTATTGAACTTTATTGACAAAGGGCTGGATTTTCCAGCAAGACAGAGCTTCATTAAAATTCTGCAGAGGCTGAAAATTCAATAATCTCTCTCACAAAGCACTCCATGAGTAGGGCTGATTAGGCAATTTCTCTCTCATTCCATTTCTTTTGCTAAAAGCGTTGTTACTTCTTGTTGGTACAAAAAGACAATCATTAAATGAGCATTCACTATACTTGATTAAGCAGAAAGTTTTAAAGGTGCATTGGCTCTCTTTCTCAAGATTTAATTGAGGCCTTAAAAAAGTTGGAGTAACACCACCACCACCACTTAATCATTCTAGGTTGAATTATTTAAAATTTGGGTCTAATGAATCCATTCATGGCTCTTCTTTTTTCTTTTTAATTCTCTGTTTTCATAGCTACTCGTACATTTGCAGGGATGTCTGCCTGGTACTGGGAAGAGTGTGTAAATTACTCGCTACTTAATTTCTTTCCTTGTAAACCACAATTTATTTGCTCTCATTGGGTTTCAGATTAAGAGAATCCATAAGAATAGAATGACAGGATCAGACTGAACATCCAGCTACCTGATTCTGTCTTTTTTTGGCAGTGGCTATAAGTAAGGTGGGGAAGCAGCAAAGCAAGCTTACTGTTATACTTCCCTTGGGAAAGCCATAGGCTTTAACAATCCATAGTTTAGGAACTTCATGACACAGAGGTTATATCCTTGTATTTAACAACTGTTAGTGGATTTTAATTCTGTGACTTTGTTTATTCAAGTGCTCCCCTACATTGTACAACATGATTGTGCCCTGCTGCTTGCAGGAATGTTTTCCAGTAAGCAAAGCTAGTTTAGAGAATAGAGACCTTATAAATCTGCTCTTAAGATTCTGTTCACAGTAATCACAGCGGCAATTTCCTCTCTTTGTTGTTTGGTGGTTTTTTTGTTGTGAGTTTTCTTTTTTTTTTTTTTTTTTGTATGTGAATTGAGAGCAGGAGGTTCTTAGGATTTCATTTATGCAAAGAAAGATAAAGACACAAACCCTACAATGTGGTACCCTAGAAAAAGAATTAGAGGACTTGTATTCCTGACCATTCCACTTATCCTCTCTGCTCTTGATCGGTCCTGTATTACTGATTGTTCTTTTTTCCAAAGCAGTTAAGCTGCACCCAAAATATAAGGGTATCTAAGACCACAGACAATGTTGCTATGTGTTTACTCAATAGAATTAGTTATATAACCTGGTTTGTGTCCTAGAACTGTTTGGTCCTCAAAAATAAGGTGAGGAAACTGTTGCTGTAATTCAATATCTTCTGCTGTGATGTTTTTGGAACACAGACCAATCCATTCTGACCCTGACTGTATTAGGATAAAAAAAAACCCCACAGCCAAATACCACAGTCTTGATTCCAGTTGTATTCATTCGCTGCTCAGCTGAACTCCCACTAACCTTAGTGAAATTTTGTCTAAGTTAGCACTGAGAAAAACAAAACAAATAGTCTTCTAAATATGGTCCAGTATTGGTGCACATACATAAAACTGTGCATGGAAATATGAATGCAAAACCTAGGTATTGAAGCACCTCTCACCCTTTGATCACCATGCTGTTTCTGATGAACTTTTTGATATTTGTCCTGATAATTTTTTTCACTTTAAGGGCACTCAAAAAATATTTTAAAACTCAGTGTAGTGAGAGATTTAGGCCAGAAGAACAGATGTCTAGTCTGAGACATCTGAATACAAGATGAGGGGGTAAGGGGCACCAGGTGGGAGCAGGACTCAGCAACATGTCAGCAAACAGAGATTGAACATGGATGGGAGACCTGTCCTGCAGAGAGAAGCAGTAGAGCAGAAAGAGTGAGCTGATCTTTCCACACTTAATTCCTGAAGATACCATTCTTCAGATAAAACTTTTGGATGTAGTTATTGTAAAATCTGAATGTGACACATAAACAAACTTTCACTAGATCTACCCTCTTCAGAAGCTGCTGTGTTTTACAGCCTGGAAAACCAAGTTTTCAAGAAGCAACTTCTTTTTGCTGGTGTCTTGGGAGGCTTTCCAGTGCAGGATTGGATAGCTGTCTTCGCATAGCTATCCTTTATAAAACTGTTCAACATAATCGACATATCTCGAAGTTCTTTTGCCTGTTTATTCTATTTTGCTATTTCTCTGTGTGGATTTTTGAAAAAAAGAATTGCCGGCAGTGCTCACATGCCTGCACGAGGGGGCAGGAGAGGCTCACAGTTTTGGCAGAAAAAGCTGCCTGTGACAAGAGAGTAAACGGCAAAAGTGACTTTTGCACTGCTGGTCCCTTTGGTTCCTTACCCTTCTCCTCTCCTTGCTGCATGGCTATTTTGCAGTAGTGGCTGGAAAATAAATACGGTTTTCAACAAAACTTGTGTCAACAGAGGTCTGCAGATTTGACTCAAATATACACAAGTGGCAGAGATTGTTAGTAGGAAAAGGCCATTTTTTCATAGTAATTTCCATTCCTATAATTACTTTGAAATAAATACCAGTAAGAACTGCAATGAAAAGACAAATCAGGACATTCCCTTCCCTTATGTCTTTTTTCTGACCATAATTAAGACACTGTGCTTTAAAATCAGGAAACACAAACACCATGGTCCGGGACATGTGAGGAATAGGGTTGCAGGATAAATTAGTATGATGCCTCATTGCAGTCATAAAGTAGTCCAGCAAAGTGGAGCAAAGCTTGAGTAAGCCAAACCACGATCCCATGTAAATTCACATCATTCTCTTGATGCAGTAATACACAATTTACACCTAATAAAGAATGGCTCACATTCTTCTGTGGGAAAAAAAAAGTGCTGAGAAGAAAAAAGTCTTGTTCATATGTTTACCAAATCCAACTATTTGCTACAGTAATAACCACTAAAATTTTTTTTGGACCACTAACCTTCAGTCTTCTTGTCTCCCATACATTTTAAAAAAAATAAATGTATGAACAAGAACCATGAGAATGTCTGATAGGTCTGAAGCTGAAACCAACTACTTTTTCTGGAAAATAAATACTTTAGCCTTGCAATAGTTTTAGAAGACAGAAGACTATTTTTTTCCTCTAAATAGAGGAAATCAGGGTCTCACGAAGGCAAAGCGATTAGTCATGGGGTCTATAAGATACTCAGGATCCATCATAAGTGCTCAGTAACCACCTTCCTTCATCTGCACAATAATCCTGAGTGTCTCAGTCTTTCTCTTGCACTACCTTACACACAGAAGGAAGATATAAACTAGGGTAGATCATTAAGCTCTGAAAATACAGATAGTACTACTGAGTATAGAGGTATGAAAAATGTTGATCTTGCAAGAAATGGCTACACTTGTCTAATTTCTGATGCAGAGAAAGTCCATCCCCCTACCACAGCTGTCCACATTGCCCTTTCCTCTGTATCCATCCTGATGCTTGTTTAACTTGCTAAACCAGCTAATAATAATGCCAACAAAGTACCACCTCACCTCTTGTAAAAACGATGAGATAGCAGGCCAGCTTCAGTGTTCTACAAAACCTCACCTAGAGTACCTAGAAAGCACAACTGAGTCAAGTAACTAGGTAGACTATTGAGAATGCTGCTACACCTTCTCAGCTCAGGAGACCCATGAAGAAAGCACTAAGTGTAATACAACCACAGACAACTGGTCAGACATGCTATAGCAGGAGGAGGGAATTCAGCTCCAGTCTCCTACTAACTTTCTGCATCTATAGCAACCTCAGGGAGAGGTTTCTGTTCTGGTATTTAGTCCTGGAACTGCTGGTCCTCTTTAACTACTTCTTCTCCATCAGTGTGCTTATTTCTGCCAGTGACTAACTCCACACCATTCCTGTCAGCTATTCCCTACTTCAAGGCCATCTCTACCAACTGAATGCTTTGTTTTAGATCCTTCAACTGAATGCCTTAGGGACAAAAGGGTCACATTTTCATTCTACAATACTTCAGTGTTAGTATCAAGGAGGATTGCTAGTTGTGCATATGACTGCTCTGATTCTGTATTTTAACAACTTGGGTGAGAACCTGCCTGATTTACACAGGTCCATAAACTGTCTTAAAATTAAGAATGTGTTTTTAAGTACCTTGCTAAATCAGACTCCACTGAGTGACGTTTCCTGTAAGGAAGACAACAATAAATGAATCCAGCTGTTGGCACCAAGGAAGCCTTCTTCATGCTGGGTGGCCAAGACCACATTTTCAAAGCAGGGAGATGAAGGCTATAATTGAACCTTTACATGTGTGTTCAAGCCTTGCACAAAACCTGTTAAAAGCAATGAGAAGTTTTGCATTGACTTGAAAACATTTTAGATAAGTCTGTTACATAGCAAACATTGTGGATAAGGCCACCACAGTTTGGCACCCAGACACTGGAGGTAGATTTCAGGTAAAATCAACCATCTTGGTCCAAACACACCATTACTGAGTAATTCTACCCCTTATTCTTCTCTGTTCTTCAACATAGCTTGCAACAAAATCTCAAGTTTGTGTGCTGCCTCCTGGG
Source organism: Manacus vitellinus (assembly GCF_001715985.3). Taxonomy (NCBI): domain Eukaryota; kingdom Metazoa; phylum Chordata; class Aves; order Passeriformes; family Pipridae; genus Manacus; species Manacus vitellinus. The sequence continues at coordinate 22,430,025 of NW_021940750.1, forward strand.
TACGTCACGATTACTTGACTTGGAGATCTCCTTGTATTCCACCAATTCAACCATGCAAAAGAATAGGTTTGCATAGTGAAAAATTAGTCATTGGGTAATGATTTTATTATTTAAGGGAAGGGCTCTATTGTGGCTACATTTCCTTACAGAAAAAATTGTAATCAATGGCAACTGCAAGACAGAATTTCTCACTGCTGAGATAGAGGTGAAACAGCGATAGTTAAATGCTTCCCTCCTGTGATGGTATTAGCATGACTGCTAGAAAATATGTGCTTTAAAATGCTAGAGAAAGTGATTTGTTTGTGGCAGAAGCTGTTTTAAGAAGAGAGAAAATGAAAACCACAACCACACTAAAATAAAGCCTCTTTTAATGAACTTCGGATGCCTCCTGGAAAATTGAGAGAGATTTTAAAGCATAAATGGTTCTTCTGGTATATCATTATATTTTCTGATGGAAGGTTTTGTTGGGTTTTTTGTTGTTTAGGGTTTTTTTAACTACCAAGTATATACTTTTTTTTATTTAACTGAGAACAGGACTTCTGTTGTTAGAAACAGAAAGTAGGAAGGACCAAATTGCTCTGGTCATCAGAAGAACCAGTGTGAGAGATGTTTACCTGAACATAACCTAAATTCCTGAGGATACCCACCAGTATTTCCTGGAGGATGGATTAGTAATCAATTTAGCTTTGTGTTGCTGAGCATGAGTCACAGGAAATCATAATGATCAAGTGTCAGTATCACCCCTAAGGTAAATGTGAAAAGAGGAGAGGGCATGGAAAAGAAATCTAGGATGCCTTTGCAGACCCTTCTTATGGGCACAGAAAAAGGTCTGCAACACACTTAGAACAAAATTACACCTCTTGTGGGTGTCATGGTTTTAAGTCTGTTTGACTATGGCAACCCAGCTGCATGCCAGTCTACTGCTCTTCTGTTGAATTCTCCTTTGTCATATTGCCCACTAAGAAGAACAGACATAATTACACCATTTTATCTCTTATGTACTCTGTTCCTTAATCTGTCTTATTTTAGGCCACTAGAGACATCAATGGGGTCCGTCCCATTACTGCTATATAGATTGAGAAATCGGTGCTCTTATCGTTCACCATAATGCTCCTGTTATTGAGAAAATAATCTTGAACTTGCCAGCTATTGATAAGCCAGTACCTGACAGCTTCCCAGCCATATTTTTTCATGAAGTTGTATGAATGTATAGCACTTGCCTTCAAAATGAGTAGAACAATTAAAACTGGAAACAAAGACCAATCTAGTGTTTCAAAGTGCAAGCACTGTACTATTCAATCACTTTGTATTTCTGCTTGCTTTCCATTGAATCTGTGCACATTGTGCACTCTGACCCAGCCTCAAGAAATGTGGAAATGTTTCCCATACGAGAGTTATTTATGCCATTATAGCAGGCAAAAGGTCTATACTCATCTTTAACACTTCCTGAATGAGAAATCTAGCTATAAAACAAGGGCTGTTGAAGGCTCCTCCTTCAAACAAGTTTTATGAAAACATAGCAGATTTTACCCAAAGCATACAGGCCAGGCATTTATCTGCCAGAAGCAGTTTCAGAAGCTGAAACTCCATTTCAAAACACCAACTCTGAGATCACTCTCTAAATCCAGGCAATATAGAGAATGGTCTCATCAGCATTGCCAGTTGGCTGGATCAGACTTTCTCTCATCCACTCCGTTCAGTCTGACAGCTATTCTTAGACACCTAAATTCATTATGTAATGATCGGAAGTCAGCTCTGTACAATCATGTGCTGTAACCAAGCTTTTGAACTGGGGGGTAGAGGGAGGAGAGGAATTCCTCTACTTAATGTCATGATGCCTAAATCCTGGTCTGGAACTGATCCTAACAAAGTAAGGCTTTGAATTCCTTTCTTAAAGAAGAGTTTGTCAAACTTGATCAGACTGTTGAGCTTAATATTTTCTCAACTCTGGCTGGTCATTAACATGCACGATCCATGACAAACATTTCTTCTTTATTTTCCCCTACTGTCCAGTTACATCTCAAGTTTCCCTTTGCTCATTCCCTCTTCTTACTTCACACAGTGGGTTTCTGGGGTAGGAGGGAGCATGCAGCACTGCTGATGTCTGCTGCACAAACACCAGAGAGGATGGGAAGAGAAGTCATAAAATCCAAGTGAAGAGGAACATCTTACCTAAGCTTTTCTTTTTTTTTTTTTTAAAGGCTGTTAAATATTCAACTGCTTCAGGAGAGATATCTGAAAGCACTTTGTCTGGCAGAAGAGAGGTGTTCACAGGCTACATGCAGGGTTAGGTTTAAGTTTATTTTATTCCTTCAGTTTGTGGCTGGCACAAGTCAAAATAATTTGTAATTGAAACCCTCTGTAATTAAAAGCTTCATTTTTCTCTGAGCTGTGTCAGGGGCAGAAATGTCACTGAGATTCAGAACCTGCATTATCTGCTATGTGCTGCACAGGTTCTCTGAGGCAAATCCATATCCATTCTTCTGTTATCAGTCCAGTGTCAATTCCTCTGCACAGGACAGAAAAGAAGTGTCTTGAGGTTTCAAGCTGCTGCTTTCTCTCACTGCATGCTCAGGCTTTGGCCTCCATTTCTAATTTGATTGAAAGATCCTCTCTAAAATGGCTGAAGAGAAAAAGTAGCTTCACAGAGGAGACTGGAAGACCTAGTTATTCAATATCTGCCCCATCTTTGCTGCTGTCTCCCTCTGTACCTTCATCTCTTTCTGCCTTCTTTTCTTTTGTCGCACATAATTTGTCCAGCAAGGAAGGAAGGCATTTGACAGATGGAGGCCTAGCCTGTATTCTTGGCTTCTCTTCTAGGTGCTACCACACTCTTGACCATTAATACATAACAGTGAAACAAGTCTACAAGTCTTCACAAACTCATCTCACCAAGGACCGAAGAAGAAAGTAGCTAAGTTGTTAACTCCCTTGGCTGTTACTTAACCCTTCCTGGCATCAATGAGAAAGAGCCAAGAAAATTCCTCAGGAATAGAAAATGTCTGGTCATAATTATAATGCAGGTGCCTAATCTGTCACATGAGAGTTCAAGACCAAGACTGAATGTTTGAACTCACCCCTGGAAAAATGAAACCCGAGTTTGCAAAGAAACTAGAAAATCTATGCTACAAAAAATATCTTTCTACAGAATCAGTGGAATCAGTGGGCCATGATAAGAAACAGCAGCTAAAAATAGATTCAGAGAAAAACACACATCTCACTCCCCCGAGTTGCTTTTCCTTTTACTTTAGAGATTCTGTCTGTCTGAATCAGTTAATGACCATTCAACAGCTTATCCCTCCAGCTGCCAAGATATCTCAAACCTATCACTTTTTGCCTATAGCTGGCCAGCGGTTCCCCAGAAGGCTGGAAATCATTACAAATTTCAGTCATGTGCAACTTGAAAGTGGTATCCCATCTCAGCAGGCTAACACCAGTTGCTCATTCACCTGGTACTGTTTTTCTCATCCATTCTGAATGCTAGGAATTGGAGAGGGCAAGAAAATGCCTTCCATCCAGAAGGCAGGCGCATGTCAAGTAATAGATCTAGCAATTCTTACATACATAGCAAAACATCCTCTCTGCTACTGCAGCATGTACAAGTAGCTGCACTTACAAAGAGGGCTTTTAGAAAGACAGAAAATGAGAATGAAATTCCTTCCATACAAGGTTGTTGTGCACTGTTACTAGTTCCACAGATGCATAGCAACTGCTAAATCCGTGCAGGGCCTGATGCACCAGCTGCGTCTGCGTGCTGATCTTCACCCGTGCCCAGCTTCTGTCATGTGTGGGTGCCAACACTGCATCCACACTGTTCACTCTCCATAGCCTCATCCCTACCAGCTCTTGCAGGAGAGTTGCAGGAAGTTTACATTACAGGTGTGTTAATGCCATCCTTACATAGAGAAAGGCACAGGGCTTTGGGACTAGATGTTTGTGTATTTGCACTCTGGTTCATCAACCTTAGTACTTAATTGCTTTTGCCAAATTAAAGCAGAGAAGAGAGACAAGTTCAGTTAATGAATAAACTGTTCCCATTGTTAATTAATCAGTGGCAGAATAATGATTCAGGATCAGAGCTGCTCTGTTCTAGCCATGCTCAAAAGGAGATCGGTTCACCTCCTCCCAAACACTTGAGAAAGCTGGCATTCAGAGGTTGCCTAGCAAGTGAGCCAACGCAGGCTGTGATACAGAGTGTGCTACCACAAACGTCGTCTTGACGCATTCCGACTTCAGCTCCTTCGTCACCAGCTCTGGGTATGCAATGCTGCAAAAAAGGAGCATCTCCCAGGTAATCAGAGCCTGAAACAGTTAGGACTGAATTTTGGCCCCAAGTTCTGGCACACCACTCAGGTGGAAGAAAGCTGCTGTGCAGTGCTCCTGGTGTGACATGCATAATAAGCAAGCTGTTACCACCACCACCATCACCCACACTTGTCACAATCTTCAAATGGTCTCAAGGTTTAGCTTCATTTGTTAGAGCCATTAGAATTGCCCCAGTAGTAGGTGCTGGACACATTCAGGCTTTCTCTTTGAAGCTGTTGTACTGTGATTATGTTCTACAAAGAATTAGATAGAAAGCTTTTCCAAATCAAAATATATCAGACCTGAGACTATCTGGATAGTAATAAGTAGTGAAGAGCAGCCAGTCAAATTGCCAGGCAGGAGCGGAAAGCATGTCACCGATGAGAAGGAAAAGCTCACCTTCATCACAGACAACTTGAGATGGCATTTGTTGTAGGTGTGCCAACTGCTCACATTTCCCTGCCTTGATTTCACCTGTAGCATAGGCAGGAGGGCTGGCTTTGCACGTGGTCGGGACGTTTTGCTTTGTTTGAGTACTCGGCAGTCCGTTGACCTGGAGTTTTACGACGAACTCAAAGCACATTTATCCAGAACACTGTGAGATTGGGGGCTGGAGGGCTATTCCAGGAGCTGAACTGACAGAAGTGTATGTCCTCATCATTTATGGCTAAATCAGTTTGATCATCGTGTCACCAGGGCATTACAAAAATATCACCAGCTTCCAGACTGATCAATACTTTTATAAGGTTTTTGTACGCTGACCTTTTAATACACAGCTGACTGTGTAATCTGCCCTGACTGAAGAAAATAGCATTTTATCACTCTTAAAAAAAAAAAATTTGGCATGGCATTGCCATGTTACATAGAGACTAGCTAAACTAGAGAAGGAAGGTCATAACAAGTGTACTAATGCAAGGATGAAAGAAGTAGTTATGAAGTCAAAGAAAACAGGAAATCAAATTTCCAGGGAGATTTGCAAGGCAGTGGGTGTTTTCTGTGTGCGATGAGACAGTGCTGAAGCATCCACAAAAGTAAGGACCTCGTTCTCACAGGCTATGATAGAAGATGGTGATGGTTCAAGTTTATGCACTATGAAGAATGGCATGAGAGGAAACAGGGAAATTTGAGAGACATAGGTGAACAAAATGATTGTTCGAGGGATGAGGACAGACTTGACAGGTGACCCAGCCAGTGGATGCTAAAGAAATTAGGGGCAGGACTGATACAGGAGGGCAAACTCATTTTGAAAGTCCATGGTTTGGGCACTAGGTGGAGAGTTAAAGCCTGGGACAAAAGTAGATTAGACAGTAGTTTCTGAAGTAGCAGCAGCAGGAAGTTTATGCGGGAAATAAGTAGCAGACAACCTCTTCAGTGACAAATATCCTGTTTTCCTACAAACTTTCCTAGTTAAGAAAAAGAAAGAACCCAAATAAATCCCATATAATGAAGTCATCAGATTTTTTTTTATTTTTTTAAGTAAACAAAATGTTCTTTTAAGTTCTATGAGAGGCATTAGTGGTTTTAAAATAAGACAAATTAACACCACATTTCCCACAACTGAGTTTGCAGACCACAAGTGTTTTACTGCCCACTCTGGTTTCCTTTGTTTTGTTAGTTGTGCTCCACATCAGAAACAATGAAAGGTTTTGCTGTTTTGGAAGGTTTTTTTGTTAAGAAACATCTTTCAATTTGAGCTGTAAACCACTCCTGATGTATGTGAGCATGGATATGTGGGAGTGGTGAGCAAGCTTGTTTGTGACGGAGGAAGAGTGGATATATGTGTGGTAGGGAGAAAATGAGAGCTAAAAAGAAAGAAAAATCCAGTCTAGAGTGGAATCAAGCAGTGAAAAACGAGTTGTGAAACAGAATTATAATAAGATGAGGTTATTTTTGTGATTTTAGGCCAATTGGGGAAGTGGGAAACCTAGAAATTCCCTCAGTTAATAGCAGGGTAATTCAGAGTTCATTAAATACTCTTGGTTGTTTGGCTGTTTGTTTTAAATCTCCCAGCAACAAGGGGAAGAAGATTTGCAAAAAACCACAGGAATAAAAAGTTCCATGAGATTTAAAAAAAAAAAAAGGAAAAAGAAAATGAGGAAAACCTTTATCCATATGAATAAAAGCTCTCTCTGTGCTGGGCTTCTTTTTACAAGCTTTGCTCATGTTGTAAGTTTCTATATTGTAACAGCTGGGCTGCATTTTTTCACCATTCCTTCTTAAGCAAAAAAACACGGGATTTTAGTGGGACTTGGTGCAGATTACAACAGCTCAGGGTAACTAATCAACTGCTGCTGGGTCAGAAAGAAAAGATTCGCTGCTGAGAAATGGCAGGAATTGTTCTTTCTCAACTAAAGCAGTGCTGAGTACTGTTTCCTTCTGGCATTTTCTGTGCTACAAGTTTTTCTTTTAAAATCATATTTACTTTTCCAGCAGTGATTTAGGCAGTTACCTAGAGTCCTGCAGCTAAATCAAATATTTAATTTTCATCTAGTGTCAGTGAAAGATAACAGAGCTCGGCAGGTACTCAGCATGAACAAATTGAGATTTCGATTACTGCAAGTACTTCTATATTTTCAGATAGCCATACATACAGTCCATCCAGACAATGGGTAGTTAGTAAGAGGGACATTCTTCCTAAGACCCTTTTTTTCCATGCTCCTTTCCCAAGGCTGACAACAGAGCTAAGTGGTTCCTTGTGATGCACATGCTTGGCTTCACTGGGCTGAATCCCACCACATGGCACGCAGCAGGCATTTCAGAGCAATCTGTACTCACTGCTGGGGCAGCACGGGGCTAAGATACTCACCTACAGGTTAAGGAGTCAGTATTCCGTTTCCAGTCCTACAAAGCCATCCAATTATTCACCATGCAATTACTTGGTAGTCAGTAAATAAAATTCACATGATCAGAAAAATACTGCTTTGTTAGAAAAGGAGGAACAGGATAAATAGAAAATTAGGGGGTTCTTTTCCAGTAGAGAAAAATATTAGTTTCAAAATTTGTATCCATATTTCTTCTCCAGTTCAAGGATGTTTGTCTGGACCCATTTCTAGCCTTAAACTGCAGGATGACTTACCATCTAAAAAAAGCCTCACATTTGGGCAATGTGTCTTAAGGCCTTTTCAACTAATTCAGCCTGCAGGTTCCAGAAGCTGGGCCACCTAGAATTAGCTCCATGTGCTGTTAGCAGTTGGCAGTGTGTAAGGGAATAGAAATATAATACAAAATCCTGGTAATGGCTAAATTCTGCCTGCCAGCTTTAATAACTTAAAAAAATTAAATACTTAGGTCTAGCAAATCTGCTGATGCTCCAAAGTTGGAAAGGACCCAAATTTACCTTCTGCTCTGTGTTTAAAGCCACAACTGAAATAATAATAATAAAAAAATAATTAGACAGCACACTAGTACTTGAGAGAACTTTAATTTTATTGCCTCCACTTCATACAATGCAGAAAAGTCAAACATTCACCATTGTAAAAGATATATCAGGTTTAGGAGATGCACCAGGTTTATACAGGAAAACTAAGTGGGAAATTTAACTTTGTAATGTAATGACCTATAAGTGCTTCCTACATGACAGAGGGAGAAGAAGTGATGCCACTTTCTTTCAGGTTAAGCTAGGTTTGGGGATCTGAAAATCTAGTTTATGTTTGGATAGCTGTAAAGTTACATTGTTTAATTTGAGGGAGTGAAATAAAGTTTTTATCAGGATGTGTTCCCAGGAAATCCCACCTATTTACAAGGGAATGTGCTCACAGTGATATGATAAAGCAAGAGGACTGGGCTCCAGAGCTTGTGTTTGAAACAGGTACATAGGCCATGTAGACTACTTCCTTGCTCCAGCAGGCTGACCCCAAGCCCTTTTCTGGTAGTGCAGTGAGAAGAGCTCTAAAAAAAGTGTAGGCAGGTACTTTGGATAGAGCCTACAGATAGAACCTATAAATATATAGCTACAGTTTTGGTGGTGTATTTTTAATCTAATGTTGAATGTCCTAAAGAGCTAAGATTATGCAACTATGCTATTTTAATTCCAGGATTTTTCTTCTGATGTTCCACCTCAGTTTGCCCTTGCTTATATTTATCCTGCCTACCATCCTAAAGATTTCCTTTCCTTGACCTGTCTTTTCTTGGTATTCAGATCACAAAATTTTTTCAGACTGTTAGATCTTTCTATTTCAGCATCTCAAAATTAAACCAGATTTAGAATATACTATCATAAATCAAACCTAACATGACAAAAGTAACACATCTCTTAAAGATCCCTCCTCACAGAGCTGGACTTGAAAGGCTGACAAACTCACATCCTAGGACTTCACAAGTTAGATCAAACAACTGTAATTTCAGCTGTGTATTTCCTGCCTTTTTTCCCCTCATGAATAATACATTAATAAACTGATGCTGAGAATCTCCAAAGAGCAAATCATGGAGTTTAGCCAGCTAAAGAAAAGGCAAAAGCCTCAATTTGAACACAGAAATCTGAAAATGTTTTTACCCTTTGACTTCTTTTACTGCTTTTTGAAAACAGAGGGAAAAAATTCCCCTCTCTGTAATAGACACATACTATACAAATTTGCTGCTCTGCAAGTGTGAAAATGTTATGTCATAAGGGGAAGGCAAGAGATGTCTTTGCATGTTCTAACCTACTATTTATCTTATTCTAACCTATCATATTTATCATGTAGACTCTTTGGATTAAGAAGCTGGCAAGTCTCAAACATATCCTACTTGCTTGAATGTCAGAGTATTGGAAGGAGACATCCAGTGCTTCAGGTTTCTTCTGTATTACAATATTATTAGTTGCAAACCATGCATGGAGACAGATTACTTTGCCCCAGAGCTATTTGGCTCTCCAGGCTAAACAACCACTAACTGTATCAGACCAGCTACATAAATGAAATGCACAGATGACTCCTTGCAAGTCTGGACTCCAGGCTGGAAAACAGCGTGTCCACACTTGAGCTTTCAAGGAGGTCTGTGGGAAAATAGTGTGGAGGAATAAAAGGAAGGCATGGGAATTGTTTTGCAAGGCAATATGATTCTCTAATTGCTCAGGAATTAAGAGGTGAGATGTAATTAATCACTACAACTAATTCACTGTTTAACCTTGACAAAGTCCCTAGTGATTGATTCTGTGCTCAGGTTTTCCTGTGCACATGTTCAGAATATTAGCTAAAGCAAAGCAAGGAACTCTCAAAGCCAACAACCAGACTATGTCTGAGAGTACCCCACTTACTATGTAGGAGCTAAGCAGTCGTTTAACTGTAGTCACATTACAAATCTCCTGGCATGACACATTTCCAAACTTAAGTGCCAGTTGCAAAGAAGTCATATCCCAGATCTGAGAGCCCTTTGCCACCATCTCATTGTTCCTACACAGTGCAGTTGTTGTAATAACCCTGAGGACAAAGACAGAAAGTCTGTGATACACCCCCAGGCCATGGCCATCACAGCTCTAGGCTGAAAAAATTTGAGGGCAGTCAGCCTGAAGCATAGGGATGATCAGTGACTATCATCTTTGTTGTGAGATATTTACTTGAATGCCAAATGCTGTTTTAAAGACTGTTTTTTAGCTCCCTCAACAGTACAGAATGGATCATCAGCACTGTAAGTACCAACACACTCAAGCTAAAAAAAAAATATTCCCCTATAGAAAGCACCGGAAATATGCTAGGGAGCAATGTATGTGACAAGAAGTAAAAGCTCCTATCCTCTTAAAATTTCTTGGTTCCCTGCCAGCATATTGGCACATCTGGAATTGATCTAATATAAGCAATATGCTCTTTCAGATTTGAGAAGAAGCTATAATCCTAAAACATAGTCACTACTGCCCCCTTTTCCCTAAAGAATAGCCTAAGCCTTTTCCAAGAGCGCATGCCTTGCGCTGTGTCCAGACTCTTATGTAAGAATACACTGAAAAATAAATCCTCTTCTTGTATGCCTCTGCAGAGGCAGCTCCACAGCCAAACCCTCAGCTGGAAGCACTAGCACAGAAATCAGAGTCCTTTAGTGCCTGCTGTGTCAAGGGCAGCGTAAATTTACACCTGCCTCAAGTTTGATTTAACAATTAGTTATTATTTGGTAAATTAAGGAAGGCAGGAGAGTTTCCTCTCGAATAAGGCTGTTATTAAACAAGAGAAAAACTGAGTACTGGATGAACTGAGCATATTTTTTCTGTCCTCACAGAGTGCCAAACAGACTAGGGTAGATTTGTAGAATTTTAGGGAGCTAATATGCAAAAATGTCTTAGTGTCTTTCATTCTCAACTTTGCTAGTGCTGTGGTTGATATTTTTTTGTGCAAATCCACATTCTTTCAAAACTTTTCTTCTGTCTTGAAAAATCATACACCACAACAGTCAAAGATCAAGACTTTTTCCAAAGCAGACCAGCATCAAGAAGAATGTGTTCCTCTGCAATGAACTGCACAGTTCTACTTAGTCTAACAAAAATAACCCTATATCACTAGTGTCTGAGGCTGTCTCATTTGTTCCAGCTAATGCATACACATATTTTTACTTACCAAAACCATCAGAAGACAGATTAGGTCCAGGTTAATACAAGCAAGTACTTTTTGTTGGCTAGGTGTAAGCTTCACCTTATCTCTTTAATAAAAAAAAAAGAAACCAACCCGTAACTTTTCTGTCCTGAGCAAGACATTCTATTGTCATGGGGCAAACCCAAAGGGAGGGCATTAACTGAATAACAACCCCTGACGAAGGCAAAGATTTAAAATGTCTGATGAGATTTCCACTTTTTCTGGGCTGCAGATTAGGAGGAACTCAAAGTAGGCCTGGCCTATTTTGTAAACCAGAAAAGAAACAGGTCCAGAGACTGCTGCCATTCAAAGACAAGAAAGCAGTATTAGCTTGTGTTAAAGAAGACAAGAATAAGTCTAAGGACTTTTCCTTAATGTCTGACACCTGAAATCAAGGTTCTTATATCATTTCCAAATATTTTTGATTGTGGCTTGGTGTCTGTTTGATGCAGCAGTAAATCAAAGCTCTCAGATTTTGCATACTCAAATTGCTCCCAAAATTCTAATGGTAGAATCTCGGTCCCATTTATTCCAGTTCACAAAACTGGCGGGTGAGCCTCTTCTGGAAATCTGGTAATTTATGGAGCTATCTGCATGGGAGATGAACATATTAGAAATTCAGCCTGTTAATATACAAAGGGCATAAGAAGTCTTTTGCTATATGGGCGTGCACATGTGTTTTAGGGTAAGGAGTAAAGGGTTGTAACATTGCAACATATTGTGTTTAGAATTTAAAAAAAAAAAAAAGGAAAAGAAAAAAAGAAGCATTTCCAGGCAGTTTCACAAAAGTCAATTAAAAACAACAAAATCTGTAGGCCTTATAAGTGGAGCACCAACAAGACAAAGAGCAGTACTTTCGTCCCTACATGTGAACACAGGTCCTGATAGTATCACTCATTTCTATGCCATAGACTATATATTTGGAAGGTCTTCTATACATTCACAAAGATTTTTGATGCACTATTTACCCAGGTTTGGACTAGGGTTATGCTAGTTCCACTTGATCTGGCTTATCCTCCACACACAGCTCAGCAGCACACATGCCTTGCAGGCAGCACTCAACATTGTGTTACCAAACCAGCACTGAGAACCAGCTTGTCAGCAGTTGTCCTCTGACCACCTGCTACAGAAAGCTAGCAAGAGCTAATCCGTGCCTGAGCTTCACATGAAAGCCCAGAGTGCCAGGGCTGCACTTATTATAAGCAGGACTGAGTCCCTGCCTGGCAAGAGCTCGTCAGGTGCAAGGAACAAAAAGGGATTTGCACAAACTAATATTTTGAAAGGGAGTGGGGAAATACCACTCCTCTTGTGCAAGCTTAACAGAAATTCAGCAGTGCCCAGGGTCACCGAGGCCTGCCTGGCAGCAGTCTCCACACATGTGTTAGAGGATCTCTAGTGCAATACCAATTCAGAGGTCACTGTTCCAACTGCTAGGCCACTGATCTCCTGACATCCTGCAGCTGCCCAGTTATTCAGAAAAAAAGCAAACCCAACCTCTTAGAAAAACGCCCATGGATCAGAATGCTACTTAAGCAACAAGGCCTATGTGTGCCTGTTGTATGAAAGGTAGATATCTATAATGACATAAATGCATAAATAATTGTCCAGAAATAATGTCAGACCTGGAAGAACTAGAACTGCAACATAAACTATGTAGTGTTGCAAGAAATAAAGATTTATTTTTAAGTAACAGAGTCATCCAAAGGGACAGCTATGTTTTTCTTGCTCCCCTGAGTAATATTGAAGTGGCGGTGGAAAGAAAAGATTATCATTATCATCTTTTATAGAAATAAGTCAGAAAAGCTGAGTTGTTGTAAATGTTACCAATATCAACTAACACCCTACAAGTAACTTCCAAAGCATAACGAGATATTCAGTGAGCATTTACTATACAATATTCTGTCTGAATTACCAGTTTCCTTCAAAGACCTACAGAGCCAACTTTACCGCACTTTGTTTTTTCTTACTTTAAACAGAGGACAGGCTAGCACAAAGTGTTTGCTTATATGCATACCAAGCAAAATTTAGGTGAGTAAAACCTTGATTATATTTGCGAATGGCTCCTGGATTTACAAAAGATCAAAACAGAATGTTGGCTATTGATTTTTATACCTTGGATCTTCAAAATCCTACGCTCTAAACCTTATTTATATGTAAGCAATTTTTAAAATAGACTTTAGATTAGTCAGTGTGGTCTAAGGTTTAAAGGAAAAGGCTGAGAAACAGAAAACATGGGAGAATTGGGTTGTATTCAGGCCTGGATAAAGGCACATGGGTTTTTTGCATGATTTTTAGTTAATAACAAGGGAGATTGAGTGTCTCAGAAAATCCAGAAAAGGGAAATAAAGCTTTAGCCTGACAGAAAAAAAAGCAAACAAACAAACAAAAAAAAAATAAAAACCCCAAACTAAAAAATAAACAAACAAACAAACAAACAAAACCACCTTCGTATGAAGGTTTACAACTGAACTTGTAAATACTAATGGAAAGTAGTTATGTGTCTTATCACTTAAAATTGAAATGGAGAAAGTCCTAGATAATGTTCTCCAGGGGACAATCCTAGAATCATGCAATTATAGAATGTTAGGGGCTGGAAGGAACCTTAAGATCATCTAGTCCCAACCTCCACTGCCGTGAGCAGGGACTACTCCCAGTGGACCAGGTTGCTCAAGGCCTTGTCCAGCCTGGGCTTGAACACTACCGGGGTTGGTGCATCCACAACCTCCCTGGGCAACCTGTTCCAGTGTCCCACAGTAAAGAATTTCTTCCTAATATCTAGCCTAAATTTCCTCTCTTTCAGTTTGTACTGATTCCTCCTTGTCCTATCACTAGAGTTCCTGACAAAGAGTCCCTCTCTGGCTCCCAAGTCTTCCTCTGCAGTGCTGCTCTCAATCACTTCTCTACCCAACTTGTAAGTGTACTTGGGATTGCTGCGACCCAAACGTAGGACCTTGCACTTTGCTTTGTTGAACTTCATGAGATTTGCTTCTGCCCACATCTCAAGAGTGTCAAGGTCCCTCTGCATGACATCCCTTCCCTTCAGCATGTTGACTGCACCAAAAACCTTGGTGTCATCAGTGACCTTGCTGAGGGTGAGACATTCCAAAGACTCATGAATAAGTATGCAGGAATATAATATCCAATTACTTAAGGTGAAAAAAGTGTTAATTTGGTAAATATCCTACTCTTCCACTGATTCCAGGGATGTCTATCTTCTTTGGTCTTCTCTGATGCTTACCCTCCTCCTAAACTGCAGACCAACACAAGCTCCAAGGGATTGAAGGCAAGAACAAGGCAAATAGAACTGTGACCTTGTGATGAATGCTGCCAATAGAGCGCATCTATTTTCTGCTCTTTTCCTTACTTTTTTTCTGAATGTTATCTCTGTGCTCACATTTTTTAATAACTTCCCAGTTAAAAAAAATATTAAAATAAAAGTTTGTCTGTTTGCTTAATTAAGCACATATAAGTGGACCAGTCTTCAGTTATACTTCTTATTTTCCTTGAGACTGGATTACCAGATACTTTTCCAGGTTTATTTGCAACTTTAGGAAAGAGGACAACAAGAATTTATTGCTCCTTTCCTGAGAAACTTTTGGTTTTAGTCAATGATCATAATTTTATATCACAAGCCCTTTTTACCTGAGAACTGTGAAGGTCAGTCACACAACTTCACTAAATGGAAAATGTGGTGAAATATCGGGTCTACTTGACATCTGCAGAAATTATACTAACATTAGAGCACTGAGAAAATAATTTGCCAAACAGCCTTTCATTTTGAGTCCCTCATGGTGCAGGCTGTACTAGCATGGCTTTGTCTTAGAAGTGAGAGTGCTAGCTCTGGAGTCAGCCTCATACCAGGTGCTTAACTTAGATCTGATTCACCTAGTGCCTAAGCTCCAGGTATTTTCACATGGTTAATTCAGGCCTTTAAATGAAATTTAAAAGTTTAAAGATTCAGTCAAACTTTTTCTCAGGAACAATAAAAATAATCAAGTTGTTTACATCACACTGAAATTCAACTACTTAATGTCAGCTTAATCAGGTTTGTTAGTATTGTTGATTAATCACTAAAATTAAACTTTCTTGAAACTTTCTTTTGTAATATAACTAACCTTATGATAATGTCAGATGAGTTTCTTCTGAAAATTTTGTCTTTTTACAGCTTACTGGTCTTAACTTTCTATCATAGTTATCTAAATTTTTCCTTGAATAAAATGTCAATGGCCAATGTGCTTCTTAAATACTATACTTTGAGTGTTTAGAGTGTAAAAACACACTTCTCGAAGTATGTCCAGTTTGGGTAACAGTCTTGTGAGGCTGTAGAATTACTGCACACCGCTGCAGACAGTGCTTATGGATTCTCATCTTAATTCTTCTCAGTTCCTTGGAGACCTTCAGTTGTGGGATTTTCCTTTCTTTCTCTCATTCCTTCATGTTCTGGCAACATTTTGATTTCTCTAAAATTGTTTTATAAAGTCACAAATTGTAATATTTTAATTTGCAAAATACGTCAACAGATGAGTTGAGCAGCTCATGTCCTGATGTACTGTGCGATGTTGGTGTAGGGGGAGTGGTCCTCCTGCAAGCTCATCTGTTCCTGTGTTCAACAGCCCTGTGAACTCCTGGTGTTCGAGACCTGACTTTTTTCCCATCCAATCCATTGGATGAGGGAGAATATTTTACGTGAACTAAGATATTTGTTTATTCTTAATGAAGCAAGTTATCCACATATTTCTGCAAAAAATATTTTCATTTGGTATTCTGGACAGAAAAGACCATATCTACACTACAGCACAGATCTGTCTACTTACTGCATATACCCCTTACTGCATATACAACAAGCACAACTGCAGGCAAAGCCAGAACATGCTGTTCAGACCATGCAGACCCTGCGTACACTGGGTGTGTTGGCATGTCCCCAGAAACACTGGCACAGGCTGTTTGCACTAAACAGATTACCTGTAAGACAGCCATGCAGAGTGAGGTGGATGGGAAGAAAGTATACACATCTCCAAAGGCTCATGAAAGAAGGCGCTTTTTCAGAGCAATACAATTACATATACTTGTTTATAGATGCAGGGAAAACACAGAATAAAGAAAAAAAGTTAGTTTCAGCAGGATTCTACAGAAATAACTGGATAGTCATAATGAAAGTTTGGATGGCCAAGGAGCTGATTTTACCCATGGCAAGAAAATTTTTCTGAAAATGGAGACACACTGGATGGCACATATTTTCTGGTGGTATTCCTTTAACATGCTCTGGCTTCTTTTGGAGAACTTCTGTTAAAGAAGTCATCCTCCATGACCATCCATCCAGAACTTCATCCTTATAATGAAAAAACATATAAAGTCCTAACCTGTGGAAAGTAGTATTACAGTTTGTATTATGTTGTCACTTTCTCAGAATAAAATGCTCATCTACAGGTTTTCAACAGCTTACATGAGCATTATTTTTCCTGAAGATTTCTACTTAAGAGTTTTTACGTACAATATATCAGGTAAAAAATGCTTGGTACAGCCATCTCCTTTTGTTTAACCGTGATCGTGTCTTTTTTTTTACCATGGTAAAAATGTGCGTCCGTGTGTCTCTGTGTGGATGTTGATCTATTCTTTACCACATTCTGAAATAGCAAAGTAAAATGTCTTGACATTTTCCACAAAAGAAAAAAAAAGCAATAACAAAAAAACCCAACAACTTTGGAATGAATTCATGGTTGGAATGTTTCTGGGGAAAAAAAATTCACAGAAGATTATATTTCAAAAGAGAGTGATGAATAATGGAAAGTATGAACTGTGAAGTTCTATTATATCAGCTGTATTTAGGTTAACCACATTTAATTTTTTAAAGCCCATAAATCCTTAAGAAATTTTAATCACATTATGGACCTATTTGTAAACTTACATACTGCCCTGAAGGAGACACTGATTGTTGTATTCTGTGGTGACTCATGTGCATCTCTGGTTCAGGCTGCCAGGAGTCAGAAAGCAAACTAAGTAGTATGATCTTGTATGAACTGTGATTACATTTCCAGTAGAGTTATCCTCAGGACACTCCACGAACCTTTTTTAACATACTGAGATATGAAAACTAAAAAGAGGGTGATATAAGCAGTCTTTAAATTTGAAACTTAGCACTGTTTTCTTTCATTCTGTTAAAATTAAAAATTATGTAGTCTAAGCATATATATACACTTAACAGGAATATCCTATATTTTAATTACCCACTCTATGCAAAAGAGTTATTGCAAAAATGCACAAAAAAATCTTTGAGACACTATGTGAAAGTCCTTTTCCTTAATGAAGATACTACTATTGCTTCTGAATTTTACTTCAAAATTCAAGTATTGCCAACTTTACCCAACAGTTTTTGTTCTCTAAATATCATAAGTAATGCATGCTGCACTTTAATAATATATATTTTTTTCAAATTGAATTCTTTATGGCATGTCAGTGAAAATGTAAGTCTACAGTACACTCAAAGCCCCATCAAAATATTGCCATCTATTCTTTTTTTCTATTGACAACACAAATAGATTTAAGATATATTTAATAAAGTATTATCAACTATTAAATATATCACGAGCGACAACATGTAGTAGTAGACACAATTAAAAAATAGTTACTTGGGTTCCTATTTAGCTGTCAAGAGAACTGATTTATCTGCAGTTAATAAATGAATGTCAGACGTAATCTAATGGTTTTTTAATAGAAGGAAGCTTGACAAAATACTGGCAGATGGTATTCTAGGTAATAATCCAGACTGCAATAATCTTAGTAATGACTTATTATATCTATTTACCTGGTCCCAAACAAAGGGGGAAGGGGCAGCAAAAAGATTCAGCTAGCCTAGGCTACCCCAGCTCTTAAATGTTTAAATCATTGAAGCAGCCCATTCCCTTCTGTAGTGGGAGAAAACATGAAATTGATTAAAACAGCATAACTACAACAGGAAGATCCTCCTCCGCACTCAGTTTGAGAATGGAAACTTACCTAGTTCTCATGGTCCATTTTTGGTTTTTTGTTGTTGGGGATTTTTTGAGGGGGTGGGGGGTGGTTCTGTTGTTACTCTGAAGCCGTCAGCTCAGGGGATATTCTGTCCTTTAAAGGAAAAGCATCTCATAGAACCATAGCACCACTGGGTTACTCTAGCATGCTTCTTCTCAAGGCATGGTTATCTCACTCCAGAACAGAGGTAATAACAAGGAAGGCTTTAGAAGTCACAAAGGATTGTTGTATGCCCTGAAAAATCTTCCTTTTGTCTCACATTGACATGGATCATGATACAGGACAACAACTATTTTTCTCCTTCCCTCAACAATTCACAGAATCAACTCCAAATAGTTGTCATAAACTGGAAGGAGTATCTCCTGACTTTGTCACAGTTACAGTTTCTGAAACCTGAAAAAAATACCTGTGACTTGTAAAATTCCATTTCACATAGAAAAAGTTAGAATTTCACGGTCTAAGTAGATAGAAATGGAAGCCTCATGCAGATTTTCATATGTTACTAAACATATAATGAAAAAACTCTTGCAATTAACATTATACAGCAAGTCCCATTGGAATAAAAAGGGTCTGTTGAACTTTTCCTTCCAACCCCACCTACTGTGATCTTCCACTGCTGAAAATAGTGCTGGGAAGCTTTTTGATCTGTTGACTCAGAAATATCAGTTTCAATAACAAATAGGATGACCTGAACTTCAAATCAGCTCAGCACCAGTGTCACACAGTATAAAGTAAGAGGTCACTGCAATCTATTCGAGAGGAGCTGGGTGCGATGCTAGACAGTTTGTCATAGTATCAAACAACAAAGAAGTAGCATTATACTGATGGTGGTGACAGGCAAGAGAAATACCCTGAGAAAATAGCTGTGATATTATATATGCACTTTCAGTCAAGGCATCCAGCCTAATTGTTATCAAATTACTCTGCAGTAGAGACGCACTCCTGTTTTTCGAATGTTTTGCGATACCCTGGAAGCACAAGTGACAAAACTGTGTTATATTCCATTAAGTGTGTTCAGTCTTTGGATGAACTGCTGTGGACAGTTTTGGTACTGCCACTCAGTCCATCTGTAAAGATCTGCAAAGACCACTTCAGAAAGAACTTCTGTAGCTAGCAAAAATCTGTTGCTCCTTCTCTATCAGCATCCGCTACAAGACTACCTTTCTCATAAAGCCATTGCTTTTCATTTACAAGCATAGTCCACTAATTTCTGGCTTGGAAGGATTGGTCTAATTTCCTATGAGCCTCTGAGAAAACCTCAGAAAGATTTGTCTCAAAAGACTTCTGGTCACATCTAATGTGTGGTACTCATAGTGCTCAGACCCTCACCTTGTGTGAGGTTAGAGTTCTTACAAAATGTTGGTAGACACAGGGAAATACAAACTCTGGTAGCTAGGGTTGGTATTAAAATCTGTATGTTCACTCCCTCCAGTCTGCAGGAAGCTAAATATTTGTGTTGTTATAATCTGCCCAGAAAATAAGCTTTAGCTCTCTAGGCTGGCATGTGAAAAATCATGTTTGAGAACAAACCTACATGCAGATGATGTACACTGAGAATACACAGATAAACAGTACAACTGTATTCTCCTGTTATTTCACTTGACCTTCAGACAACTGACATCCTTTTAAAAGTACTTATACTTGAAATACTCAGCTATTCTGCAGCCTTAAGTAAACTCCACAAAACCAAGGACTGAAATGGGGGAAACATCACCAATGGTATGACAGATTGGAAAGGGACATGGGAAATCAGGTGCAGGAAAGGTATAAGGGAAAATGAACAGGGTTAAAGGACATCGAAAGTTGATTAATTCCTAAAGAAGATAAGGTTTTGAAGAAAACTTCCCCTCCTATTACCTGCACACCTAACCAATAGCTAAGTCACAGTAGCTTTTCTATGGATAACACAAATACACATATTGAAAATATGGGAAATACTGATTTACAGAGACCATTTTTTTCCTTCTTACTACTTCTTTAATTTTATATAATAAGCACTATCTTAGAGAGAACTAAAACACTTGATCTATTTATATGTTTCATACATATGACCTCAAAAGGATTCTCATTCTCTAGTCAAGCCACATAGCAAGCCTTACAAATCTTCAGACCTTAAGGATTTGAACTATGTGTTTCCATTTCACATTAGCTCTGTACGACACAATTAAGCTGGTGGATTTACTAACATGAACATTAGAAGCATACAGGCATATACAGTGAGTCAACTTGTCTGTGATCAAAGTCTTCAACCAACATTTAGGTCCTTTGCTTGAACTTTATATTTTGGAAAGGTTTATTATGCCTCAGGAATTCTCTGTCAGAAAGTAAGATCTAGAGCAGTAGTAATCACCTTGAGAATATTGCTCTATAAACAATCCACTTTCTAATTTTACTCTTTTTTTTACTTCTACCATGGACATCATCTATTCCAGAAAAACAAATCAAACAAACCACTGTGACAAATATTTGGGAGCAGTCTGAGTCTGATTTTTTTAACAAGTTATTTATTAATGATCCTATCTTCTAATAAAACCTTCACCTGATTTATGCAGCTGTGAAATAAGAAGAAGGTCCTGAAAGGTCTTTTTATTTCTTCCAGAGTACTGAGTAGCTCCTTATAGCAACAATTGATATAAAGGTCATAATCACTATCAGACAGACTACAGGAATATTCTCACATCTCAAAAGTCTCCTTTCAGTACTTTTGTGCGTTATTTTTGTGATGTGAACTAGATAATCTAGAGAGAGTTGTTTATTTGGTTGTTTCAGGGGCTGTAAAAGTATATTGTAATGAACATTTCTGTTGGGGACACTTGGATGCAACCTTTTCCATGGCCTTCCCTTTGGTGATTTGTTATGTTCTTTTTTACCTATATTCACAAGCAGTTTTCAGATGCAAGGTCCTATAATGTTTTTTATAACAAAAGATGACAAAGAGGAGGAAATTTCTAAAATACAACTAAATCACAAATTGAATTTGTTTAGGAAGTTGCTGCTCATTTTCCATTTGATTTTTTTTTCTTGTAACAGCTATTCAGCTGTGGGTTTAATTTTATTTTTGGTCTTTTGCCTGTACATTGAAATGGAAGTGGCATTTATAGCTGATGCCTTCACAACAAATTTGTCTAGATTTCATATGCTACCCACAGCTTGGCATGTTTTCTTCAAGCAGATGTTTTTTGAACAGTGCAATTCTGAGCAGACTCAACCACAGTCCTTGCAGCTCTCAGTTTCTCTCCCCTTCACCTTTCTTAAAAGTTGAGGAGTAGTCAGATATTAAATTAGTCCCACCATTTATAAAGGAGTTTGCTTGTATTACTGAAGATCTAGTCAGGGTGGCATAGGCTTTTTTATTAAATACAGTTTTACGTTTCCTTGGTCTAATGTCTAGATTCCACTTTGTGTTAGCAGCCAGTATTAGAACAAGAAGTCACAGAAAAGGTATATTTTTCTTTATCATTTATTATAATACAAGAAAAACAAATCTAGAAAGCATATTTCACAGAGCACCATATTGTAACAAAATTCTGCTGGCTCTCCTGCAAAGTGTATTTTTGACATTTAAGCAATGACACACACATAGTACACACAGGACCTACAACATGGTGATCTTATTAACAGACCCAAAGAGACCCCTCTTTCAAATACAGAAACATCAAGGTGCACAGAGGAATGCCAGTGTGAGGGCATCTGAACGCTAACTGAGTTAATCACTCTTTTATTAGCGATCTTCATAAGCACACAAGCCTCCATTGTCTCACCCCAATTTCTCTTCGCTGAAGACTCCGAATGGGGCCCAAAGGTCACTGAATACGGTTTTGTCACAGACATGGTGTCAAGTTGAACAAAACTGGCCAATATTCCCTACCTGATACCTCTTATTGCTTTGGTAATAGTACTGAATGAAAGTCTTAAAAACTCTTAACCCCATACTCCACATCACAGAAAAGCCACTTTCACACACGCAGAAACATAGCTTCCCACACATGCATGAACACATAGCACTGATACTTTGTGGGTTTCACCACCAAGATCACCTTCCTAAAAATCACTGCATTTTGTTTTTCGAAGTGTTCAGATAGTTGTTCAGCAATATATTTCACAATATATTTTCTTTTTTTTAATAGACAGGGCATGTTTTCCTGCTGCCTTAAAATTATATCGTTGTCTACACAAGGAAAAGCAAAATGCTATCATTGTCATCTGTACAAAATGTTTTACATTCCTTTTATACAATGCTAAATACAGATGCTAAGCACAGAAAGCAATGTAAAATGATAACCCAGAATAGCTTTTTACCTTGCTCAAAATGAAAAAGTACTGGAAGTTTCCCATACTAATGTTGAGACACAGTATTGGGGTCTCTATTATATACAGTAGCCTTCCAGAATACTTTCAGGCACCTATTTTGTGAGCTTTTGCTCAATATGCATGTCACGCTGAAGCACCTCAAGTAATATGGTATAGTGCCCTGAAATACTGAGAATAAGAGACAGAAGTAAATTCACTCTCACAGCAGACTAGACCAGCTGTGACGAACAAGGCTAGCAAAGCAGTAAAATTTCTGCCTGGACTCAAAACAACCCACTGTTACAAAAATTTGGGGTATCTGATATATGGTCACTTATATCATCAACTGAGGACAATGCATAAAGTTTAATCTAAAACCTTTTCTATAAAATGCTTTAATTTTGTCAAAAAAAAAAAGAGGCTATATTTCTATCAGCTATTTAGAAAATACTTTTTTCTTTCCTCTGAGCCTGTTTCTTTTTGAAGAAAGCCCTGCTTTCTGACTAGAAATTTTCTGGGGAAATTCAAGGATTTGCAAAATCTGTCTTGATAATCATTGAGGTTGGATTATCTTTAAGTTTTAGACAGGACAGTCATGCATATTGCTAAGAAAAAAATGAAGTTATTGTGCATTTTTTCTTGTGAAAAATCAATGTGGATTTCTCATGTATGGGAGCCACTTTATACTGTGATGAACAGGCATCTATGAATTACAAGATACAATAATGGAAATTCAAAAGGAGGGAATGGACTTGACAAATAATTGTAACTTTAGCTGTGCAAATGAATATTAACAAACTGAATTACTAACTCAGGCTTTTTCCTCTGAACTAAAGGCATGTTTCAACACTTGTGCTAAACTATTGTCCAGCATTTCCCAGATAAACAGTTCAGACTTAAACTGTATAATGAGGAAAAGAAGAGAAAAAGACTAGTTTAAGTTTTACAAAGGTTATGGAGTTGCTATGGATTAAAAAAGTTTCAGATGACTGAAGAATAGGATATAAGGAAAAGATATGCTGGGTATATCAATACATATTTTCACTAGGATTAGTGTCTACATGTTTACTCACTTGAGTAAAAGGACAGTGTAGTAAAAATAGAAGAGATTCAGAGACAAGCAAAGAATACGGACCTGAATAAGAATATGAGTTATTGCTTGTCTTAAGGAACAAAGGAAAGGTACATAAATTTCTATATATATTTTACAATGACTGACATACAGAAGAAAAATTGGGATCACTTCTGTTTATAGTGGTTTAGCATATAATAGCAAAAGATGAGAATGACATGAAAAGCAGCCAATTTAAATCTGAAAAAAATCTGTTTTCGTTTGGTTTTCTTTGTTCTTAAGTGTGATTTTTTTGACTGTAGTAACCCCACCTCACAAAATATTTAGACCTCAAAACTCAGGATCAGTTGCTCATAGGGATGATGAGACATCAACAATCCCTTTAGATGAGGCAAAGATAATAAGGGTTGAAGTTAATGAAAATTCTGTAAGAAACTATTGCACCTTCCCCTGAAGCATCTGATACAGTCAGAGGTAGGATGCTGGATTAAATAAACCATGAAGTTTGGCTATGTTACTGTTTCTATGATATTAGGTTTAAAAATTTCAGTTATATATCCCAGTTAGTCATGAAGATCTATAACAATCTTCCACACTGAGCAATGAGTTACAGTAATAATAATGAAGGGAGAACAGAATAATTATTATTAGGGGTTTTAGACACCACTTATATGTGCATGCATGTATATATACTTACATAAAAATGTATTATATACATACAGATGCATACACATGTATACACACACACAGAGACGCATGCCTTCTAAGAAGTGGAGCTCACCAGGAGATCTGAAGACCATTCTTTACACCCTTCTCTGACGCACATTACCAAACTGTGTAAGTGTGTGTGTGTATATGTTTAACAGTGTGTTGAGGAAAATGTGAGAATGGGAAGCATGAATCTGAGTATGGGAGAAATCATCCATGTTACTGTCATTATTTCAGATCTGTACTTGAAAACACATTTCCAAATTCCTTGTACATTGGCTAAGTTGACCAACAACCTAGCAAGAAGAAATACACAATATTAATGGGCATTGTGAAAATGGAAATAATTATGTATGCATTTTCTGTTCTTTCCTGTGTTAATATCAACACATCATATTCCTGACAATGGGCAGAACAAGAAATTGAAAGAACTAACTTGATATTTGCCACTTACTCTGCTTATCTGTTTCATGTTTCTGCCAAAGTTGAGAGAAAAATTGGATAGTCTATCTCCGTATGGGTTTTCATTTTTCAGATCTAGTGGGTTAGTTCATTGCAAATCTACCTTTTCCTTAGGCTTGATCAAATAATTTTAGTTTTAGAAATACTTAATGTATACTCTAAGCTCACAGTATCTCTTTAAACATAAGATTAATTCCTCAGACCCATTTGTATGAAAATTCTACCACCTTTTACACCCATTCACATTAATTCACACTATTTGTCCTCCCTGTTTCTCTTCTGGGAAGGTTTTTGAGAACAGGAGTGAAACCGACCATCAGCTTATCTGGTAGCAAAACGGCAGCTAATCAATTCTAAAGCTACAAACGACTTAACCTGCAGATAAACTAAAATATAAACATATTCAGATAAACTAGCTATAAACTAGTTTCATGTATCTAAGATAGCAAAAGTCAGCATGACTACATTTAACAGGGTAAATGACAGGATAGGTTTCCATTTCAATGAGGTAAAGTTGTGCATAAATTCCCCCATCCCCAAAATACACCTGCAAGGTCATTATCTCAAATAAAAATAAAGGAGAGAAATAAGTTACTTTTTTAAAAGCTAAAAATGAAATTACCTTTAAGCCTATTGCTAGACAGAAAGAGATGGAGATGGGGTAAAAAACAGAGATGAGAACCAGAGAATATTGATAAATGTGTGTTGTCAGCTCTGAGAACCACAGGTTTGGTTGGCAGCAGCTGAGTTTTGTCTCCTGATGCATGTTCTAGATGGTTCTCAATGTTTTGTTATAAATAGTCCAAGTATTTTAGTTTTTAGTTTTCAAATGGTAATGGGCTTATTTGATCACTTTTGTCTTTTTGGTCCAACTACACAGATTTTAACATATTTCTCAGCAGGCACAGGCCTGCCTACTGGATACAAACATATAGGTAGCATTACATAGTTAATATGCTGTGCAGAGATGTGCACAGAGAGTACAAATACCAGCAGACCATGGTTCATCTTGATCTGAGCAGCCAGTCTGCCTGAGCGACGCATTGCATGGTGGTTCCTGTAGTCCCTAAACAATAACTTCTCTACCAAGAAAAGACAATCGCTACACTCCATTCCTATGCAAGTAATTGCAAACTTCCTGCTCCTCCCAGGTTCTTTGCATTGGCCACAGGGGACTAAAGAAGCATTTCTGAAGAAATTCACAGCACTGCCTTTCCATGGAATGCCTTCCAAGCAGAAATGCTTCCTCTGGCGCACCCCAGAGCTGACACTTCGTGAGAGGGGTTCCTAGGAGACAGGTCTTATTACTCTTCCTGCTTGCCAGTAGCACCTTTTCACAGAAGCCTGTTCACCCCTTCTGTCCCACAGCAAGCGCAGGAGTGGGATTTTTTTTCAGATAATGTATCTGTGGAGCTAGATTTTTTTTAACTTTCATTTCCTCGTTAACATTCACTTGAAATTGTTATCAAATGTGTTCTCCTGCAATCGTCTGAAAGGTTTTATTCAAACCAGTATGTTCTCTTTTTTTTCCCTTTTGCATCTCCTTAAAGGGACATCTGTTAACACAGCTTCTGTAGAGAATGGATTTCATCTTTTACTGAAGTTTTGTTCCAGCCAAAGCCGAACTTCCTGCAGGTTGTAGAAAAAGGGGCCTTTGCCTCCCAGGTAGGCGATTTTTTGTCTCTGCACAATGCATACTCGCTCAAATGAAACTCCATAGGCCACATTGGCATTGTTGTCCATACAGTCAGCCACCACTTGGCACTGAGGTGGCAAGGAAAAGTGTTCTAGGAGCTGATGAGCAGCTGCACATCTCTCTTCCTGGTTCCTGTGTTTCTTAACTTCGAATGAAGAGGGAGAGATTCCAGGAGCAGCCCAGCCATCTGATGGGTGAGCTTCATCGATGTAGACCAACAGAAAGTCAGCCACACCAGAGAACTCCTCCACCAGCTTGCTGAAGGCCGACAGCTGGCTTGTGAACGGTGGTCAGGTAGCTGAGCCAAAGTTGACCACCAGTGGCCGCTCGGAATTGGCAAAGTCCAGAAGGTGGCATTTCGTTCCACACTTGCTACCAACATTCTTCCAGCTGCTACTGCTACCATCACTGCCCTTGGATATGTGGATTACACTGGAGTTAGGAGCTTCTCCTCCCAGTTTGACCTGATGGCAAAACAAATTAAAACATAGCAAGTTAGTGTGACTTGCCTGTGCAGTATCCTCATGACTACTGTCTTCAAAAAGCACACCTAACTAGCTCCATGGACAGTAGCATGGGGATATAGCAAATCATCAAAGGCAGCAGTTTAAAAAAGTTCATCTAGCCCACCTTCACTCATAATTTAGGGAAATGTAGCATTCCTGACAGGTATACTACTTCATTAATGTTAGAAAATTTGATCAGAGAAATGTTAAAAATGTTAGAAAATTGAATCAAATTGTCTTGTCCTGTCCACTACACACATAGCCCAGTCCACCCTTATGTATTTGGAGACTCGCATTTGCTTTCAGACAGACTACCTCAAATTTCTTCTAACTTTCCTCTGTGAGACAAATTTTCTAGATAGGATTTTTTTTCAATGAGTCATTTTTTTTCAATGAGACATTTTCAATGAGTCGTCTCCACTTGGTTCACATCTTCCTTGAAATGTAGTGTTCAAAACTTCAACAGTGTATTTACCAATTCTCAGAATAATCAGGCAATTGCTTAATGTAATGAAGTAGCTCACAGACTACACCTGTTTATACATTCTAGATGTTTGCTTTTTATGAGACATCACGGTTGTTTTGCAAAAAGAGTAGACTGTCTATTGGGGATTAACTAGTGAAATGCCTAGCTAAAAGCTAGTGAAATGCCAAGGTCCCTTTTCTGCCTTTCTAGTTGTTCCCCATCATGGATTTGAGTACTTCATTAGTCTGAATTTTATCCTTTGCACTCAGCCCCACTGAACTGCATTCTACATTTTAAGCCATTTTTCCAATTCTCAATCATTCTGCGTTATATTCCTGATCTTCACAACACATGCAGTACCTCTCAATTTTCAGAGGTTTGAAGATTTCATACTTATATATTCTCTTCCATCCTGCAGTCCAAGAATGAAAATACTCAGAGTACTAAATAAGAGATCTCTGGGATCTCTGCAGATGCTCATTCATTGTACATTCTGTCTTGACAGTGGACCATCCAAGACTGCACTGTCTAAAGTTTCTTCTAATCAATTTGTAGTAATTTCATCAGTGACTGAGTGACATATTTCCTTCTACTGCAACGATTCTTTACAAAATGATTGGGGAAAAAAATCCAGCACAAAAAGGGGAAAGTTTATATGATGGTTGAAGTAGGATGAGGGGAAAATAAACCGTTTTATTAGCTCCAGCTCCAGATGTAACTCGGACACAACAGGCAATTGTGGAAAAATTTTACCTGACCATTTCTACTTGCATATCTATAGAAAAAAACCCCAGAATATAAGCATCTCACAGAAGGGAGTGGTAGAATAAGGTGGAGCCTGCAGAGGGCTCCAAGATCCTTAGCTGATTACTGTAGAACCACAACATATTATTACATAATACGATTAGTTTTTAATGAGCTCTGCCACAGCAATTCCTATGTATCTGCCTTTAACATCAAGCTCTAGTACAACAATGCAATTATCCTTTGTATTTCCCTGACTCTTTCTCTCTATATACACTATTTGATTGCATTCAGAAATCTTGCTTTGAAGGAAACATACAGGGTCAAATTCAGAAGTCTTTTACATTTTATGTATTTCTTTCTGAAACTACAACAATTAAAGTCTGTAGAAGTTAGTGCTAAATGAGAACTGTGTAAAAACTGAATAAATAACTGATTTCTGGTGCACTTCTATTTTACATTACATTATAGGATATTCTAGTGAGTCAGATACAGTAAGAAACTGAGATAGCTGAATACTGAACTTACGCAGTTGCTGCTGCACAGATCCAAAGGCAAGTACATTGTTAATACTGGATCCTCCATTTCTCCCTGAGAAACCTGACTACCTTGAACAAATCTACAGTTATTCATGACTCTCAACTATTTCATCAGAAGAGCACCAGAAGCAAGAGTGTAATCAAAGCAAAGTTTGTAAGACACAACCCTTAAAGCTGCCAGACTTCACAGCTATATGAGAAGGTCTCAGGGCATGTTGTCACATGATATAAGCTTTATTTTGACTATTTTCCATAGGGTAAATCGAAACACAACCATGCTGACATTCTCACTCGGAGATCAGCAAGAAAGAGAGTCACAGAAAAAAGACTGCCTGAGACCCACAGATCTCACCAGGTCAACAATGTGGTGATCTTGCCACTGGAAGTAGAGGATGTGCAGCTGCACCACAGGCAAGAGAAGTAAGTGATGGCCCAGGAAAGCACAGCCAGTTGTGCCCCTGTCTCTGAAAACCTGCATCTGCAGCATTGCTATCTGCTAGAGCCTGGCAACAGTTTAGAAAAAGCCTTGTGCTTCTCTGCCTTTGAAAGCAAGAGGCCTCAAACAGCTGACTTTAGGACCTGCTGTGTGAACATTGAACTCAGTTGCCCGTTGAACTCAAAGAAGGAAAATATCTATATCCCAGTTTTTGAGAAGAAATGACCTGCCTGAGAAGAGGCAGGCTCAGCGACTCAGGCTCTTGCGTTTAAGAAGTAGCATTAAGCATCTTACAGTGTTTAAGGCCACCTACACCTTAGCAGGTAGCAGGTACTCTTCTGTTCAGCTGTTGATCACTTCATTTCTCTCTGCCATTCTGTGAAGTAAGATAGGCAAATCAGGAGTGAGTAAGGTATAGGGCCACACTTGAAGAAAGAAATACACAGGTAAAGATCACATGGCATCCACATAACCATCCTGAGGAATGCATTCAATTAAGAAGCCATCTAAACAACTCAGACATTTTGTGATAAGTTGGTGACTGTAAAAAAAAGGCACATACCAAGAAACAGCATATGCATATCTGCACAAACATTAGATCCCTCTTTACCTAGAAAACTTCACTGTTCCTGCACTACCATGTAAATGCTTCTTCCGAGCTAGCTTGCCTAAAATGTGTCTTTTGGGCAAAGCCTGACATGTAAGTATTTGTGGTGCACCCATTCCCTGGATGAATAATGGGCCTCAGTATTTAGGACTATATGCTCATCCAGTCAAAGAAAAAAAGTAATGACATGTAATTTATCTCACAAATCACAATTAAGGAGCACACTTTGAATTTCTGATATTTGCTGCCACTCTTCAGAGGATAAGAAAAATAAAGGTAAAAAGAAGCACATAAAACTCAGCAATGAACAGAGCTGCTCAGGACAAAGAAACATCTGAGCAGCTATTTTCACTTATTCTTCTGGTTTTATTTTAACAAAACCATTGTGACTGAAAATATCTAGCCAACACTCTTGAACTGGGAAACCACAGTTTACTTCTTGGTCATCTTTAAGCAGAAAGAGAAGCTATATATTTTAAGTTCCTCATTATCAGCTCCTCACTCAGGTCTACCAAACGCTTGATTTCCTAGGCAAGTTTGCAAACCCTGAAGGAACAGACCAATAAAACAACTTCCATCAGATATCAACATGGGAATGCCCTTCAAGTCCTATTTAACATTGATACCAAAGGTGGCAACAAACCTCACAGTTCTTCAACAATGCAAGTTTGCATTCTGTTTCTCATACTCCTTATTGACTAAAAAAATAGAGATTGAGGAAACAAAGTAAAAAGAAGCCCTTATATATCTATACAACTATACATCACCTTATATCAGTTTCTCTTCATTTCCCACAGTCATGAAGTAAGTCTCATGGCCGCAGGTTACCTATCATTTTAATTTTTGTTTCTAGGAGTGCTTGTGATGGGTTTTTTCCTCTTAATGAGACATCCTTGCCAAGCAGGCATTCACGAGGCATTTTCTGCTCTTGTAGAGAAGTAATTAGGTCGGTGCCTTGTTCCATGCCAGTGTCAGGCACTCCAAAAAGCAGCCCTGCCCAGTCGTTAATGCTTAAACATAAGCAGCAGCGGCAACTCCACTAATTGGTCTTGATGAAGCACTGACGTTCCCAAGAGACTGTTTATTTCACCAGGCTCTGAACAGATTGACACAGGATGACAATATCGTCCTTGCTGATCATCTGCATTGTAAGCCTTGGCCATCTTCTTTGTTGTTATTTATTGAAAGAAAAAATAGCTCTTGGAAAAGAAAATCAATGCAATGAGAAAACAAACAAAAACCCCCATGTATTCAGCCAAACCGCTTTTGAAATCTTACACAAAAGCAGGCAAAATATAAATTCTGAGAAACAAACTAGCAGAATTCCCCTCACACGCAATCCATAATCACGTACTTTTGTGCATGAACATTTGGCCATTCGATGCCAGCCTTCTGAATGAAGTAGAAACCAGGCAGCACGCAGGCATCCCCTCCCACACAGCCTGCATGGGACACGCAACGTAGGCCAACCAAATCTGAGAGCCAGCCCAGCCATCAGCAAGAGCAATCACCAACACCAAAGCAGTGATTCACATCATTTGTGAGAACTTTGTGTTTGCTGGACAGCTTGTTCTGAGTCTGCATTCAGAATGAAAAGGGAACAAGCTTGCTGATGCTTTAGCACGCAGTCTGCAAAATGAAGGAGATGTAGGAGCAGGAAAGAAAGCCCTATTCATAAACTACAGGCTAGAAATAGCACATACCGCTAACTTTGTGGTACATTCTCCATAAGGACTGGGTAAAGCCCCATGGACAAAACATCATCTCCTCATATACCTTTTCTTTTTTCTTATTTTACTTTTATCAGCTTCAGCATAACCTTCCTTGGATCCTGTGCACTGGAATACAGCTTTCATTCCCTGCATTAGGGATTTTCAAACAATTTGGCAGACTCATCAGGCTGTGTCAATTTGCCCCTAAAGAAAATAGGTGCTGCCAGACAATTACCAGTTTGTGATATTAGTCATTTAAGTATGGACATGCCATGTTTGCGACTAGAGTGCAGCTATTGGTAATGACCTAAATCCCTGGAGCCTTTTACACTTTTTCATATTCTCTCCTTTGATTTAAACTCATTTAGCTAGATATATTTTCATCCAAATCAAAATCAGACTCTGGCTGGAGAATTTATACAATTTAGTCTTTATTTACACGACCCAGAGTTGTGCAGTTGATAAAAATCACAAGAGACCCTTGTCTGGAGTAATGTAGGGATGTGGAATCTCTTCATTTTTCTTGGGGAGATGGCAGCTTGCTTTAGGAGACTCAGTTACTTGAGTTGGAGAGCAGAGACTGGAAATGACTTGAGCTCTCCCACAGTCTTTTATTTAGGATCAGGTGCGTGGACCTGAGGGAGGGAAGTAGGAGACAAATTAACAGGGTACAGTCCAGATAAAAATAACTAGCCAAATGTTGCTCTCTCCATTTAAAGCTGCCAGTCCCACAAATGAGTATGTATAGCATAGGGAAAGCACAAAGGAGTCTTTTGCCTTGCACTCTTATGGATAATTTTAGTTCCTCTGATCGAGGAACCTAGAGAAAGATTTTTAAGGGCTTTATGTTTCCCTCAAGATGGGAGCATGACCCACTACACCATGGCCACTGGGCCACTGGCTGCCCTGGTGGGCTCTACTTACAGATGACAGAGGCCTTTACTTCAGCACCTGGAGGGCATTTGAGTCTAATTTGGATGATTTTTTTTTTTTAAACTCAGCTTTAGGACCACATGAATACACAGTAGTGGTTTTGTCAGAGAGGTAGAGCCAGGGCACAAGAAACATGTACAGTCCTTTTCCTGAACGGTGACTGTTAGCTAATTTTTTGTGTCTGTCACAGCCAAAGGGATTTTTCACAAAGCTTTGACAACAAAGCAAGCATTCTTTCTGTCAGTTTTTCACGCATAAGGGTGAAAATAAAGGACTGCAAAGTGGTGATGTGGAAGAAATGAAGTTAGACCCACAAAATGAAACAAGTATGATGAGACCTCATATTCCTTTTCCTACCTTTTGTCTGTCTTGAGTGGTTGAACTCTTAAGTTCCATGAGACCAACTGTCTGCTCCTTTTGTTTGGGTACTACCTAGTACAATGGGTCCCTGGTCTAAGTTGGTCCTCAGACACTACTATAACAAACATGATTATTAATATATAATATATTTGTATTATTTGTATTAATAATGACAATGCTTTAATAATAATGACAAAAGCCCAAATTCTGTTGAATTTTTGTTCCAAATCCTGTAGGAGAGGTTTTAATTGTGATTTGGTTTTGTTTTTCTCACTTCTTTCAAGATTGTTTTCATTTGCAAATGTCAGTGAAAGCAATTCTGCCAAAGCTGAACTTTGTAAAGCCAATAAAATATTTTTAATACCACACAATGTCTAGTTCTAAACCTTGAAATTATACAATAGGCTTTCTTTCACAAAATCTCTTTATCACTGTCAGATGCAGAGAGAGACACTTCCTTACCATGCCAGACAAAACAAATACAAACAATAAGTATGGAAGTTATGTCTTTGTTCCAACCTTTAAAAGATTTCCCCAAAAAGCAAAGAGTAACTAAATAGCCAAAGACTAGGTAGAGGATCATGCTTTTATTACTTTCACAGATATTTTGGTGATGATGCTGTGCAGGATATGCTTAACATGTTAGTTTTTGGACAGTTTTGTTTGGCATAAGGATTTATTTTGGAAGATGTACTTATCAGGCAGGCAAAAGTAGCCAAAGGTAATTTAACTGTTCCTCCCTGAAATCTCAGGAAAATCCCACTGGGTGTTTACTGAACCAGTTGAGTTGCTGCTACATCCAAAGCTGGGCCTACGCTGTTAATCTGGGATCCTGCGCCAGCCATTCTTCTGTGTTGGGGTTGTCATGCCAGAGCTTGCTGCTGGCCCACTCTAAAGGCAGTAAAAAGCTGTACAAGTACACACACACACCTATCACCATCCATCACCTGAGATACCAGCATCCCTCTAAGGCCTGTGACGCACATTTACCCACAAATGTGTATGTGCACACGTGCGTGTTGCCCCCATAGATACACTACAGCATTCCTAAGGACTTGGCTGCTTCAGGGAGATGCCATTAAGGTCTTCCCCCTATCTATCCTGCACTGAGGTGGAGAGGAGGAATGATCTCCTCAAGGATAACATTAGAGCTCTCTACTGGAGACCAGGAATGGTAACTCTGCCTTGCTGAAACACAGAGCTCATATCTGGCACTGGAAATGATCCCAGCATGAGGCCTCAACACTGGGCACTGCTAATGGGCACAACCTTTTTGAAGCCATTTTAAAAGCATTGTAAGATAATGATTTCTCACCACTGAAATCTTAGAAAGCAGATTCATCCCAGTACTAAATAAAGCATCGGAATTAAGAAAGCAAAAAAAGCTTTTAAGAGGAATTTTTTTTTTCAAAACTTCTCTACCTTTTTTCCTGGATTTCTGCATATGTGTGATGCATTCCATATACATACTGTAGGCTAAAACAAATGCCTCAGTGGCATTTGTAGAAATGGTCTATGTAAATCATGCAGAAATCACACTAACACCCTCCCCAAAAGTCTTGTTTTTTCTCTCTCATCAGTAGGTGTGGCTGCATTCATACCTATACATATGTATACATACACACATATGTATGTGTATACATATACAGAAAAATGAGAGAGGATTGACTCCTGGAAGAGTAGATTATGTATGTTTATGTATGTACATTTTTGCGTTTATATACATACATGTATGTACTTGTATAGAGACAAATACACACAAGTATATATATCTTTACACATGCAAACACGTATAAAAGTGTAAATTCTTACAAACACACAACACATACATATATGAAAAAGAATATTTAAATAAAACTGTTGCACACTTTCAAGTATAAAAAGTTAACTTGACTGCTAGCTCTATTTATCCCTGTTATGACAGTTAATCAGGTCCTAAAGAATCCCTTGTAATGTAAGACACATTTGCCTCTTGGAAAATAATAGGAGGATGGTCTATAAATCACAAAGCTGGTGCAGTGTAGACAATATCAACAGTGAGTGTGACAAACACTTAACTGAGAGATAAGGAAGTAAAAAAAATATATTAATAATTGACAAAATTTACATTAAAAATCAAAATAAACAAAAGAGCAACTATTTTGATTCCAGTAGAACTCTAAAATCTGGAAAAAAACAGTCATATAGAATGTTCCAATAAAATAAATACTGAATATAGTCTACATACAATACAACAAACTTTACATTGATTCCCCGCTGAAGATGTTAAAATCTTCAACTGTTGCTAGGTAATCTTACCTACAAAATGATTACCCCCAACAAAGTCATGTGCAATAATACCTAATAAGGAAAAAAGGCAGGAAAAAATGTGGAAATTTGAGTAAGATATTAAAAAGTTTTTCTAGAAAAAGAGAAAATACATTAGAATAGCTGTTTTCAAATATACTCTAACCATTCCAAGGTCATATCTTGCAGATATTAGTCTTGAAAAAAAAAATTGATTCATTCTGGGACAGTCTGTGTGCTTTTAAGACAGAAGTCCTTTCTTGTAATAAATTTACTTTAATTTAGAGTATAATATCCACCCACAGTGTTGTTCTGGAATGGTTTCCAGTAATTTTTTCTGTAAATAGAAATTTTATATCAAGTACTTTTGTGAAAAATGTTATGAAATGTACACAGGAAGAATTCTATGTAAGTGACACAAAACATAGTAAAACCAAGCATGGTTACTTCTTTGATCCAGTATTCTGCTAAATGGCAGTCTAGCTTTGGTTATCTTAGACATCTGCAATGCTATTATTCAAGCTGAAAAATGGTGATTATTTCATAAATACTTCTCAATGGAATGAGTTTAAGCACCTGCCTAAGTACTTGGCTAATTCCTGGCTTCAGCTTGTAAATTGGAGCAATAAGCACTAGTAGTTATTGTATTGACTGCATTTTGGCATTCTGTATAGTATCCAGATTCCATGATATTTTCATTTCTTACCCTCCCTAATTGTTTCAGATTAAGATATCACAACTGGGCAGTCCTAGTCAGGATTCAGAAAAGGGTAATTTAATGAAAAATATGCTTAGTGGGCCATTGTTTAATATATTTCACTATTTTTCATGCTTTTTAAACATGTCACAAAGCAGAGTATGTTTCAATCATTTTCAATTCTACCAGTACACCCTTTTAGCTGAAACTTTTTTCCTTTTTTCTTCCTTACAGAAGTAAAAGAAGTTTCTACTCTATTGTGGAGGTGATGACTCTTCTTCCAATATTGCTCCTCAGTTTATTATGTCCCCTTTATAATTTGACTTCTACATTAAGTACCTTTCTGTGACAATCAAGGTTTTCCAATGATCTTCTCTGCTTATGGCCCATAATTCTGTTAAGTAAAACAGAGTCTTTCCATGAATTAATTGTTGGCCAATTCCTTATGTCTTAAGGATAGTTGCCATGAATGGACTTTTCCCCCTTTTTGGAACAAGGTGATAAAATTTGGTTATATTTATATGTATTTTTCTGCTGAGTTCATTGAGGCCCAGATTTCATTCTAGTGACCTTAAAGCCTGATTGGCCTGAACGACCTGGGTGATTTAATGGTGATAAGAAAGAGAATAAAGTTGCCAAAGTTCAAGGAGTGAGTTTCATTACCAACACCAAAAATAGCACAGAGTCATCATCCCTGTAGCATCTATGGTTGGCATCAACAGTACTGAAGGAAAGGCAAAGCGTGACTTAGTTTGGAAACTACAGAAACACAGGCAATATCTTGATTTTAAATCATTTTGTGTAATTTAAGCAAGATGAGACTGAAAATACCTCATGAATATGAGGTTCCTTACAGCTTCACAGCTTCTCCAGACCTCAGACTGCAAACAGGTTGCAAATGTGGGAATTGGAAATTTGACTGTCACAGAGTTGTGCTATGAACTTCCACTGGAGGTTTGACCAAGTCATGTGTTAACTGTCCTGTCTTGCCTTGTCTGTAAAATGGGAATGATTGCGTTCACCAACCCATTTAAAAAGGTCACTCTAAATGTAGTTAATATCTATGAAAGGAATAAAAAAAAGACTAAACGGGCTAGGAGAATAGTGGGCTTCATTCAGCATTATTTTATTTGGGTAGCCAGCTGGATGATTCTTAAGGTGGCAGTAAGAGGTTGACCCATTTGGCAAAAGATAGTGTTATTT
Source organism: Manacus vitellinus (assembly GCF_001715985.3). Taxonomy (NCBI): domain Eukaryota; kingdom Metazoa; phylum Chordata; class Aves; order Passeriformes; family Pipridae; genus Manacus; species Manacus vitellinus. The sequence goes on from NW_021940750.1 coordinate 22,466,588, forward strand.
ATATTTGTCTTACACTGAAAATTAATGTCTTGGGTTTCACATTAAGCAGACTGTATTCCATATCACAAAGCCAGAAAACACCAACACCACCAGTTCTTCACATCTTTAAATAAGAGGAAATACAAATGCCTCTGTAGAGGTGAAAAAAGGAACTGGGGGGGAAGATGATACAAAAAGAAATATTTCAAAAAAGAGAGCTGTCATCTGGATGACATCACATGGGGTATGTTAAATTAGATGGTCTAAATAAGACAACACATCAACAGACTAAGCACTGTTTTGAAAGCCACAGAGGTCTGAATTCAGTTCTTCTAGTTACTAACTGGGTGGTCTGTGCAGGAAAATTCATGGGTTTGGGTCCACCTTTTCAATCTATAAAAGGGAACTCTAGCTACCTCATCAGACCTGGACAGCACTACTGGGTAATGTTTGAAGAAATCTTAAGAGGAAAAGTACATGTTGCATAATTGCTACTGGCTTTATTATCTTAGAACACCAGGCAGCTGTCCGACAGCTAATCAAGTTCATTTTTAATCTCTTGACATGTCCCTCTGTCACTGTTTTCATGAAGGAAAAAAGGTCACTGTTTCACCCTGCACCCAGCATAAAAGTTAACATATGAGTAATAGAAAATGCCAGTGTAATGACAATGGTTCATTTCTATGTTTTACTCTAAGCAAAACAACTCTCTATGTTACATAGCTGACATCTGTTTCTGTGGAGCTCTATCTGAAGATGCAGTCTTTTTATAATATCTGAGGATCTTATACAGCAAACAAATAAACAACAGCTGTGAAAACATCTAGAGCATTTTACAATTACTCTTATATGAAGATCTTGAAATACTTGAAAAATATGAAGATTATTATTCGTGCCAGTGAGGAAACTGAGGCACACCTAACTGGAGTGGCCACAGCTGTGCAGAGAGGTAGTGGCAGAGCAGAGTCAGCAGCTCCAGAATCTCGTGAATACTTAGCCTCGACTTAGAAGTACTGATCCCTTCAGTATTCAGTATTCAGTATTCAGTACTGATACCTTTCCCATCAAACTTAACATCAGCTAGGAAACAGTCTGCACCGCACAGAGTCATTCCCTTTCCTTCTTCGCTGACAAGCGGGATGCTCATCCCAGCTCACCCACCCCAAGCTGACAGTCCCCGTCCCCGTGTACTCACCTGCTTGTAGGCGTCCAGGAGGAAGCTGTTCCAGACGCAGCGCAGCCCCTCCGAGGTCAGCATCCTCCTCCACTCACCGCGCCCAGACTTAGAGCGGCTCAGAAACAGCACCATGTGTTTCAGGAGAATCACAGAGTCATACAGCGCAAGAAAGAGGCAATTGGAGAAAAAGACCGGCAAGATCTGAAGCGTGATCAGCAAATCCACACTTAGCAGACCCATCTTCCTTGCTGCTTCTTTTCAGCTGGATGCCTTTAGCTCTCTTTATTGCTCTGTACCCTCATTTAAGAGAGTAAAGTAAAAGGCATTTCAAAAGCCTCCCTATTCTTCTCTCAGCTGTTCTTTTTAAAATGAGCAGAGATAGTTAAATATGAGCAGGCTGGTTAAAACCATAACTGAACTATACTCATTCAGTTCTGAGCTGCTTATTTTTCAGAAATTAAGATGTGAAAAATTTTTCTCTTAACCAGGAGACCTGCTTTTGTTGAAGAGAGAGGCAGCTGTGTTTCCAGTTCCCTGCAGTTACAAAATTTAAGCTGAGACTGTTAATTGTTAACTTTCCTGCACTATCCCATTGTTTCTCAGCTATTTAAGCACTGAACAGACCTCTCATTTCTGTGCCACTAAAGCTAGCTACCAGGTGCAACAATACTTTTTAAAAAAGGTTTATGTACATAAACTTTCTGTTCCTTCCTCCTTGCCTCCCTCCCTCTCTTTCCCTCTCTGCCTCCCCCGCCCACCCCACCCCCCCCACTCCGCGTTTCTGTATTCCTGCCTTCCTCCTCTCGCACTCTCTCTTGCTATCTGCCTATGGTGCAAAGTGCTCTCCCCTCTGGAGTCCTCGCTTGCTTCCCTGAAGCCTTTTATACATTCCCTAGCTAATTGCTGCAATAGAGAAATGAAACCCTAATCTTAGTAAAGATCTTGACGTCAATGTAAAAGAGGGCTTTACTTTGGCTAGGACTGCAGTGAATAGAAAAAAATGAAATTCTCAAAACTTTTTTTTTTTCCCTTAAGAGAGAGGACAAAAAAGAGAGACAGAGAGCAAGGGTGGAACTTTGCTTTACTTTGAAAAGGAAAAGAGAGAAAAAACCCAATATGCTTCTGAATGTTCTTACAAAATGCTTCCAAATTTTGGAAGAAGTATTTTCATATGACATGGAAAGTGACAGAGCAACACAGAATTCTTTGTCGATGTTTTTTTCTCATGGCTGAGGTTTTTTTCTTTGTCCTTTTGTCTTTTCCAGGAAGGTGTGTGAGTTGATGCATCCCAAGAAAGGGCACACTTCTGTACATCTTCCTCCCACCTGCATGAAGTACAACATGTACAGTGTTTAAAGATTTGTGTTGTTTTCTTGGTAACATAAGTGAACACCCTGCACTGAATTCATCTACCAATGTGTAAGAGAAGATGAGAAAGAGAGAAAAAAAGGTTTTGATGTATTTGGGGTTTTTAAGCTACAATTCCCTGCTTAAATAAAAATATGCTTCAGCCTTCAGTGTTATTAATCAACTAAGCTTCAAGGATTTCAATATTCCCCTAAGATAACTATTTACATCCACTAGTCTAATAAGGATAACTAACTTTTGGTTAAAATCTTGTAAAGAGAAAACAGAAATTTCCTCTGGCAGAGCCATGTGTGTTACAGCAACTGCAAGTATTCCCTGCAGCCCCATGCTGAAGGATTGTTTTGTTAATTTCCACTTCTCTTTGTTTCACCTTTTTAGTCCAATTTTTAGTCCTCTTTTCACATGATTTTTTTGGGGGTGATTCAGTAGACATGTTTTGTTTGGGGTTTTTTTAGCATGGTTTTAAATCCCTTAGGTAAATATTTTATGTATATCATGTTGCAGACATCCACAATTTTGGTTTTCAGTGGATGGCTTCCCTATGTGCTTATGTAGGCTCCATGCATCAGATACATTTCATTCCCAGAGATGCCAGCATGATATGTAACCTCTGTCAACTCACATCCTTCATGAGTAGTACAAGCTTACTTCAATAATGTACCTTGGTCTTCCTCAGTCGTCACTATCCTTTCACTGCTAGCAATTGCAGAGGGTAGACACCATCCATCTTCTCTGCTCTAGGGTCTGTCATTTTCAGATATTGTGATATCACTTGGCCTATCATACTAGGATGTCTGCCTCTAGAGAGGCCACCCCATACTTTGGCTTGTTCTCACCAGAGAAAAGTTTGTTTAGGTAGCATAATTTCAGGCATTTTCAAAAGATATCACCCAGGCAGGATATCTTCCAGCAAATGTTTATTCATAGAGATAACTTTAAAATGTTGCACACATTAAACCAGTGACCTTCTGCATTACTAACATAAACAAAAACAAAGGAGCTGAGTTTCTTTTTCAAACTATTTTTTAAGTCAAATGTTGGTGATGACAGTGTTCTGTTGCCATAGAAGGACTGCAACCTCACAGATCTGGCTTTATTACTAAAACTTGCAAAAACACGTTATAAGTAGGCATTTATATATCCCCACACGTGGATGAGTCAGTGTGCTCATGTCATGTGAGCACAAGACAGGAACAAGGGTCCCCAGAGCTGCTAAACTGGCTTGCTCTCTAACCTCAGGCAAGCATATGTAATCACTTGATTACGAGCACTCTTAAGCCTAGGTTACTCTTCTGTAGATCCACCACTAAAAAATGTATGATTCTGTCTGGGAAGGTCTCTTTTCTTTATTTTGGGAAGGTCTGTTAAACGGCAGGCCTGGAGGTTGTTGATGACAGTGCCAGATGAATCATCAGCCATTGTTTCTGAGAACAGTTTGCAAACAGCTCTGAGGACAGTCCAGCTCAGGCTCTTCCTGTTCCCTGGAGGTAAAGTCAGGCAAGAACTTACCCTGGGAACATAATGTATTCTGGGTTCCTGTGAAACAACTGCCCCTACCCACAGCATGCTTCATGGGTGAAGAGGTTGTTTGTAAGACAGCTGGAGACCAGACAGCTATGGAGCTTTGAAGTGCTGGAAGCTGGGCAGGAAGCCCATGGAGCACTGGTGTGAGATGGTAGTTCATATTTACCACGTCACCTTCCTTGCCTATAAGGCAGACTGTGTGTATTGAGTTAAACAGAACTACAACAGGCTGTGTTTGGGAGCTTCAGTCAAGAGATGGGTGATAACTCCCTAATCCAACTATAAAGACATAAATCTTTTTCTAAATAAATGTAATAAGATAGGTTTTGCCATTACTGTTTTCAGAAGCAGTCTGTCCCTGCAGAGCACAAGGCACTACTGGTCAACTTGACAGCAGAGTCCGGCAGCCCTCAACAGAGAAGGAAAGCTTAACCCTTCTTCTTGTTGATACTGTTTTTCTCCTTCTTGACTGAAACAATTGATCCCTGTGTTTACTTATCTCAGATATTAAAAATACGAGGGAATTCACGAATTGCATCTTTTGTGAAAGTTGGGTATCTAGAGCATAATCTCACATTTGAAGCCAACAGTCTGTTGCTATTTCCCTGCAGATGGTCATGAAGAAAGGAAGAAAGGCTAGATATTTCATGCCTTGAGACATTTACTTTCTTGAAGGGAAAGTTGATGAATTTGATACACGAGGAAGAATTAGGCATAGTTGAAGTTATACATGAGAGAACTGAGACAGGTTTCAGCTAAAGCTCATTTCAGTTACCTCCTCTGCCATAACTTCCTATATAATTTGGGCACAGCCCTACAATGTACCTCAGTTCTTCATCAGCAAAAGAAAATAAAAGTCTTCTCATAATCTAAGGAGCAGTCAGGTTCAGTAATGGGAAATTAAACATATCATCCATAATTTGTCAAGGTGGAATGAGCAAAGCCAACAACATTAAAGCATTCACTGTTAATAAACTTTGTATGTGGCTGAAGTCAACAGTATCGGTATAGATGTTCATATTCTGTAATGTTTATAAAATTCAGTGCCATCAAAACTGAATCCATGCATAGCGTCACGTTTCTTTCCAGTTTCAACCACAGTAGCATGAAGACCAGGACATGAGGAACTAGTAAGTTTGTTTACTGTAACTGCCTTGATAACTGTACCTGGACATAGGAAATGTGAGGTGGAGTTACAACTGCTCAGGCCACCATTTTATAGTAGATCCATACCAGCTTTTTGCATGTCAGATAGTGTATTTTACAACCTGCACTTGGTTGTGTAGGTCTTTACTTACCTGTGGCTGAACTACCTGTGTAAGTTGCTGTGGCACTCCATCAAACTGTATCTAGGTACCTAAGTGCAAGACCCCAGAGTACAAAATAAGTAGATTGATTGATATTTTGTTTACTCAGCCTTATTTTCTCAGACTAAGCAAGACTATTTTGAATGCAGTTACTCTTTGCAGCACAGCTGCAAAAGGGTACCTCACAGCGACAGGAAAGCAAGGCTACTGCTCTGGTCCTACCCCCAGGAGATTCATGGGAGAGATCATCCCGAGGGATTCAGCACAACCTGTGTGCCTGCCTTGCCGCTTCTCACTGCTTTCACTGCCAAAAACAAAGAATGAAGCTTTTTGTTTCAGAGCTAGTTAGTGTGTCCATGAGCTTATCCCTGGAGAATTGTGCAGCTGCAGAGTGATATGGCTAGAGATGAGGAGGAGAAAAGTTTTGCTTAGCTTTGCCTCCCTGGCCCTGGGCAAAAGTTTTTCATTACAGCCAAACAAGAATTTGTACCTCTCATAAAACTGCATTTTTTCTCTTTGCCGAAAGAGAAAAATCACCCCCTTCTCTCAGCAACAATTCCTTCACTTAAAATGCTGTGGATCATTGAATGACTGTCTATTTGCACTTTTTGATTGGGATCAGCAGCACATGTTCTTAAAGAAATAATATGTTCAATTAAAAATAAAATTATTCAGGCAAGTTGCAGTGTTACCTGAACAGATTACCCATGGTATGTATTCACCAGGCCTTACCTTCCTCTGTCATTCCTGGCCACGGCACCACATCTGAATGGAGCAACTTTCATCCCACAGGTAACCAGCCCCACTCTGCCTACTTAAAGCTGCCTCTGTTCTCTATAGAATCTGCTTACCAGCCTTTCAAAGGTGAACACACTAAATCTATCCTTACTGCCTAATTTATTTGACTTTTGTATCAGCTTTGGTTTTGTTTTATTTGGATTGTTCTACCTTGCCATTATGCTGTGTAATTGAGAGCTGATTATTCTGAGAAACTGGCAGCTGTGAGAGGTGCTGATTTAATAGCCCAGAAGACCTGATTCCTTAAGTTTATCTGCAGTGAGGCTGAGCACAGGTAAGGAGAATGCAAATTGCCCACAGGAACAGCTCCTCATGGCAATTTGGAGTGAAGTTCCTGGAGCAGAAAAAGGTAGTCAGCCTCATTGCCCACTCAGTCCATAAGGCAGCACTACAATTAGGACATTTCATCCAGTAGATGCCAAATTGGGACAGTATTCATTTGAACTAAGGAAGAAAAAGACCATATAATTGGGTCACTTCTGGATAGGGAAAGAACAAAATATCCTAAGATTTGGCAAGTTATACTTAGATATACCAGTTGTCTATAACTGAGGTTGTCTTGTAATCAAGCCACAGTGGTTCAGAAAGATCAACGTGCACAAGGAGAACTGGGACTGCTGATGTCTCTGCAAAACCTGTTCTGTTGGCTTCAAAGCTGTCAGTCTGGCACCTCCTAAGAGCCTGCATTCATTGTATGACAGCAAAATGAAAAAATTGACTCATGGGTGTGGTTGTATAATAGTGACAAATTTGAGACTAGAAAAAATCCCCACATCCCTTTGTTAATGATCCCCAAATTTCTATGCAAAACAAAAATAATCTCCCTGTTTCAATAAGCTACAGTAAACAAACCTGACGCTAAAACACACCTGGTTGAGTCAGACAGTATTGGAACAAACCAAAACACCCTATCCACCCTAATAGATAAGGCAGCTTGTTTTAAGAAAAACAGGATCTATAAATAAGGACAATCAGAAGACCTTGTCAGAATTAAAATTAGTCAGCCCAAATACTCTGCATATTGCACAAGAAAAGGAAAAAAGACTTTTATGTATTGAATATGAGAAGAGAACAACTTAATCTACCCGTAGACTCTGTAAATTACCTCCCAAACTCCCAAGAGAAGCTAGGACCAGAATTTAAAGTCTTCCTCTCACATTACTAGAACTATACTGTCAGCTATATGCATAGCTGTCAACAAGTTATGATGTTAAGGTATTCCTACCCATCTAAAACACTAGACAGATTGGGGGCAGGGGGGAGGGAAGGTGCAAGGGGTGTAAAATTTTATTATTATCGCTGTAGTGGTTTCTAAGTCATTTGGCTCAAAGTTCTAGAAAAGCCCTCCAGTCCCAGCTTTTCCAGCTGAGAAAGGGCCATTTCCGTTTTCCCAGGAAATCACTGACCTTTTGCTTCATTGTATCCCTCTGGAGAGCTTCTTATACAGTGTGTTACCACTGAATTAAATGAGTTGTGTGCCCTTGTCATTCTTGCTGCATATTTGTACATGAATTTCAGTTGCTGATGAAAGCTATACGTGACCCAAACTTTCAATCTCCCTCTGTTCATCCTCATATATTTTGAAGTTCCACCTCCTGTAGATAATTTTTGTGTAGGAGTGGAGGCAGAAATGCTGAAATGCCATAATAAAAGTTCTTATTATTGTATTTGTAGTAAAGCCAAAACCAGAAATTGCTAAGAATCCTGTTTCCTTGAACTTGAATCCTATTCTCCTACCATATCTTCCCAAACCAAGACATAGTTCAGATCTTCCATGGATTGAGAACTGAGTTTTCCAGTCTTTATCAAAAGATATCCAGGTAGAAGTAAAAAAGGTAGCCACAGTACCTCCTTGTAGGTCTAATATATATATTGCTGTGCTTTGTCCCAAATATTCAATTCTCTTTCAATCTGGAGCACTGGAACACAAAGAAATTAAACATCTTACAGTAAGTAATGCAGCAGTTTACCTTTCTGAGTGAAGGTTTCTTCTCAAAAGTAGCCTCTTGGATGCATGAGATTAGTAACTATATGCCCTAAGCATTAATCAAAGTCTAGGAAGCTGTGGATACTGAAATAGAAGCCATTAGAAATCTACTATTTTATCATCATCCTGCTCACATTTGATACTAAAGTGGTACTGAACTCCTCATTTTCTTTTTCAACTTAATGTGGAAAATAGTACAAAAATGTAACAAAAAAATGTGTTTTAAAAATATATAAACAAGCTGTCTTAATCTGAGATTGAGCTGGTCTATACTATATTCCCTAATGCCATTGCCAACCTGAAGTCAGAATCAACAACGACTTTCCTGCATTTCTTAATCTATAAATCAGATCCTTTAATCCTGTTATAAGTTTCATACATTACAAATGGCCATCTTAGTGTCTTTACACACCCTGTTTAGTTCAACCTTCTTCCATCTTGCCAAGCAAAATGTAGTGGAATGACCATCCCAGCTAACAGCTACGAGCAGTTTCATCAGGGTTTTATTCTCAGTGAAAGCTCATCTGAATACCATTCATGCTCAGTGTCAAGTCAGACAATTTTGAAGTTTTCTTGAGTAGAATTCAAATTTCCAAACTAACCTTTCCTCTCATAGTTTTTTCAGTACTTTATTATCTTCATTTGCATGTCTTTTATAAATCATGAATTTGCAGCCAAAATATCCCAGAAGTTTGCAGCTTCCTGGGATATCCATGAGTTTGCAGGTCTTCATCCTTGGGAGCGATCTTCTTGGATGAGGCAGTAAGGAGTTAATGGGCAATTTATTTCCCTAAGTGAGGACAAGGAACTTCTTATATCAAAGACTGAAAGCCAAGGCTTCTTTTTTCATTTCAGTAGTTTCAATATTCATGACAGAAACTACAAATCTTTGAATGAAACCGTATTGTAACTGTCCAAAACTCCTTGTAAATTTGTTTTATACATTTACTTTCAGGCCATTTCTGAATGGCATTTCTTCAATTAACTCCTTCAGTTTCACAGGTTCTTTATTAAAAACTGTTAAAAGTACGTGGGACATATGCACAATATTGCTCAAAGTCTGCCTTAGCCCCAGGGCACTAGCTTTTCCTAAACTACTCAGAACATCTGTTCATGCTGGGCTTTTGTTTTGGGGTTTGGGGTTTTTTCTTATTATATTGTCTTCAGTTTGAAATACTGTTCATACAGGGCATTTTCTTTGCAACATTAGGAAAAGTTAATTCTATCACCCTAAAACAATCTAAATGATAATGCAAGAAGTGGTTTTTTGCTTCCTATAGAGGGATGTTACATACGTATAAATTGATGTGTTTTTTCTTTTTTTTTTCCCCATGAGGGTATTTTACAGCACTCTGGCAACAAAAGAAATTGAGGAAAATATTTCAAGTCAGTCACCTCTCCAAAAAAAAATCTCACTCTTTTCCCTAGTGTTTCATTCCTCACATGAAAAAGAGCACTCCTCACATTATGAGTTGTATTTCCACAGATAATAGGGATGCTAGAGAGGATACTAACTCAGTAATGTGAGCAGTAGAAAGTACTCAAGAACTGTGTACTATAAATAAGAATGCTTCTGCTAACACTGACTTCAGACGCATTCAGAGAGTAGCTTTATTGAAACTTCTGCTTTGATTCTGGTGAAATTTAACTTTTCCATTACCGCTTTGGGTTCTTCAGTTGTTTAGTTTTGAGGGTTTTTTAAGTTCATTTTAATCCCATTACCCTGTTTTATTTAGAAATTATTTAGGCCTAGGTGCCTTGCAAAAGTGTGTTCTGTCACTCTTCATTTTCTGTGGTTAGAATTTCGTGACACTTGGACAATCCCATCCCTGCTTCTATCCATCTCCTACCGCAGTTCCCCACATTAGGGTCATGATTCATGCTCATTTCTTTAAGGTTTGTTCATTTTACTTATAAATATGATGTTCAGGTTAAATAATCAACTATTCTAAATGTTGTATTAGTATATACTATAGAAAATCCCTTCCTTGAAGGACTTCAATTTAAATAGCAAATTTGAAAGAAAGAAGTGGAGAAAAGGACAGAGTCTCTGAGAAATTCAGCAATTTGCAGTCACAAGTCAGGACTTGAATTTCAGGGTCCTGTAATTCTTTTATTTCAGTAAATCTGTCTACCCTTTTTACCACAGCAAAGAATCATTACATCCAGAAATAAACAGAAAAAAAGTTTTGATTCTCAGGTCTTTATTCACTTGATGATGCCACAACAAGCTGGTCAATGACAGTAGGTCAAGTAAAGAAGATCTTGATGATTTAATGTTAGAGTACCCTAAAATGCAAGTTTATAAAATGGGACAATTCCTTTAAAAAAAAAAATCAAATCTTTGTCTTAAAGATAAATTTAACACAGGTACAGGGACCAAGACTTTTGCTTTTTATTCCCCCCCATGTCCTTTGCTGCTCCAAGTGCATTTGGTTCTTTATAGTTGCCTAAATACTTGTTGTAGGGTCTGTTATGCCACCTTCCTAACCTGAAAAAGAAAACTTCCAAGCAGCTAGCCTTCTCTTGGGAAAGGTAAAGTTTTCATAGATGACGAAAGCTGCTTGTTCTGAGGTTCAGCATGAGAGACCATTTCAATAAATGCTATGAGCATATACACGGGAAAATTAGTTTTCATTTCCTCCTAACTGTATTTGAACAGGCATGCGAAAGGAAATGTAGTGATTCAGAAAGTTAAATGTAATTCCCTTTACATCAGAAGAATCTGGTGGTGGTGGTAGAAATACGTGATTTAGATGGAATGACAGATTAAGAATCAAAAACCTGTCCCCAGTCAGCAAGCAACTCATTGAGTGCATTTAAATAAGCCACCGAAAACCTCTGCCACAGTTTCTCCTATATATCTATTTCTACCTAAAGAGTTATATCAAATACAGGTTTTAACGAAACTTAAGTGAGCTTGTAAGTGCTTTTTACATCTTCAGAGGAAAGATGCATATGTCATATATTACTAACAGAAGTCATCAGAATAATACAGCAGACACAAAAATTAATGTAATTCATCTGTAAAGTTTCATTATACCTCAAGTTAACTAGACAGTAACCTATTATTCCCTTTCACTCAAAGTATGAAGAATCTTATCAAGGTTTTATGTGATTTTCTCTATGAAGTCTCTTTCCGAGTGTGTACAGGTAGGATTAACATTATTAATTTAGGAAATAAAAGAGATAGACTATATCCTATATGTTACTATATATTTCTTTTAAAAACTCCAAGGGCTAAAGTATTCTTCTGGTCCTTCTGTTACAACTAAACCAACAGACAACTAAGTGCGGGACAAGTATTTTTGTAGCCTAAATAATGCTATGCAGCATTTACCTCAGAGGTATCCAAAATTCACCCGATCCCATTCCTATTAATTCACAATATTTGCCTGTAGTAAAATTTAATTTTTACATCAAAACATTGATAATATATGTGGCTAAGGCATATATGCACTCTGAAAAACATGTAACTTTATTGATATGTTTAGTGGTATACTTTTATATTTATTACTATAGCTATTCAATGAGAAACTTAGCAGAGTGTCTGTTTTAGGATGTTAGCAAGGTTCTAATTTCACATGAAAAAAGTTAAAGTTGTACCTCTTCCCAAAAAAAATCAGATCATTTTCCTAAACCTGCCTGAAAATATCTTCCAAAACATTGGAGCATGCACACACCTAACTTTAAACAAGATGTATTTAGAAACTTCAAATGCATGGATTTGCAAATGCAGCTAGCATCTTTCACTCACACTGAAACAAATTCCTTATGACATCATTAGATTAAGTGTCCCATTCTTGTAACACATATGCACAGGCATAATGCAAGTACCTTCCACTTTTGACTTGCCACTGCCCTGTACCTCTTGTGACCACTGACATGAGTACAAACCAGGTGTATAGTTATGATTTTCTAAGGGTTCATCTGTTTGCATGCATAATGTGCATCAATGTTGGTGACTATAAAAAGAATGGAGCAATGACAAATCATTTTCATGTATCCATGCTTCCAAATAGGACCATCACGATCAAGTTAAGCACAGCAATTCATAAGAGTAGTTTATTAAAGAAGTGTAGCTACAATCAGTCTCTTAATTGGTTCACCTAGTGCTTGTACATTATCATCACTGCTGTAATCAGCAGTAGTAGTAATTTGCCATGGTTTAAAAAAAAAAAAGAAGTCAAAGCATTTTTTAATGTTAATTTTCCTTGAGAACTAAGGAGCTTAACAGCAGCTAAGTCACAGTTAGTTTTATGGTAAACCTAAAAGATAATAATAATGAACTGAACAATAATAACAACAGCACACTTACGTAGCTATGTGTACTTACAAAGTGCTGCACACATAGTAAATAATTCATTTTAATTAAAAATGCCTTGAAAAGATTAAAGGACACTTGAAATAAGTTAGAAGTGTTGCTCATGACCTCAGCAAGAGAAAGATCTGTCCCCAAATACCTTTATGTTTGAAAATTATTACTGCAACCTAAGCTTAGGGAAAAATAATGCTTAACCACATGGAATAAGCCTTTGGAAAACAGTGAAACTACTTGCACAAGTAAAAGCTGTAAGATCAAGCCCTAAATTATATGTTACAGCTTTTTCCTTTTTTTCTCTTTTTCATTATTTCAGAGATATCAACATTTCAACATATCAGGAAAAAAATCCCACTGACTTTACTACTGAACTCTCTTAGCAATTTTTATGTGCTTTCTAAGAAGGTGCTTGCCTTTCCTGAATTGTTTGGTTTCATGTCAGCAGTGCTACTCACAGCAATAAAACAAAGAAGCTTTTCTTTTTTGTGCAAAACCACACCTTTCTATTTCTAAGAACAGGGCTTGTTCTCGGCACTCCTGCCACCTGCCCTCAAGAAAAATGCTGCATTTCCTATCAGAGAACTTCCTTTTGTTCCTCATAAGAAGGAGGTTACCAGTAAAAGAGTAGTATGCTGCACCAACTGAATTTCACAGCTTCCTTTTACTTTATTTTTTCACACTTTGCCAGGAGCTAATCCTCTATGGTGACAGTTGCATACTGGTTGCCATTCTCCCCATCATATTGGCCAAAATGTCAGACTGCATGCAGTAAGCAATCAAGACTACACTTCAGCTTCTTCTCACAGCTAAAGGCCATACCACCTCATGTTAAAATTTTCAATCCCTTTCCCCATGTGACTATATGCCCTTCCCTCTTTTTCCTTTCATAACAAATCTACGTGGACTTGGGATGTATCTCTCAACCCTGCTTTTCATTTTTAAGAACCCTAAATTTTAATGCATACAACATTAAACTCTCAAAGGCTATTTTTCTAACGTAGGAGCAATTCTGTACCTAACTGATCCATACAGTGCTACAATAATCCTAGCCAATCATTGCTATCCCTACCGAGAAGCAGGAAAGATCCCTCTGGCTAGTGAACTCCATCAGTTTCTTAACCATTTTCAGCATCCTGTTCCAAAGATATTTTAACTAAATGTATATAAAACATCCTTTTTGTTTTTCAGAGGTATATTAGTCTCTTCTTAATATTCTCCAGACGTCACTGGTGATACATGGATATCTGAGAGCATACTATGTCTTTAGCAGGTGTTATCTAAGTGTGTAAGAGCAATGAAGTCTTGATTTCTGGACAGCAGATTTTATGAAAATGAACAAGGAATTGCTGCTTGCATCTAATACCGTTTAAAATTTTCTATGGAAAAGGTAGGAAAGTGTACCACTTAGAGATGCTATGTTCTCCTTTGTAGGAGGTGGTACAGAAGAATCATAGAATCATAAAATTATTTGAGTTGGAAATGACCTTAAAGATCATCCAGTTCCAACCCCCCCTGCCATGGGCAGGGACACCTTTCACTAGACCACATTACTCAGAGCCCCATCCAACCTGGCCTTTGAACACTTCCAGAGATGGCACATCCACAACTACCCTGGGCAACCTATTCCAGTGCCTCACCACCCTCACAGCAAAGAGTTTCTTGCTATTATCTAACCTAAACCTACTGATGGTGCACTCAGTCCCTTCATCTGTGTCATTAATGGAGATATTGAATCATGGCTAGGCTTCGCGAACGAAGATTTGGGAGATATTAAATAACACTGGTCCAAATACAGGCCCCCGAGGGACACCACTTGTCACTGATCTCCACTGGGACTCTGAGCCATTGACCACTACCCTCTGGATGCAATCATCCAACCAATTTCTTATCAGCCTAACAGTCCAGCCATTGAATCCATCTCTGTCCAATTTAGAGAAAAGGATGTTGTGGGGGACCACGTTAAAGGCTTTACAGAAATCCAGATAAATGGCATCTGCAGCCTTTTCCTTGTCCACTGATGAAGTCACTCTATCATAGAAGGCCACTGGGTTGGTCAGAGAGGACTTGCCCTTGGTGAAGCTGTGCTGGCTGTCCCAAATCAGCTCCCTGTCCTTCGTGTGCCTTAGCATAACTTCTAGGAGGATTTGTTCCATGATCTTCCCAGCACAGAGGTGAGGCTGACAGATCAGTACTTCCCAGGGTCCTCCATTCTACCTTTTTTAAAGATGGGTACAGTGTTACCCTTTTTCCAGTCACCCAGGGCTTCACCTGACTGCCATGACATTTCAAATATCATATCAAGAAGACAGTAGAGTATAAATTGGAAGTGGCAGCACACAGAAAACTGTAAGAATAGGTACCAAAAATCCTGCAATTCTGGATTACTTTTGTATGCCAAGATATACTGTTTGTAAGGCTGGGCAAATTGGGTGAAAGTGTTTGGTGGACTGTCTTGTCAACATACATTTAGGAGTAGCTTTCATGAGATCATTGCCTGAAGAAGAAACTACTATTCAGGATTTCAGTTTTATCTTTTCTAGCAAATGCAAAATGCCAGGGCTCTGGGCTTGAGGACCAAAGTTTAAGCTCTGGAACAAAACTCTTGAATAAGACAAAGATTTTTTAAACTGACATTGAGGGTGAGAAAGGGGCAAAATGGGAGATTTTCTTGTACTTTATGGTCCCAAATTGGAAACGTGAATCTCTTTTGATATTTCTGAGATACTTTTGTATTATAACACTTCAAGCCATAAATTCAGACAGATCTGGTGGGGTTGCAAGCAAATTAGAGCTGTCTGTTCAAGATGTATGAAGCTCAGCCATAGTTCACAGTCACAGAGATTGTATTTTCCAAAGCATCCTGTGCGATGTGATAACATGAGCCTCTATCAGCCAGCAACAAAGAATAACAAGATGTCATCGTGGATGTTATTTCTGAGAGGCAATTATAATTCACTAGTATTTGAGCAGATTACTGAGAACAGGTGTGCAGCAAGGTTGATTCCACTCATTTGTATTAATAGGTCTATTGGGGTATTGTATCTTATCACTTTAATTAATTAGAGTGAATTGAGTTAAGGAGTTGACTAGCAACAAATAAAAATTAATGAGGGACCATGCAGTAAAAAGTAATCCTTTATGTGTATCAGGTAAGCAGAAATACTTTGCTGCCTAAATCAGAGACCTTTTCCCTTTTCCCCTGCGATAGTTGTGTGAATTTGCACACTATGCTGGGAAGGCATTGCTGCCCAGCTTTCTCTAAATGTTTTAGTCATATTTGAAGGTATGAACAACAACAAAACCAACAAAACCTCCAATTTCAGGTCCCACAGATAGGCAAAATCTGTAAGCAATGGATAAGCTTTCCAGGTACTAGGAAGGACACAGCTAGACTAGCAAACCTGGCCTCACACATTTTGCTTTTCTATGTCCCACTTGCATTACACAGATAAATCCTTCACACAGTCTAGAATATAAGACATCTAGCTCAAACTGTTCTGGGTAACAAACAACAGTTACCCAGTTACTCCCCTTGACTATGACTTTTTTTTTTTTTGCTAGTACATTTTGAGTCCCTGTCATGTGCAAGTACATCTACATAACACAAATAAAGTACTGCTTTAATAACATGTGTCCCTTTGTGTCGAAATATCTGAATCACAGAAATTTGCCCGAACAGGCAGAGACTTGTGCAGTCCACTCCTATGCCAAAATATCTTGTTCTCTACAATTATTCTGAAAGGATTGTCTCAACTAGTAGAAATTTCAAGGCACGTGATTTCTGCCACTTCTCTTGCAGAGGATTTGACAAACCTACAATTTCGAGAGTTTGAAAGGCTTTTAACACCTATATTTTATTCTCAAAAGATCACTCCATTGACCTTAGTTTTGCTGAGGAATGCAAAATATGGCAGCTAGTTTTCTCCAATGTTCATACGGTTCAGTTATCTGTAGATAATTACACAGAATCCCAGAGTGGTGGACCTTAAAATGAACAGTCAAATATCATTTAGACCATCTCCCTTATTCAAAGCACGGTCAGCTAGAGCAGGTTGCTCAGAGCCTTATCCAGTCAAGTTTTGAATATCTCCACGACCTCTCATGGCAACCTGTTCCAGTGTTTGATCACCTTCACAATGAAAAGGTTTTTTCCTCTGCTAAAGTGGTCTTTCTTGTGTTTCAGTCTGTGTCTATTGCCTCTTGTCCCTGGGCAACACTGGAGAGAACACTTGAGAAAAGTCTAGCTTCATCTTCTTTACTCCCTCCACATCAGATATTGAACACAAAAATATGGGTGGCAATATGACACACAAATGCACCCCTAAGTTCTCTTCTCCAGGCTGAACACTTCCAGCTTTCTCAGGCTCTCCTAGGATAAGAGATGTTCCATTCTCTTAATGAGCTTCATGGTCCTTTGCTGGATTTGCTCCAGCATGTCCATGACCCTCTTGTACTGGGAAGTCCAGTGCTGGCCACAGCATTCCAGGAAGGGCCTCACCAATGCTGTGTAGAGAGGAAAATCCCCTCCTTTGGCCTGCTGGCAATGCTGTTCCTCATGCAGACCAGAAGGTGCTAGCCTTCTGTGCTGGAAGATCATGTTATTAGCTCATGTTCAACTTGGAGTCCACCAGGACACCTAGGTCCTTTCTGTCGAGCTGCTTCCCAGACAGTCAGCCCCAGCATTATTGGTGCCTGGGACTGTTCTTCTCTAGGTGTAGGACTTTGCACTTCCCATTGTCAGACTTTATGACATTGCTGCAGTCCCACTTCTCTATCCTGTTGATGTCCCTCTGAATGGCAGCACAGCCATCTGGTGTATCATCCCCTCTGAATCTTCCTTTGAGCAAAGAATATGTATTGGACCACGCAAGTCACTAATCCAAATTCAATTGAATTATATCTAAGATCAGACTTGGCTTGGCCCAATTTGTGTTGCTCCACTGGCACAAAAAAAATCATTGCAAGGTTTTTGAAAATTATGCTAGACTTTGCAAAGCCTGTGATGAGGAGAATGCCTCTGCTGGTGTAGATGCATCTTACATTTGCAATGACATAAATACCCTTTCATTAACTTTTTAACTCAGAATAACAAACATCTCCTAAAATTGAACAGAAAGGGAAAAAAGCAAACTACTTTTCAAAAGTTCAGGAAACTAGGAAAATAATGGGTGTTGATCATTGGCTCTCTTTGGGTCTGTGGGTAATCCTTTCATCTTTACATGTCATGTTTGATGCAAATATGAAAGCTGATGAGGAATAGTAATCTTACTGGCAAATTTAGATTTAAAAAACTCATTCCCTTTGCATCCCCCCCATCCTGGTCCATATACTTCACTTCTACAAGTGGTCAAGTAATTTTCTCACGTGTGAATGCCTCTTATTGTTTTGACAATATTAGCAACATATTCTTCAACATATTTAATTCATCTTAAAGAAGTCATCAGCCTCTACCACTCAGCTCACTTAAGTAGCAAGTTAGTTATGCACATAGTAGTCTTCTACACCCGCTGTGTCCTGAAGAAAGTGTAATAAGCTGACATACTGGCAGCAAGGGCAGTAATGGTGGGCCAACGGATTTATTACCAAATACCTCCTGCATGACAAAAATCTGAGAGAGGGTCAGGTAGAGCCACCACAGACTAATCTTGGGGTTAATAAGGGGCAACAGTAAAGCAACACTATACAAGATGGAGAAGCTTCCCACACAGAAAAAAATAAGACCAACCTTAAACCCAAACCCCTCAGGGTTCATGCTGAATTGAATGACTTAGCTTTTTTACCTCTTCAAAATACAGAAGACTTATTATTTCTAAAGTATTTCAAATCAAAGAATCATAATTTTGTCATGAATCACTAGTGCTATTTCCTGTGCAATATTGATGTTTTCTTGGAAGACATTCATCCAGATGCCACCCAGACTCAACTTTGCTAAGATTTTGAGATCAAACGACAGATTAAGTAGGATGTCATGATGAAAAAATACATTGTAATGATAGAATGGAATGACTCAGACAATATATACCAGATTCTAGTCGGGATGAATTTCATGGTGAACTAAAGAAAAGATTTGTATGATATAGAAAGAACAAGTAATAAAAGGCTACAAAGAACCTTATACTCTGAGGTCCTCATTTACAAGGTGTATTATACATACTCCTTGCTCTCAGAGGTTTCAACCGCCATATCTGACAGAGCACTTGAGGAACCTTCTGTATTCCAGGATAATCCCATGACCCAGCCAGATATACGAAAGCCTGCTCTCACTTTTAAATCAGACTACAAATGCCATATACATCTATGGTAAGCAACATTAGAATCATGGCAGGAGAAACTCTCAGGCTTTCCTTTTGGACCAAAGCTGTTGAAAAGAGATGATTGTAGAGCTAGAGACTGCCTGGGCAAGTAGATATGTCCCTAAGGCTGTGTTAAATATGATGTACATCCAAAGTCCACTGAGAATACAAGGTGAGAAGCATGCAGTCAGCCTCAGTGTCATTCTTGTAGGAACATAACACTGAAGTTCAGTTATTTCGGTCTCATTCTGCTTTAGATAACTCTCAGTACAGTTTTGGTACCCCTTTTTTCACTCCAGTGGGTTGCGGCTAAAACATCTTGTTGCAAGATCACAGAGGTCCTCATGTGTGTCACATGCTTTCCAGCATTAGGCCAGCTATCATTATTTAGCGTAATAACAGCAACTGACAGCCACAACTTCATTTCTAGTATAGCAACTTTCAAGCTTTTTTTTCTGGAAATGTCTCCTTGGGCTCATGATATGCCTGTAGTTCTGAATTTCACTTTTGAAACTGAATTTCCAGTTGGCTCCTGACTTCTTGAATTATTGCTATAATCATAGGGTTTGGAACTGGCAAGTTTAGAAGTTCATCTCCAAATGTTCAAGGTCATAAACTAAGAGAGAACTGATAAAGACTAGGCAGAAGTCTGAAACTGCATTGGAAATATGAAGAAAGTGAAGATTCTAGGGTGTGTTGATGAAAAGGCAAAGGCATAACAGCTCAGGGAGATTCCAGATCTTCATCTGGTTAATACAACTATGCCCTCTTGTCAGTACCTTGCAGTCTCAGGATGGGACAATTAATAAAAGCCATCCTATACATCTGCTTTGTTTGTGGAGAGGTACGTGATGTTCAGAGTTCAAAATTCTGACATGGCCCTTAAAAAGAAAAATAATTAATAATCTGGCTATGTTGGAAAATAACACTCTGAAACCAACCAGGTGTCTTCTTGGCACAGAAGCCCTTTCAGATAAAAATCAAGCTGGAATATTTGGGTGGGTTGGGTTTTTTCCATTTTGTTTTAATAAGTCTGTATGACTGTAAGCCAAGATTAAACAGTGAGAAAGAGATGAAGTATTCTACCCAGTTTCACAGTGCCTGCAGGCTATGCCAGCTACAATACCTCTCAACGCCATTCTATGTCCCATTGTGAGGAATAAAAAACTAAGAAACCTTTTTGGCAAAAGTGACTGAGTCACTAAGTATAAAATAAATGGGTTTTGGAGGAAAAAAAAAAACCATGGTGAAACAACCTGCAGCTGACACTGTCTGCTCTAAAAAAGCAGGTCACTAAACTCCATAAAAATACTTGAGGCAACTGACCATAAGCAATCTCTGGTTTCCTGTATAGTGCAGAAACACTGACCTTTCTTTGAATACTCAAGCTTCTACAAAAGGCAGGCAAGCCAGACATTGTTCTTACAGGTTAAGGGATTTCCTTCTATCTCTTAAATATATAATGATCATGCTTACAGGAGGTGTTCCAGTTTATCTGGGAATTAGGAAAAACAGACTTTTAGGGGAAAGGAAAACCTGTAGACTAAGTATGTTGTTTGTAGCGACTCAAAATAACTAATCAGCCAGAGAATGGATGATGAAAACACATGACTGGTGTCATGCAGTATGATCTACTAACTACGAGGAATTGTGAGTCAAGTTATAAGGTCTAATCCTAGCCTTGACAGCCTTTGGTTTATGTGTCTTATTGGTTTCTTTTTGTGGCCTCTCTATTCATTTACATAAGTTTTTTCTATATGTAAACATGCAAGATTAGTTTTCATTAAATATTGGGGTTTATTTTTTTTTAAATCACTGTTAGGGTCTTTGCCTCAACTCTGCCCTCAGCTCTGGAGGTACAGGAAGGAATTTCCATTTCCTTTAACCACTTAAGTATAGATTCTTCTGCCTTCGTTTCACAGTGTAGATCCTAGAGCCTAATTTCTCTTCACTGCTGAACCCAGTGTTTGTGCAGCACCTAACACAAAAGGAGCCCTCATCTAGTACAGCAGTCATCACTATCACAGCAGCTACTACCACAATTGCAACAACAGAGTATCCAGAAGTGAACTTAGCAATCACTTGTATAGCATTTTTTTAATTTTTACTGAATTTCTTCCTTCAGTTTCAATTAAAAAATGCTTAAGCAATTATTTGAATTACAGGATAATTAAATTGTGAGATTAAAAGGTATTTTCATTTTTTTTAATCATCAGCATATATATACCAGGTTCTGCTGCCTATGTTGTTCTCATTTATGCATCCTGTCTACTGCTAAAATCTTTTTGATGTGGACAACAATGATTGTTTCAATGGATATTATTAATTTCTGGTGTTCAGCATAATTGAAGTTTTTTAATTAAGTCACTTGCAAATGCATTGATTAATAGCAGAATGGTTAAGAGAATTTTTGCAGTGGTAGAAAGTAGAACAGAAAATAGGGAGTGGGGGAGAAAAAAACAACCCAACACCCATTGGAAACAAGCTCCAGGGCATTGTCCCTTCCCTGCCTAGGCACTTCATCATGATTTTGAGAGATTGTGCAAAGAGATAGCATCCCTCAGCCTGACAAGTCCTAAATTATTACACTTTTGCATTATTTATTTTTCTTTACCTGTGCCCAAATCATGACACAGGCATGAGTGAGAGAGATTCAGTGTGTGTATATGTACACAAACACAGTACTAATATGATTATTCATAGTTGCATCATAGTAGTACAGGAGTACAGATAAATCAAAATCTCTTCACCTATATTCACTAGACCAACAGTTCTAAATCCATAACTCACTGAAAGCAGGGAATATAAAGTACTGCCTGAAGGAGGCCTGTGGCAAGACCAGGAACTAAGCTCAGATTTCTGGAGGCCCACTCAAATGCTCTGAAGATGACACTATTCAAGAGAAAGAATAAAGTCAAATAGGAAAGAAGGGTTAAGGTATGATGCTGTGTGAACTCAAAGAGCTTAAGTGAAGGTCACAGCTCAATACTTGAAGAAATTTAAGAGTCCGAGGATTCAGTCTTTAGAATTAATTTTTTTCTAAGAGCTGGTTCATCATACGTAGCACTAAGGAGAATAATTTCTTGCAATGAATATGAGCAGATGCTGTCAATTGTCATAGTTTCATAGGACTGGTGGAGTCGGATCAATGTACATCAGCCAAAGATCTATCCTGCACTGTGCTCATGTATTTGTCACTTGTATGTAAAAGTTAATGAGCACTTATAGGCTAAAGAAGAATTCTAATTCTGGGTAAGAAAAGGTACAATTTCTTCCTTTCCAGTGCAGGGGAAGATCATGCCAAAACTAAGCTTGAATCCAGCACTTGTGTATTTCATTTTCATCCTGACACAGAGAGACTGTCATGTTGAAAAGTTGCACATGTTCTGTCTTAAAATCGGAATGACAGTCCTTCTCCGTGTCACTGAGGTACTGGAAATCTATACATTTTTGAGACACACAGTTGCTAAGAAAATTGGGACAATACCAGCACCTAGAGAAGCTCTCCAGTGGTAGTATTTTCCAAATTTAAAGTTCTACACACAGAGAATAAAACAGTAGTTCAGAAAGTAGAGCACAAAAACAAACACACTGAACATAGTGGTAACATACTGAAAAACAGCCAACACACGCATGCACCCTCCTTGTTCTCCTCACACTCCCCAAGATCTCTTTAACATACTGTGCAAACATACTCTTCAGTTGTCAGCCCTTCAAACAATGAAAGCCTCCTGTGGTATTTAAAGTTAGAACATTACTACATGGTTGAGTAAAATTTCAAGGTGCAAAAGAACTCATTCAAAACTCATTTCTGTACCAGTATGTGAAAGAATGAACCTCTAACAAAAAACAGTGAGATGTAATCTGCAATATCCAGAATAATTTAAATATATTATTACACTTACCTGAACTTTTCAGGATGATACCCATATCTGGTATTGTAGATTACTGCCTATTGAGGGAACCCAGTGCTGAAGTTTCTGAAATAAAGATGAGATACACCACATATTTACTGAACATCCATGCTGTTCTGTACATATAACTTTACTCTGGTATCTTATCTTAGAGGAAGGAAAAAAAATTAAAATCTTTGAAAGGCAGTTCTGCTTTTCATTTAATTACGATATCAATTTAAGTAAAATAAAACTGTTGCTACTTTATGAGAAAAGGCTTAAGTAGCAAACTTGATGGAAGAAAGAAATGAAAACATGTCTCATTGTCTCTACTTCTTTCTTCTAAACATCACAGGTTGAACAAAGTTTATCTGATGCCTAAGGGCAGGTCATGTCTATTAAAGGTTGTTGTGATCTCTACTTCCACTGACCAGACCTGGTTTTATTCTAGACTTTGTAACATCTGGCTGGTTTTCATGCCATGAATTCCCTAACAAGCATTTCCAAGCATTTTCAAAAAACTCCTTTGCACCCCTGTTTGCCTTTCACCAAGCAGCCAGACCAAAATAGAAAATTATTACACTCATAGAAATGGAATCGAAACATTACATAAAACTCATCTCAGCCAAATTTGAGAAAATTATATTGTTCTTCATTTGCAGTTAGAAACTAATTCCACAAACAATGGCCAAGTAATTACTTTCTGTAATATTGCTGTGAAGCATTGAAGATTTGAATAAATGTATTGAAGCTCAAAGCCTTGATGGCAGGACAGGAATCCATTAAGGCATTCCTAGTTACTCCTCATTTCTACCTCCTGACCTTAAATTAGTATCTGAAACAGGAGATGTTCTGTTTTCACCACCAACACCACTTATTTGGTTTTGTCTTTGCTGTTAAGACTCTACCCATAATTTTCAGAGGCAAGAGACAAAGCTGTGTGAATTCATTGTCCTGCCTCCATTTTTTGTAATTTGCATTGTATTATCTCAAGAATCCACACACAAAGCCCAGAAAGCTAACCACACAACAGTGAAAAGCTAAGCAACAGAGTTGCCAGCATACAGTTCACAAATCCTAGGTTCACAAATCCTTATATATACAGTTACCTTTTACTGTATCCATTGGCTAAAGTCTTGTACACAGCAAAAGCAAAACACACAAGAGTGCTTTAAATAAAAATAAAATAAAATAAGTCTGCCTATACTAAATTGGGAGGAGCTCTTGACTCACTCAAAGGCAGAGAGACCTGAACCAATTAGAGGGCTGGGCAATCACCAATCACATGAATTTCAATGAGGGAAAGTGCTGGATTCTGCACCTGGGATGGGGCAACCCCAGATGTACATACAGACTGGGGAATGAGGTGCTGGAAAGCAATGCCATGGAAAGGGCCCTGGGGGCATGAAGATGGTGAAGGCTCTAGAGGGAAAGCTGAAGTCACCTGGTTTGTTCAGCCTGGAGAAGACTGAGCGGAGACTTCATTGTAGTCTACAGATTCCTCTTGAGGGGAAGAGGAGGGGCAGGCACCACTCTGTGGTGACCAGTGACAGGACACAAGGGACTGGCCTGAAGTTGTGTCTGGGGAGGTTTAGGCTGGATGTCAGGAAAAGGTTCTTCACCCAAGGGGTAGTTGGGGACTGGAACAGGCTCCCCAGGGAAGTGGTCGCAGCACCAAGCCTGACAGAGTTCAAGAAGTGTTTGGACATTGCTCTCAGGCACATAGTGTGACTCTTGGGGATGTTTGGACAAGCAGGCATGTGGTGGGATTCTTCGGGCTGTCCTGTGCAAGGCCAGGAGTTGGATTTTGATGATCCTTGTTGGTCCCTTCCAACTCAGGATATTCTATGATTCTAAGAGTCAGTATTGTGGTGTTTTGGCTCATTTAAAAAGAACATCCCACATTTAACATAGAAGCACGTGAAAAAACGGTGAAACAAATGCACAGATAAGTCAGGTAGGGGTGACTCCATGACAATAAAATAAGGTGCAAAGAGTAGACAGTTTGCAGAGCTAGTCTTTGATGTCTGTGGCCATCTTCCTAAACAGCAGCTTCAACTGTCCTCCTCTGTAGATGAGTTAAATGAAGAAATGCCCTGAGGACAAAGACAAGAATCTTGATTTTTAAAAAGCTGTGAAAAAAAAAAAAAAGAAGAAAACAAGTGTTGACATGGCCCAAAAGCAACCAGAGAGAAAGTTAAAAATAACAATATTCTGACCCTAATGCAAGCATGGGTTTGTGAGTACAATGACAGAGAGAAGAAAGATAGCTGGTTAACATGACCTACGTGATCCACTAGTTTTAATGGTGTAACCAAATATTTTAAAACATCTAAGACAAAAATAAATAAGGACGTGCTGGACTCCAGGTTCTCAGAAATTACTTTCACCATAAAGCTGTCAATGTTTTGCCAAAGAAGTAGTTAGTTGTAATGACTGCCACCTTGACTCAAGTAAAATGACCTCAGTAGTGTCACAGTGGCTATACACCCAGCAGAGAGGAATGATTTGCAGTGAAATGCAGGCAGGATAAACTGGCAGCCCTCAAGGGGCTGATTATAATCCACAGTGTGTACTTCTGCAGTGTAAGCAGTACAGGACAGACCCTTTCAGTCTGCTTTTGCTGTCGTGCACTCTCAAAGCTCCTGGGATTCCCTGGCAACACTGTCTATGTTTGTTCTCGATATAGGTGGCCCTTATACACGTAGCTCCACGGAATATTCCCAGCAGTAATGAATACTTTCCCAAGAAGGGTGCATGGAATCACATGTGAGCTTGACTTCAGCTGAATTATTTGTACATCAAAAGTTAAACACATGCAGAATCGTGTTTCCAAGTACTTAGTCCAACTGAGTATCACAGTGTCGAGAAAAAGGCTCTCTTTGCAGCTCTCCTACTGCTGCATTATAGGTTACACACTTCACAGCAAGTAGCAGTGTCCCCTCTTTAATCTGGCCAAAATCAAAGCTCTTCTATCCACTTTATTATGAAAGGAAGCATAGCTATTTTGCGGAATAAAACTATTATTCCATCTTATACCTGTGGGAAACTGGAAAACATGTGAGGTTGTTTTCCTTCTCAAAGATGTGATTTTCACAAAAAGTACTAGTGTCTTTTCTTGTCTCAAACCTCTCCCTCCCCCCAAAACCCCCAAACCACCCTAGATTTTCTTGTTGCCGCAACTCTCAACCCAACCCCAAAAATACTTTGTAAACACATGCTTTTTCAGGCCTGTGTTTAGCAGAAAATAAACAAGTGTTTAAATATTTGCTCTAAAATTAAAATTTCTAAAGTAGAACCTTGGTTATAAAAAAATAAGAATGTTAGAATATTGAATGGAAGAAACAAGCAAAAATCTCTGCATTTTGAGGTATTAAACAAACAAATAAACAAACAAAGAAACCTACACATACGTGGAAAAAAACAATTACTGAGCCACACCTTATCTCACCTGAGTGCCCATCCTCTCATTAACTTATGAGGGAATTCTATTATTTGGCAACCCAGAAGCTGTTTATATACTTCTGCATTGGTCGGCTTTCCATAGAGTGCAAAGGAGGAGCAAACTTAAAGCTTTGCAATCAAAACAAGCACGTGAAGAAATACTTCTGCTTTACTGCATCAACCTTTTTAGCCTGTCACCACAAGTGGATGTGGAAAAGGTGGCAGAAGCAATGAAAAGATGACTCCTTCTTGGTGAGATGTAATATTGCCAAATCCAAGGACAACATGAAATAACATCAGATCTATCTCTAGCCTGAAAAGCAAGGAAGTCCCAGTCTCAGAACACATGCCCTTGTTCATTTATCGCAGGAGAGTAATGTATTCAATGTGTTAATAATGCTGTTCCCTATTTCACTGTTACTAACTCCACTCCCTACAGTCTCCCTATTTTCCACACTCAGACTGACTTCCAAAATGCAGTCTATTCCTGCCTAAAGCACAGCCCGCTTCAGCGGTAGCCTTCACTCACCTGAAGAGCCACTGTTCACTGTCCTTCATCTAATGAGAGGTAGTTTTGTGGACATACCTGGGAGTTTTCTCTCTCTTGTTGATTTATTCACAGGCTGCTTAAGAACACTAAAAAATTTCTGACAAAGTTCAATTTTTTCCTATTCTTGCACTTGCTCAGTCATTTCCCTTTGTGCCAAAATCAACATTAGGGATAGACATAAATTTTGCTTATAGTTCTGTTGGCTCTCTCCAATTTTATCTGTAGTCACTTCAGACTCTCTGCAGAGTTAATAATTTCCTTCACAAAGTCATTGGATAACACTGTATTTGATTCTCACCATAGTAAAATCCTACTAAAACCCTGATTATCCTATTTTCAGTGTCAACATTTGCACAAATAGGAGCATTTGCATTTAAGATGGATGACCAAGAAGAAAAATAAGAAAACTCTTTCACTTAATTTTGTTGTTCCTGGCACAATGCACAGCTGTGACTCCCTGAATTGATGGGTTTAAGTTCTACTGGTTTTAAAAATACTTCAAAAATCATATATCCTTTTTTTTCTGTGCACATTTATTTTAGGCCATAATTCATTTAAATATTACCAGATCCTGTACAAAACATAAATCCTCAAAGGAACCTCTGATGCTTGATCATGAAGGGAGTGGGGGAAGAGAGAGCTCCTACAGTTTCTAGGATGTTGGAGATTTAAGTTTAGGTTTCTCATTGGAATTAGACAGATGGCCCTGTGCACTGGGCTATATCTGCTCTGCAACTGCATTTCATCTTCATTAGGAGTCCCATTCCGGATCTACAACAACTTCCTAACAAAACTATAGCTGAAAGTAACAAAAGACTGGAAAAGGTGATTACAACAAATTAATATGTCAAGATATTTCTTTATCAGCGAGCAAAATATGTCCATTTGTTACCTGTTCAAAAATATATGTTATTTCTAGATAATACATCAGGCTGAAATACATTGAATCACCAATAATATTTCTGCTTGAGTATTCCACATAGAAAAAATTACAACACACAGGAGATACATCGTAACTCACATCTTCGTCTTTTTGGCATGGCAATGGGCTGTACGGACAGGCTTGACTTCAATCCAGTTCAGTTAAGTCTGCTATGCCTGTTAATTTGCATCATGGGACTATGTTCACTATCAACCTTTTTTACAAAAGTACAAGATACTCTGAGAAGCAGAGGAAATTAATGAAGTGGCATGAAAGGTACATGTTACAAAAGTGTTTCAGAAGGTGCTCAGAGGGGGAAGAGACTTCACTTCTGGCTTATAATACCGATGATGACCACAAACCAGTTAGCTATGGAAGTGCTCCAGGCCCTTCTGAAGCTGCAGATACCTGCAAGGTAGATAATCTGCTCTGGTTTAACATTATGCAGGTGTTTCCTGTTATCAAGGAAAAGCTCAGTCAGCGTGATGTAAAGCTTTGCGTATCTGCCTCAGCAGCCATGGCTTGGTGAAGGCACAGCACCAACCAAATATCAGAAATAATTATGATATCTTTTCTGCTATCACTGACTACAAGACATTGCTCAATAAGTTTCTCTGATCATCTGGAAGACAAACACAGGTTAGTGCCAAAAAAAGAATTGCTGAACTGACCTCAGAGCTCTCTTTCCACTGTGATTTTGTATGTACACAAGTGAGCAAGGATTAAATGGTTTTGAGACCCATGATATCTTCCTAGGAATTGTTATCACCTATTCTCATTAAATAGAAATGTTTGATTGGCAAATATAATTTCAGTAATAAAATAACTTTTGTTTCTCTGCTATTATTTCTCTTACCTCGCAGTTTCTGCAAAGTTAATGACAACTTCTTCAAATCCTTCCCTCAACCCATTCTCTGACCTTCCTAAAGGCTCTCCCTACCTGACTACTGTCAAAGTTTTCTGACATCCCAAAACCACTCCACACGGCTTTCTCCTAGAAAGTCTTAGAAAATTTCCAGTTTCTACCCAACAGACAAACACAAATTTCCATCAGTATTGTCTTATCACACCTCTTTTTGTAAGACATACTGCTATCCCTGATCTCCAGCTTGTGGCTTTTGCCTACTTTTTAAGCTTTTAACTTCTAAGTTAAAGAGAAAGTGTGTTGGTCTGGATCTTGGACAGTTTCAAATTCACAGCTGATATTTAGCAAGATAGAAATAACAGTCTGCATTTTTGTTGTATAATTATGGGAAGAATGCACACAAAAGGTCACAGTCTATAGCCCTACATCTTAGCTCAAGTCTTCAGCTGCCATAGGTTTGTAGAAGCCAGAATCAGTCTCGCCCAAGAACGGTCTCCCTTCCATGGTACAGTGGTTCACATTGAGTTCCAGACAGGACTCCATCCTAGGGCAGAGAAGTGCCTTTTTCTGAGTATTTCAGCACTTCCTCTTCTGTCTGGAACTTCTAAAGCATCATAAAGAAGGAATGTAGCAGTGGCTGTGAAAGCCTGACTGAAGCTTTTTACCTAAAAATTACTTGCTGTGTCAATGCTAGCTGGATTTGCTGCTTTCCTAACAGCTTAAGGTATTTGAAGATGTGGCTACATGACACTTCAGGAACTGGAAACAAATTTTATTTTAAATCTTTGGGGGAAAAAAGGTCAAAAAACATTCCCCAAATGAACATCTAAGAGTCAGAAGACAATGAAAATCTCCCTTCCAATTTTTTTTTATTATTTTGTATAATGAAATCACGTGGCCTTAAGTCATACCAGGAAAGATTCTGACTGGATATTAGAAAAAATAAGTTGCCCAGGGAGGTAGTAGAGTAACAGTTTCTGGAAGTGTTCAAGAGGTGTCTGGATATGGCACTTAGTGATATGGTTTAGGGGTGATTCTGGTGCTAAATTGATGCTTGGACTAGATGATCTTGAAGGTGTCTTTCAACCTTAAAGATTCTGTGATTCTCTGTGATTCTCTGTGATTCCGTGTTTTTTTCAAGTGTCCACAGTTTTTGAGGACAGATGTCAACCATGAAGGCTGGATGTTTTGAGCCGGCACAGGTATACTCCACAGACAATCAATAAAAATCTTACTCATGCACTGATGTACCAATGTGCAGCAACCTCCTTTCTGCCATCACCCAAGTAGACCAAGAATGCACTTTGGCATTAGAATGGGAATTTATCTACATATGTATTGAGACTCCGACAACAACCGTGTGTGTGTGTGTGTGTGTGTGTGTGTGTGTGTACATGCTTATCTGGATATATTTATTTTCCATAAAACAGGTCCCCAAAACTAAGTAAGAGGTACATAATTTATATTTCTAATGGAGAAATATGTATTGTTGCATTAGGAAATCCAAAAATGTTGGGAAAGTATGATGTAGAAATATCTGTACATTTGCCCTATTCTGAAATTCTTCTGGCAACCATATTTAGCCACAGTTAGAGGCATGACACTAAGCTAGCTGCACCTCAAATATTTTGATTTTACAAAATATTTTCATAATTTCTTTGGAAAAATTAAGTCATATGGTGAGCATTGAAACAAATCCAGTCCTTATAGGAGATGGTCTCAGAGCAAAAGTATCACTGCTTCTACATGGATACACCAGCAGAAAAAAATACCAGAAGGACTTGGATCTACTGAATTCAAATTCTTTTTTTAATTGAAGAATACTGTCATTGTATATCTAGACACTGTAATATATAGGAGAGTGAATGACTTCCTTTTTGCTTCTCCACTATACTCCAGTATAGTGCAGAGTATTTCGCTCAGATTTTGAGACTGTTGACAGCCATGTCAGATTTTGATTTTCTGAGAATGTTAAAAGGAAAATAGATGAGGTTTTAGATGAAGAGGACTATCAGTTATTTCCAGTTCCTTGGGACATTCACAACTTTTTTCAGAAGACAGAGAAATAGCTTTCTGTTTAGTACCTTAGTAAATTATTAATTCACATAAAGATTCCAGCTGTCCAGCTGGACCTAGTTTGAGTCACTAGTTATTATGATCATTTGTGTTTTTATAAGTGGGAATGATCAGATCATCTCACATATTGGATTCTGGTCTGCAGCACTTTATAGTATATTTCAAAAACTGTATTAAGCTTAGCTCTATAGCTCCCTGACTATTCTTTGAAGAATATTTGCAGGGATGAAATAATAGCACAAAAAAGGCTTGTGATAATAGTACTGGTGGCAAATAGTATGGGTAAAGCAGCAGGAAATACTTGTTTCATCCTCCTGTTTGTGAGACAATGGATTATTATATTAATTATTGGCTTGGACTAACTCAGGTGTGTGTAGGGGAGTGGGAGGAACATGTCAAATCTCACAGAGGTGAGGTGATGCCCTGTCCCACATTCCAACCCCTGTGAGACTCCTAGTGCAGCCCTGGAGCAGCTGGCAGTCACTGGGCATCAGGAGCACAGCCCATACCACACCCTGGAGCCCCTAACCCAGCCCCAGATTTCAGCACAGCAGAAGTCCCACCTGGGAGCAGGGGGTGTGGCCACAGTGGGGCCAAAGCACATAAAAGCAGCACCATGTGCTCTCTGTGTTTGTTTGAACCCTAACACCTGTACACATGGAAGCTGGACTCTCACAGGATTCTCTAGTGGTAGCTATGATTTTTCTCTCTCTTTCTTTAGTTTTCTCTTAATCTCCTTTCTTAATAGTTTGGATAATGTGGGACTGAATGGGTCAGATTTTGCTAAGTTGTACAGGTTAGCATGTGCTAAGTCAGTGCTTTGTGGAATGCTTTATTTCGGTTTTATTCAAAAATCCTCAATTTTCATTAAAGTGTAGAATTATTTGGCAACTATTCATAAATTGAGACGTAGAATTGCAAAACTTCAAACACCAAGCAACTGACAACTTTTAAATGTCATTACCTACACTGCTGCTCCATACTTGTTAAATTACTGGAAGACGCTGTTAAGGAATGTAATGTCTGTTACTGGATTATGTGAGGATTTATTTCATGCCTAAATAATACAAATATATTAATCTATAGTGACTCTTCATTTTTTAATTTTTTTTTAAATATAGACTGCCTCTTGCAAGAGGAACTGTTGTATTTTACATGTAACATTTATATTTTTCACTCACAGAATTACACTAGCAGCATAAAACTGAAAACACAGCCAACTATACAAGAGTTTACATCCTATTTGTGTCATCAGTGCTCCTTCACAATGTCCAGATAACTATAAAAAATGATTTTTCTTCTTTCTGTATGCACTTAGACTTCAGGGCTTTTCCCAGTGTAATTTTAAGCTAGTATCAAAGTCAAGCATACATATTTTGAGGTACCTTTTTAATGACTATGAAATGTCAAAGAGAAAAGGTCTAGCTGTTGCCTCCCATGAGGATGATTACTTTCATAAATCACTGAATGTGAGTAATCCAATATTTGATTATGCATAACTTTCTTTGGAAAGCACAATGCTAGGGCATCTACCACTAATATTTATGTAGACTGAAAAATTATCTTCGTGACTGTTTTAATGAACCAGCTGCCAAAGATTTCACTGTGATGTAATTATGCTCTATTTTGGTTTTGTATTTACTTTTGTATATATTTCTGTAAAGTCAGTGATTCATTAACAGATTAAGTAGTGAGACAATATTTGTATATTGTATCCACACAGTATGGGCAGGATAAAAGTGAGACAAATGCACTAAAGAGTAGAATTCAGACCTGGATTAACATAAAACTTCAGACTGAAATGAAGTTCAGATGTGTGCTGGAAGCTAAGCTCTGAATAGAGTGTAGTATCTTACCTAAGTGTGCCCAAAATCTCATAGGCTGTCTTAGTAAAGTTTCAGCTCACAACTACAAAAAACCCACAAACTCCTAATATTCCACTTTCTTGATTTATTAAACCTCTAATTCATATAAACCAGCATCACACTGTAAATTTAAGAGTTACATCAATGTGCACTATTCTGGAAAATGGTATCCCTTTGAGTTTTGTATGCAATCAGAAACAAACACAAAAGCAGGATAGAGCTGAACTGGTTAAATAGAACTGAAATGCCATTCTGCCCCATTTTCATGTCTTGGAAATGCCCTCTTCGAAATTCTACTTGAGCATCCTGCCCTTAACAAAGTCCCTGAAATACAGAAACTGAAGTTATAAGACCACCCTCATTTGCACACTGTAACAAGCCTCAGAAGCTGCCATCACTATTCTGCTTTCAGCAGAAAACACTGGCGTATCCTTGCCTCTCCTTCTGTAACATTTTAATTCCATAGGTATGTTATTTAACTTGGTAAAGTGTTTGTTTGTGGCAGTACATGGAATGAAAGACATTATAGAAATTAACATTCTATACTATTGCCTCATACTTTTCCGAATAGATAATATCATTGACACAAATGGCTGAAGAAAAAAGTCATGAGAACTGAGGATGTGTGGGCACTGAAATATTTCAGGAATTGAATAATGTTTTCCTTTCTCTGTTTAGTCTGACAGATGACAATGCGTCTTGAATGCTTTGGGACAGAATGATGGAGAAGATGAAAAAGCCATTTGAGAAATGCCTTTCTCATTCCAAATGTTTCACTTTGCCTTTCAAGAGTGTTTCCAAGTTGGGCATAATGTTTCTTTTAGTAATGGCAATGTATAATCCACATAAGGGGTAGCAGTCACAATGCATCCTTCCTGCCCTGCAAACAATGACTACAAGTTTGAACTGGTCTTTGGTAAGAGTGTTCTTCAGGAAATGTTATTTATTGTAACTTCTAATTGTGAATTACAATTATATTTGTAATTGGAGAAGCCTGTGGTTTTTCTTACCATGAGGAAATCTCTAGCATTTCTAGTAGCTAAAAATCTTCAGGCTTCTAGGAAATGTACAACTTTTTTTAACTCTGCAAACTAGGGCCTTTGGAATATGAAACTCCTCCTTGGGTGAAGACAGTAAGATGCTGCTCACAACAGAGAACAGTTTACCAGTGCAATTTTCTCAAAGCTGGTCTCTTAATTTTGTATAAGTTCGGGAAATAAGAAGATAAACATTTTATCTATATTTGTTTATTGCAACCCTTGTCTTCTCCAGTGCAGACCATGGTCTTCTTGCAGTGAGAGTACATAGTCCCCTCTGTGTACACAGCCTGGGAGCCCAATGACTGCCTGCAGCACCTCATGCACCAGCTGTCCTCCACAGTCAGCCTGCAAGACAAGCCAAAGGCAGAAGCTGTGGGTCTTTTCCTCACTCATTGAAGGTACACAGAGCAGCAGCCAAAATGATGCACAAAAATGACAGTTTACCAGTTGAAAGTACAGCAGAAGTTCAGTCATTAGTAGATTTACTAGTTTCAGATCTCCATACTCTCTACCAAAGAGCAACCTGTTTTATATTTTTCTTAGCATTACTGTTCTATCTAAAGACACCACATTATGCTATAACATACACACTACACATACACACCATCTATAACGCTGCTGATGCCTTTGAGAAAGCACGCAGGATCACTCTCGAGGAGAAAAGACAACGCAAAAAGATTCATGCCTTGCAGAATATACCTCCTAAGGAGTCTTTCTGCTGTGCCTTTTCCAACCGGACGTGCCTGTCTCATATTGGCCTTTTTAGCCACCAACACACTTGTAACAAACGTGGGTAGAGCCCTTCCCAAATCTTCGTTCACGAAGCCCAGCCATGGTATGCTATAAACAATGACTCGTGTAATGATGTGTGCAAACTCACAAAGATTGAAGGACTTTGAATTAGTGAAAATCTCATATTTTTCAAATATAATATTTGCCTGAGTCACACTGAAAACAATATCTTAGGTTTCTCGCAAGCTCAAGAGTACAAACAAATGGTTTTGGAAAACACATTTTCTGTGCTGCCTTTAAAAGCATCTTCTCTGAGTTTGCAGGTGGTGAATGAAATTGGTACTTCCAGTGCCATCAGCTGGCCTAGGCTGACCTAGATAGATGGGTTGCTCTGAAATCTAATAGTCCAGAAAACATTCAGGGATGCCCCATGAGAAGGAATGTGGAAGTCATTGGAAACCTACTAGGGACAGTAGTCTTAACATCCTCTGGCTACCTGAACTCAAGGACTTCCAGACCTGCTATGGCCAATTTTAATGATAAATTCCTGTAGTACAGGCAAATTTTAAGGTTAAGGAATGGAAAATGCTTGAAAAAAATATGTGAATTTAAATTTCAGAACAAATATATTTTGTCCTTGATAGATCATTTACTATACTGCAAAGAAGGACTTGGGGGTGCTGGTGGATGAGAAGCTGGACATGATTAAATGGTGTGCACTTGCAGCCCAAAAAGCCACCCTGGGCTGCATTAAAAGAATCCTGACCAGCAGGCCAAGGAAGATGATTCTGCCTCTCTACTCTGCTGTCATGAGACCCCGCCTGGAGTGCTGCATCCAGCTCTGGATCCTCAGCACAGGAAAGACATGGACCTGTTGGCACAAGTCCAGAGGAGGGCCACAAAAATGATTGGAAGGCTGGTGCACCTCTCCTGTGAGGATAGGCTGAGAGAGTTGGGGCTGTTGAGCATGGAAAAGAGAAGGCTTCAGGAAGACCTTACTGCAGTCTTTCAATAATTAAAGGGGGTTTATAAGAAAGATAGGAACAGCCTTTAAGCAGGGCTTGTTGCAGCAGGTTTTAAACTAAAAGATGGTAAATTCAGACAAGAAATAAGGGAAAATTTTTTATGAGAGTAATAGGTTGCCCAGAGAAACTGTGGACATCCCATTCCTGGAAACATTCAAGGTCAGCTTGGATGGGATTCACTGCAGAGGCAATTATACTAGGTGACCTTTAAAGGTCCCTTCCAACTCAAAGTATTCTATGATTCTATCCTCTTAGCAGATCTTCCACATCAAAAATGTTACAGAAGACTTGAATTCTACAAGTTATTTTAAGAATCCACCTTCAGTTTGGTTAAGACTTTAATTTCGTAACACCCTAAAATATATGTCAAGAATTTAACTATTTCACATTACCGTTTTTTTGTAAAAGTGGCAGCACTGTGCTTGCAAGAGTTACATGGAAAGGCAGGTCACCTTCCTTGAGATATGTCTGTAAAAACAGCTGGGTTTCCTTTGCAGTGCAACATGAAATAGGGACTGACTGAGTCAAGTTATAGAAATTTTCCTTTCTAATAAAATTGAGGTTAGACACGGAAAATTATCACTTGAATAAATGAGAGCTTGGAGCTTAATAGAAATATTTCAGAGAACTCATGGAAATTGCCTATCCTCTTCCTGAAGACAAGAGACTAAAAATAAAATAATATAAATGTATTTTCTTATGACCCAATTTGTAATGGTTTTAAATTGTTTAAAAATGCATGGGTAAATCTTATTTTTAAACAAAGACATTTCTAAAAACTTTAGATGGTTACAATCTTTTAGACACAATTGTTACTTGCTACGTGTGATCAGTTTGAAGTAGACTATACTTTGTTTCAATATGACCATATACATTTCTGACACCTTAAAAGCAATGATTACATTCATTATCTCCAACATTTCAGCAGCATTAACAGTTTTTATAAGAAATACAATATTTTCATTTAAGGGACATTTTGTCCCCAAGAAGGAAATTGTTTATTTTAAGGCAGGGACTTATAAAACAATAAATCTAACACTTTGTTTTCCTTTCTGCTTCTCTGACTCTACAGCAAGAAGACATGAAAGGACTGTGTCCCGGAACAGGGGAGTCCCTACCTACAGCTTGTGCTGGAGTGGTGGCACAGGCCTGCCCTGCAGATCCAAAAAACCTTTTCCAGACTTCCAACTCTGTAAGTTTTGGCTCCACAGTAGCAGCCTGAGACCCCTTCCAACAGGGTGGTGAAGCTCAGCCAGGCTACAGACCTGGAGCGCACAGCCCTACCCTGGAAATGTTCCTGCAGCTACCTAACCCAGAGCTGCAGATGCTGCCTGGCAGCGTTACATCTGGCCAGGTTCAGAATTCAGGTCAGGCTCAAATTCTCTGAAAGTTTGTTAAAACTGAGACATTTTGGACAAGACATTCAAGACTCAACAAAAAGGCATTTTTAAAGTAAATTCTTTAACTGTACAATTCATAACAAATACCAACTCTGAGTTAACTCATTAAATAAACAGCAAAGGGTTGAATTTTGGCTGCCTTCAGCACCTCTTGTCTCTAGCTCTAAGGAAGATATCAGTTCTCTAGTGAGAGGCTAATTAAGCCTCTTGTTTCTCTTGATACTGTCACTAATAGGTATTATTCCCCACAAAAGGCTCTGACACAGCAAAATAATTATTCCCATTTTGAAGCCAAAATATAAAACACTATCTGTAACTGACATGATTGGTACAGGATATCTATGGATGCACCAGGACATTAACTTGATTTTTGAAGTTCCTATTACAATCTGCTTTGCTGACCTTAGAACTTCTGTTTCCATTGGTTTTTGCCCTTACTGCAGCAGTACAGTCTCAATGCCACATTTTTGTCATTCAGCTGCATCTATTTAATTATGAGTTAGTATCCCAAAAGAAGAACAAAGTGATTATACTTCTATGTGAATTTTCAGGATCTTTGTCTGGTTATAGATATATGAATGAAAATAATGTATGAGCATATAAATAGAAAATTAAAGCTTTATTGTGGCTTCTTTGAAAGTCTGGAATGCGTCTCAGAAGACAGTAAAGGAAACTGGAAAAAAGGCTTTGTTTCAGCTGATAAATGTCTGTTCTCTCAAGTTTAAAATCCATGGTGGAAAAGGTGAATGAAACAAGCCCACCAACAGTGGCTAAATCTATTAACTTCATTTTTATTTTGAGCATAAGTATACTTTTTTAAAAATTAAAAAATTAGTTATAAAGATATTTAATTAATTGGGATATAGATCAAAATAGCTAAGATTTGAGTAATAAATGCTGAATTATTCTGAGAATAAACATAATATTTAACATTAATATTTTGCCAGAAATATTTCAGTTTTTTTCTTTTGTTAGCTGAATGTGGATTTTGAAATAGAATCACTTCCTACAGAACTGCTTTTGAGGGTCAGAAAGATCTAAACTACAGCTTCAGACTGTCTTCCTCTTGCATTACAGAGTGATTTCCCAGCAGATGAAGAGGGGCTTTCCAGACCTGTTTTCTGTGCCATCAGAAGTATCTCCAAAACTTAGAAAAGTTTATTCTTGTTCTAAGTTTAAGAGTAAAGAGGACATCCAGGAAACATAAAAAGCCAAAGTGCTGAAAGAATGGTGGAGTATTTCCTGGTAAGATGAAGAAATGGGGTGAGGGGAGCATGTGGTGGGTGGGATCTGACATGGTTTTGCAGGTATTTGCACTTAATAGTTCACTACAAGTTTAATTCCCTATTTAATTCACCCAAAGTCCTCTTGGGAGGTAAGCACCTAGTTGCCATATGTGTAGGGTGGCAGGTTTTGTGGAGCTTCAGTACTCTCCCGCCTCAGTGACCCTCACTGCTCCACTTGCCTGTACTGCAGATAGGACATTCAGAAGCAGAACCTTTTGTTCTAGAAGAGGAAGGACTACAGCAAATCCTAATCCTTTGTTTTTGGCATCACAAGAGTATCCACGGCAACTAAACGTGATGTGATACAGAAAGGAATGTGACTTCAAGTGCCAGCAGCTGGTGAATGCCTGAGGAGCAAAAATCCTGTTGTCATGTGGATACCCCCAGCAATGGCATATGCATGAAGCAAATGAAATACACACATCTGAAATATGGACAGAAAAAGTTGGTTTTCTGGCAAGAGTCATTTTTGCCTCAGGATACACTTTAGTCACCACAACAAAACACTGAGAGGGATGAAGCAACCCCAAGATGGTAACAAAGTTCCTAAGGCACCTCAGTCAATCACTGGTTGGCTATTAGTTTAAAAGGTCAGTGGCAAATATCAGTAACTACATCGATTTTCTCCATTTCCGACTCTGTTTTCAGAGTTCACTTATTATCTGTGTTGAATAAACAATACAGATGAGAAAACCAAGGATAAACCCAAAGTCTGGAGAGAGCAGTAAACTGCTTAGAAGTTGGCCCTAGAACTTTGGATTTGGGAAAGTTCTTTTCCCAGACTCACCTCAGATTTGACTTAAGAGCATGACAAAGACCTTTTTGTTGTGTCTCTACAATACCTAGCACAATGGGGCCCTGATCCACGACTGGAGCCTCTAGGCATTGCCACAGTACAAACAAATAACAATAGCTTGCAGCCAAAGACATTACTGGGAATTGCTTAGTAGGCAAACAAGCTTCTTATAGAAGTGTGTGCTCTGAGCATTTGTTCAGTTCACACAGCCTGGGATTTCAGAACGTTCTTTGTTGAAAAAGCAACCGTTGGAAATATCCTCTTGACCCTGACTCAGGGCCAAGACAGAAGATATTAGACCCACTTCTCTCTATGTCTTACAGCACTGAAACAGACTTCCAGGACACGAGCTTGGTGTGTGTTTGACCAGGGACTTCTCCAATAATGTCACAGCAATTATGTAAAACATCTATGCTTTGAGCAAATGCATAGTAGGAAATCTTTACACTACTCGTCTACCTCTCTATGTAATGCATAAATAGATAGGACTGAAAAAAAATCTGCTGGTTCAGGCATTGGGCTGGTACACTTGTACCTGTTTCCTGGCTCTGGCACAGATATTTGTATGCCCTTTGGCAATTTACTTCACATATCTTTCTTTTCCTCCTTAAAACAAAAGTAAAACAAGAATACCTTTCCTGCCTCACAGGCATCATGAAGATTCCCAAGCCTTCTTACACATTCAGATGCTGTGTGATGAGGCCAAGGAGATACCTGGAAACTTAGACAAGTCAATCTCTGAATTTGGAGTGAGAACTCAAGTTGAAGCTATGCAGAAAATAATTCTCAGATTGCATTGCTTCCACTACATTTTTCCTCCTAAATATGGATGGGTCTGGCTTCAAAAGTACTACATTATTTCAGTAATTCCCTAGTTCCACTGATTTTTTACTTTCTTCAATATTTAAAAGACAGGGTCAGTTTTAATGTGTACAGATTGTGTGAAAGCTGAGCAGTAATCTTGATTTTTGAAAAATACAGCTGTCTTTCTGTGTCTAGGTTCCTGCCCTCAGGGAGAATATCCAACATGCATTTTCCAGATCATTAGATATATTACACACCAAGTCTAACACAAGGTTTTTTTAGTTAAATCATATAAGTAGAGCCCCTCTCTGGAGTGCCTTTGCTACTGGGCATTAGTCAACCCAGACAGGGTAGGGCTGCACTCTGGTTCTTGCACTTCAGTTTTGCCAGTATTTTATATGAAGAAAACTCTGTCTTCACCTTAGATTTTAGACCATGACTCTTGTTTATTTCTATCTAGAACAAAGTCTGTATACAAAGTCAATATATTTTATCAGATTAAGTAGCAGCCAAGTTTTGAGGCACGCAGGTCATTCTTCATGCCTCTTTTTTCACTCTCTCCCCTTGTAGGCCTCATCTGACAAAAAAGACATTTCAAAAATGTCATTCCCTGGTGCTGCAGCTGCCATCCACTGGGACAAAAAGACGAAAATGTGGCAAACATCACTACTCTATGTAACAACTGAAGAAACACAGAGATGCAATTGGGCCAACTCCCTAATGGTGCACAGGCTCAGCTGTAGAATGGCATAGCACCATCCTGGCTCCAAGAACTAATTTTTACTGTGTTGAGCAAGAAAGTGAAAAACTATGAGTCCTGATCATTCTGTTTCCTTGTATATCAAGAATTTCTTTAAGGTGTACAGATATACACAAACCATTTTTTAATTCTCTTACCAAAATGCTGCAGTTTTATTCCCTGTTAGCTGTTTTCCCATCTACCCAGCTGTTCTTCCTGTCTCCCAATTATTTCTTTCAGAATGGAGGTATCTACATTATTGATCTCTTTGGATATCTTGCCTTCCTCTACAGCTGTCTCTGTCATATATGTTCCACAGAGAACAATTCAGGTATTTTCAGAATGTTCAGGCAACTTATCTGATACATAACCTGGTTATCAGCAGAGTTACATACAACCACAATGATGATGGGTGATGGTAGAAGTGGGGAGGTGCAATGGTTCTCCTGTTATATAGGGGGAGCTGCCCCACAGGGTAGCAGAAATATTTAAAACTTCTGCCTTCTGGCAGCATTGCTGCCTCTCATACTAAAGGAAGGAGATAAAAAAGTATAGGCAGAATGTAAGGATCCAACCCGTCTCTTCAGTACGGAATTGAAAGGAACTATGTCTTCTGTATAGGCATAGGGGTAACAATAGAGACAAAATGTAGACATTTAGGGGGAGAATTAGAGTATAAGAACACCTTTAGCAATATAAAAGTCACAGCACCATTAATGATTTTTTTTTTCCAGTCAGACCCAATTACAACTGTTTACAGAGTCCTTTCTCTTTCCCTCAGAGGCTTTGGCTGAATTCCCATAATTTCCGGGACCAAACCCAATTATGCCACTGACCACAGCATTCTGACTGCTTAATGCAATTCCATGGCAAGGACAGGGAACTCCCAGAAACAAGAAAGGGCTTGATTTGCTCCACGCTGTACCTGGAAACAGCTCCCAAAGCAATATGTTATGCCAAATAACTATGCCCCAGAGTGGCCAATTAGTTTGTGCAATTCTAGATTAAAATAAAGACTATTCCTTACCTTTTCTTTTTCAAAATCATTTTTTTCCAGGTAAAAAATGTTGGCAAAGTTTCTCCTTGGCTGAAATTTCAGAGCTCTATAATCTTTGTTCCAGTATTTCCATGAACACAATGCTAGGAGGGAATAAAAAGGTGGTGAGCTGGGGGGAAAGGGTGTTAGAGGTGAAGGAGGATGTAGCAGGTTAAGCTTACAAAGCACTTGTACATATCAGTTCTTAGGAAAATCCCATGTTATCTCAGGTCTGACCCATGTCAACAAGTGTGCTTACTCATGGTGGCAAACAAAAGTGTTTGAAATGCACTACAAGATGATTTACTGACTTATTTCATACCATCATTTCTGTTTATATCAACATTCAGAAGAGTGCTATATAATTCACTTTTTTCCTTGGCCAATCTCTTCTGCTCAAGGTGGTTATGAGCTTTTCTGTCATTTATAGAGTACCATAAGTTATTAGCAGCCAAGGAAAAAATATACAGGACAGAATAGAAACTCTCTGTAGTAAAAAGAGTTGAGTGTCATACGTGAGTATAATGCAGTTCAGTCAGTACAGAGCAAGCACAGTGGCATGTGATGGCTGCAGAAGGAATGCTCTGTGGAACAGATGGCATGTCAGGAGGGCTTAGTCAGAGCAAAGTGAGGTAAGATTTGTAAGAACTAGCATTTCTAATAAGCCATTTGGAAAACTCTGAAAAGAAGACACTTTGAGGGACTAGGTCATGAGAAATGCAACCACTGGCTAAAATTAACCAAAGTATGTGCAAACCAGCAGGAAAGTAATTTTAGTTTTTATGCAATGTATAAGTAATGCATAAAGATCTTCAAGAACATAGGGCAAGTATGGGAATGTTTGAATTTTCAAGTCTTCTAACCTGATTAACAAAAATTTCATCACATTAAACATGGATGCTTTTCAGATGGGCAAAAAAAATTAGCATTTGCTAATTAACCATATTGTTGACTGTTCCTCCAAACATTACTCAGCTGAAGTTAACTTTGTGTTTTGCCTTACATGGCACAGCACTTTTAGGAAACTGTTACCATCACAAATGTGGTCAAGGCTTCATGGTCAACTGCAGCATCTCAAAATCTAATGTCATCACACAGCTTTGATTTTTCTTATCTTGAAAGTTGGTCTGACAAAGTTGAATAAGAAGACAGAAGCAGACAATATCTTCTCTTCCATGAATGTCCCAAGAAGGTTTAAAGTGTAACTGTAGTATGCTTTCTCTTCAACCATTTCTTTGCTGTTGTTTCGGTTTTCTTTTTCATTTCTAAATCTCATTTTACTCACTCAGCACTCACCTCCTACTGTTTTCATCCGCACTCAAAAGCCAATACCCTGCTCAGTCCTAGGTCTGGCCAACATAAAAGGATTCAGTCAGCCCAGCCCAGCATTCAGGGCTGAATTGCTTGGAAAACTGGACCTTGAAGGCCTAATGCTTCAACAATTAATCAGGTTTTTTTCCAGAGATTAGGAAATCCTCTGAAAAACCCTAATCTAACTAAACACTTAAGTAGGTGCCCTACTTTAAACATGAATCTCCTTTGTTGAGTGGAAAAAAGAAATAAATATGAGAGTATACTTGAAGGCCACAAAGGAAAACTGAAAGATGAGGCAGGAATAAGGTACAAGATTCTGATTCCTAATTGCATATTAGAAGTATTCATTCACTACAAGGTTCTCAAATTACTTCACCAATAAGCAGCACTGAAAAGATAATATATACACAATAACTTTCCATTGGCTCTTGGATGTAGTTAGATGAGATCTCACAGAAATTTGAAAAGAACAAAGTCTGTAATTCTTTAATAAATTCTCACCATTTTCCAAAGAGAAGTTGCAGGTTGTATAGATAATAGGGATTTATTTTCTCTGGCCTAATCTTGATGATTTCCAGTAGGCACAGGAGTATTGTTGTCACAGCACATCAGTTCAATTGCAATATTACTGGGGTACAGAGCTGCTATAGCCTAAAGTAGAGGACTGCTCATCTGGATACCACATGGGCTTGTGCGCTCCGGTATTATGCAATATGTGGCCAAGTATTTTGTCACAGGGAAACTGCTTGAGATGGAAAAATCTAGATGCCCCTTCTCACAGCTGCAGAGAAACTGGATATTTCTCCACTTGTACCCTTCTTCCTGAAAAAAAATCTAGTTCTTCATGTTGTGACACTCCCTGAGTGACTGACTAAGAGTGACAAGTCTTACTTGTTTCTGCTTTCTCCACATCTTTATTCCCATCATTTTCTTTTCTGTTTATCTCTCCATGGCCAGCCTTTCCTTTTCTTTCAGCTCTTCACTTCTATCACTCCTTTTTGCTCCAGTTAAGAGCAAAGAAATATACATGTTTTCCTTCTTCAAGTTGGGCTTTCACACACTTCTTTGTGACTAGAGGTTCCTATGGCTACAGCAACCTTCATGTGCCTCCACAGCTGCAAGGCCAAATACTTCAAAAAAATTTGAAAAGGAATGACTAGCTGTTATGGTTTAGGAATAGAATTCCCCGATTTAATGTTCACACTGAAACACTTCAAACCGTGTGTTTGTTGCTCACCCACTTCCCCCGTCCCTTTCCCCCTCCCTCTGTGGCAGGCTGGAGAACAGAACTGGAGGCACTAAAGGTAAAATCACAGGTTGAGATAAGAACAACTTACTGGGAACAGCAATGAGATAAGAAAACAAACAGTAACAGCAACAATATTAATAACAGAGTGTACAAGATAGGCGAACAATTAACACATGAGTGCTTACCACATGGAAACCGATAATACCCCAACTGCTCTGCCCACTACCTGACCAGAAGGGACCCTTCCACCACCGCCCCTGCACATGACATGAGGTGGTGTAGAATAACCTGAGAATCCTAGTCATGTCCCTTCTGGCTACTGCAAGAATTAACCCTGTCCTGGCCAGAACCAGGACACTAACTAAGAGGAAATGTATCCTTCCAATTCAATAGACACTAGCAGTGTCAATTCCTTTATGTATCCTCTGTTCTTTAGACAGTATTATAAAATTGTGGATATTTCTATTATCTATAGGTATGTTTAAAACTTTTTTTTTTAGTTCTGTCTAGATCTCTATATTTAGGCATGTTTACCCCTAACTTTATCTCCTGTCCGTTGCCCTAGCGCAATTTTATCTGGTCTCCTTGAAGGAGCACCTTCCAATACTATGCTACTGCTTGCCTGTCTGTCCCTCCCCCCCACCGTAACTTCTGTAATCTGTTTACTTTTTACAGCCAAAACCAAGCACACATTACAGCTCTCTGAAGCAGGAGATATCCATGTATTTTCTGAAAATCTGGTAGCTAGAGAGATGGAAGACAGAAGTTAAGGGCTACCTGAAGGAAGGAAATGTTACATTCTGTGCATCATAGCTACCAGTTCTGTTTGATATTCCAGGATGGTGCACTAATCCACATGGTGCACCATCCTGGCACTATTATATGCACATAGATGGTGCAATAATCCACTATCCAACCTGTAAAGAACAAAGGTTAAA
Organism: Manacus vitellinus; assembly: GCF_001715985.3. Taxonomy (NCBI): domain Eukaryota; kingdom Metazoa; phylum Chordata; class Aves; order Passeriformes; family Pipridae; genus Manacus; species Manacus vitellinus. Next base: position 22,511,316 of record NW_021940750.1, read on the forward strand.
GATACTCTGACAAGTCTCATTTGGGTGCCTAAAACTACACGGAATAAACCCATATGTTGTATTCGTTGTATCATTTTTTTGTAAACATTTATGGTGCATTTTGACTCTCCTCTTCTTGGAAGCTAATTCACATACATAGCACAGAGTATTTGTATCTATGTTTCAAATGGTTACATTCCTTTCTGTTTGCATTTCTGCTTTTCAGAAGCTTTCATGAATCTGTTAGAGGACAATTTATGGGGCCAATAAAAGTCAGGTAGTAGTAGAAGATTGATCATGGCATTTCAGGACAGAGATGTAACAATTCATTTAAGAGACCAGTTCTCGCATTAATTCACCTTCATAATGAAACCCTGAGGCAACAAAAGACCACAAAAACCAAATACTGATTCAACATGAGACAATGGGTCACTTCAGGTTTAGTGAATATTAAGGTACTATATTTATTCTTCAAACACTCATACATATGGTGGAACTTGTTTTTCATGTACGTTGTAGAATTTGTATTGTGTGTGTTGAAAGACTTTTTTTTTTTTTATCTTCCTGGTAATGGGGAATCTGTGTTATTTGCACATTGCAAAACTTGTTCCACAGGTATGTTGTGAAATTTTATTGGGTATTTTACAGTTTGTGATTGATGTCATGTAAATGTTGTTCAGCTTAGCTTTGTGTTTTCCTGATTTATGAGTTCTACATGAATATGTTTTGTTATTTGATTTTCCTGGGATGCAAGGCTAATATTACCATTTAAAATGTCAACAATAACTTATACTTTTCTTTATGAGCCTGCAAGAATTTTTGAAGCACAAATATCTGTGTATATTCTTTAGCATCAAATACAGTAGCACCCAATCCTGGTTGTCTTAATTAGGTGCTTATGCAATAGAATTTACTGAAAATAGAGTTTCCACTTGCTTTTATAGAAATATGTGTTTATTTTTGATACTATCAGTGGGTAACTCCAGTAATTGTCTTATTACCAGGTGTTTTGAATAGGTAGTGACCACTGTTTGGGAATTTAACACAGCAAACTGATATACATTGTAACCAACTAAGTTTATAGCCCAGTACATGTATGGACCAGGATACTCTAAGTGCTCTCAAGGATTCTCAATGAAAACAAAAGCATCTGTTCTTAGCATTTAAGCCTAAATTCATTTTCCAAACAGAGTAAATCATGCCAGCCATCTCTAAACCTCCCCTGCTTCCTTTCTATTTGTAAAGTGACAAAACTGGTCGTTTTCTTACTTAAGAAAATTTAGACCATTTTATAGTTGAGGGTGAAATATATCTAAGGATAATACAAGTAGTTAAACTGTCAAGTGGCAGTTGCTACATGACTTCAAGGAACCTGTCTAAACCATTTCTCTTTGTCTCTATCTTAGTGTGTAAAATACAATGTGAAAGGATAAGACATGACATACTACCCATCCCTCTTTTCTGCAGTTTCAAGCAAATCTAAGTTCTAGGCAATTAAAATATCTTAGCTTTATTTTAAAATTGCCACACTTTCATTATTTTATGTGAAATTACTTCAGTGATTGAATTAACAGCCTTTTCAGTTTCATAGTCAGCTACACCTCTGGTCAAAGTATACCAGGCCTAATACAATTAATGTCTTTATCTCCTTTTCACCACTTCGTTTGAAGCACTGTGCTTGTAAAAGAGCCATTTTACCACGCTCACACTTCAACCACAGCCCATTATTGTTAGTATCTGAATCACTTTACAAATTCAAACTATTACAATTGTCCTTCATATCTGAAATGGCTTCTACATTTCTTGGTTCCATTTGGAGCCAAACAGGAGCACCAAAATACTCAGGAAATGTTTTCTTTGTAGTATATTTGGGCACACACCAAAAACTTAATTTTAGGAGCATAAGGCCATTTGGAAAAGCAGGCAAGCTATTGCGTTCTGCTTCACCAAAAATGAACCTGAGTTTCCTTGAGGTTTGTCTACTTCTATGCTACAAACAAAAAGTTAATTTACATGGGGAAAAAACCAAAGGTATGTCTAAACTGGCTTCCCTTCCAGAAACTAGGAAGTATTTTATCTTACACAAATCAATTTTCTTATAATAGGTCTCCCTGAACGAAGTTCAGGGAAGTTCAGGGAAGGTTCAAGAGAGGCAGGTAGAAACAGACACCTCTTCTGTGGCACCCTGATATCTGCATTACATTGGCATCTCAGTGGGGGTGGATTTTGCCCAGCATTTAGGAAAGCATTGTAATCTGGACTTTAACTTAGGAAAGTGCTCCCCACTCACCTGTGGAAGGGAGGGAAGGATGACCACTACCTGAAAGCACTAACTTGAAATCATGAACCTACTTGTTTCATGATTTCAGAAAGTTAACTCTAAATACCAAATTTTCTTTCCTTTTATCATCAGCCTTCAGGTTTGCACTCCTAGGGAAGCAGTGGCTGCCAGCCATGCATCGAGAAATCCTGGGATGTCCTAGGCTATGCCAGATCACAGCAGGCAGGAAACCATGCTGGGCTGTCTGAACCATGACTGCTTCAGGTCAGTAGATATTTGGCTTGCACATACCTGAAGTAATGTGTGCAGCATTATAATCACCCTTCTTAAATAAGCATGTTTTTTTCATCCACGTGCGTGCATTCCCACAGGGATCAAACCTTTTTCTTGGTATGTACATAAGATCTGCTGCCAACATATAAAAGATGATGAGCAAGAAGAAACTGTTGTTTAGTTTCAACAGAAGAAACTACTGTCTAGTCAGCAAATGAATAATTATCTTCTAATTAATCAAAGTGATCTTTAATCTGGAGAGGATTTGCTTTAGAATGGAAAAGTGCTGGGAAACAAAGTCAACCTCCTCCCTGCCCAAAGTTTTCTGTTTTTCTCAGACTAAACCAGAAAAAATTAATTTTGGAAGTTCAGAAATAGTTGATGAACTCTTGTTTCTTCCAGCTCTTGTGTGTTGTGTCTGCACTTCTGGATTCCAGATAAATCTGGAAGTAAATGTGAAGTAATGGTCTCATGGTATTTTGGCAGGAACCTCTGGAAACCTCACAAAACAGTTTTTTCCAGACTCAAAGCTGATTTTAAAAGAACATGACTTCAGCTATTTAAGAAATACATTCTTTCTCTCAGAAAACTTACTTTTTCATGCACCAGTAAGCATGATTAAAAACCATCTAATTGAAAAAGCCATGAAGAAAATATACAAGAATCAGGTACAAAAATTTGTGGTGACAGCTCTGAGGGGACAATGTTACATCTGAGACTAGCTCAACGTTGAGGACATTTAGATACAGAAATAGAACCTATGTTGGGGTCTTATTTCCAGTGTGAATCTAAATTAATATTTTAAATTGTCCCTACCCTCCAGTTAATGTATTAACCTAGCTGTCTATAACATATTGCCAGCACATATATAAGCTTTAGTTGCTGTCACACCAGAATAATCTCAGGGGGAATCTATACTTTCACATGCAAAACCAGCTTTAAAGACAAAGTATGTATCAAGAAGGTTGTCTTTCAAAGTGACAGAGTGCATTTTTAGATAAAATAAAGGAGCCACGGCTTTCAAAGTAGAAGGAACAGTTATGTAGCAATAGAAGTCTTATACAATGGCAAAGCAGGAGGGCCTCATGTCATGCTATCTGCCTACTGCCCACAGTGGTTGGTTTTTGTTCCCTGGAATGGGGAAAAAAGACAAGCTGATTGTAGCTCACTTTGCTTGTTAATTTTCTAAGTGATGTAGGCAAAGCATTTATGGTCTCTGTGCCTCATATTTCCATGTGTTTATTCAACATGATATAAATGTATTTATTTCTAAAAATCTGAGACCTTGCACATTTATATAATATATATGCTGAGATTACACTTATTTTTACATTAAAAAGCCATGAGCATGAAGTTTTTTACTGGTCCCCATTATTCCTTTTGCTAAATAAGGATCAAAATCTGCAAAGTGTATTTTGATATGTACAGTGTCTTGACTTCTCACTAATTTCAATACTCATTGTCTGTTGTTACTGCTTCAGAATTAAAACAGCTGTTAAAATCATGGCTTTGTTGAAGACAAGAAGAGTTTTGTCTGGCTCAGTGCTTAACAAACATAATGTTTGGTAAGACCCGATTGGTTTTTCCCAAAATTTTTTCACTGCTTTATTTCTGAGTATTTAAACACATTTGACCCTGCTTCTTACAGAGTACCTAAATGTTATGCAACAGTAACACCAATCAATATCGAGGTTGTATTCTGTGCCACTGAACATTCATTCTTTCATTATATTTGCACAAAAAATTCTACCACAGAAAGTCTGAGTGAGAGGAAAGCATTTGCTTATCCCTGGCAAAGGATTCTATGTGGCACCTCTTCGGTGTGTGAGCAGCACCACAACTCATTTTACATGGTCACTTCCAACAAAGCCATTCCAAATAAAAATCACTGCAGTGCTGCTGACACACTGATCTCTAACCACAGGTAATGCTGGGGAACAGAATTTATTCTGTCTACTCATAAGGGTATGTCTAAAATTAAGAGTCCTCCTGAAATACATAGCAGAAAGTTACAAAACTTAAATCAGGATCACACTTCACTGGAAAATAAGTGGATGCAAAGTTTTAAGCCATGCAAAGCAAAATTGCAAGGCATGTTTTCATGAACCTGGATGTCAGATAAGATTTCCAAGTTTCGCATTTAGATGTTTGATCTGACATCCAATTTTCAAGAAATAGTATTAGAGAACAATGTTCACATGATGAAATGTTCAAAAGAATAAACCTGCTGTTCTGAAGATGAAACAACACTAAGTCACCTGCGCCTTTATAGCCCTTGGCAGGGTTATACGCACATGAAGAAATGCAGATGAGTGACTTAAAAGCATATCTGTTTACATATATAACATGACAAGAGTATATTTGCCAATAGGCTAATATTAAGGATCATGAAGGACATATCCCAAAATGCACCAAGGAGAAGTTGCAGAAAAATCTTGAAGATCCTTATAATAAACAAGCCATTAAGTAGATTCAGTGTCTACAGCTTGCTGATGAAAGCTGCTGAAATTATTATTCATGCTGAAAGTTCACCTAACAGTAATCTACTATGTGCAGTGTTTGCAGAAAAGGCAGAGGTGCCTGGATAAAAATAGGTGCCATGAATTTTTCTACAGGTATGTAACTCTTTAAGCTCCTCAGTAGAATGTCAACCAGGCTATATAATCACAAAACCATGTGTACACAAACGTAAGCCCACAAACAAACTTCCCATCCAAAAATCAAGTAAGCTGATTCGCTCTCTTATTGGGAAAATGAGAATGCTTGTGTTCTAACCTACTGCTGTGGGGAGGTGTCCTGGTTCTGTCCAGGACAGGGTCAATTTTTGCAGTTGCCAGGATGGGGCACGGCTATGACCGCAGTCATTGCTGGGTGTGGGGAGAAGGCAGATTCTTCAGAGGAGGCGGGGTTCCTCCTGGTGGAGCAAGCGTGGTGGAGAGAGTGATGGGGTAATGCTGGTTCTGAGCAGGAGAGAGCAGTGGGTGTAGCCTGGAGGAGGGAGCGGCCAGGTATTGTCTATTGTCAGGGGTTTCCATGGTGGGCAATAATGTTTCTTTTTTTGTACTCTCTGTCAGTATTGCTACTGTTACTTTTCTTATCTCATTGATGTTTCCAATAAGTTGTTCTTATCTCAGCCCTGATCTTTACCTTTTGTGCCTGTGATTCTCCTGTCCATCCTGCCGCAGGGGACGGGGAGACAGAGGGGGAGCAAGCAGTACATGGCTTGGTGTGGTTTCAGTGGGAGGACTAAAGTAGAGAATGCGATTCCTAAGCCATGACAGGAGGAAAAGAGAATTGTTCACCATGGATACCCAGTGCAGTTGGAAGGGACAACCTGTGTCCTAGACAGCCACAGAAGGCTCTGTTCTCATCTTCTGCAATCATATTGGCAAAGTCCCTCCCAGACCATCGTGGTCTTCTTTTCCTAGAGAAGTGTAAAGACAAAGGCCAGTTTTCCAGTCCCCATCCTCCCAAGAATGACAATGGAGATGTTCTTATCATTTCCCTCATCCCAAAATTACTTACTGTCATTTCCCCTTTCTTACCAGTCAGTCTCTTCCCATAGATGAGCCCTTAAGTGATGTAACAAGGTTCTGACATGAAGAACAGATACTTTTAGCTAATTTTTCTGTTTTATTGTCTTAAGCCCATATGGGCCACCAGTGACAACCCAGTGTAACCGCCTAGTTGAGTCTCCCATCTCTATAGTGAATTGCTGACAAGACTTCCCTTTGCAAGGAGAGGTTAACTAAAGACAAAATATCCTAAAGTAGCAAGTCCAAAAAAAAAAAGTAAGCCCCTTGAATTCAGTTGCTGCAAAACTGCTGGCTGCAATTACTTTCACTCACAGCCCATGCAGAGCCAACGTTCTAAAACTGGGGTGTGGAAGGACAGCTCACTGCAAGTGATTTCTGCAGGCAGCCTAAATTGCCTGAACCAAGCAGCAACAATGACACGTGCCTGCCTGACTTTCAAGTGTACAGAATATGACGGAGAAGCACACGTGGTCAGGAGTAAAATTTTGGCTTCTTCTTGTGTCCACAGAACAGAATGGAATTTGAGGACTTTGATCCTGACCTCTGGGCCAATACCAATAGGTGGCCTGAGCTGAAGTACCTCAGTTAAGTTATGAGATTTCTTTTTTGGGGGATAAGGAGTGTTTGCAAAGCACTTTAAAGAACTTTTTGAGATGAAAAGGGTTGTTGCATTAGCAAACAGTTCATACATCTCAGGCACGTTTTTGTTTTCAAATGCTTCTTCCGTGGCTACACAGTCTTTGTGTTTTTAAAGTCTTTTTCTTTTTTCCCAGCAAAATACAGAAGCTTAAACTCTCTGATAATGACATGACTTCTGCCGCTGGGGCCCTTGGCCCTGGTATTTGTCATTTATTCCACCTCTGTGTGGTGATTTTTATGGGAACTCTCCTTATGGCTAGCACTCCATCCTTAATAAAATGGACAAAACATTTTCTCATTAGAGCACATTCCTTCAGAGAAACTGTGGGAAGAAAGACATTAACAGAAGATTGTAACCAGAACTAATTAAAGGCAATATCTTAAATTATTTAAATCAGAGGGCTCTTTGCCATTAGCTTGATTGGGGCTGGAATGCCAGTCCAATTTTCCATTGCATTTTCCCTCTTCCATCCTCTTAAAATAAGCATTCAGATCAGAATACCTTTCTAGAGGTCTAATGGACTTTTCATATTGAAAGGGATCCAAAGAGCTGTGCAGACTTGTGTACATTGCAGGCATGATTTAGTTCTGAGGTTCTTCATAGTCGCATTGGTGTTTTTTCTATATATCTCATTGATGTGTATCTCCTTGATAAGCACGTGCACCTAACAAATTTAAATCACATCAGCCCTCTCTTTACTCACAATATGAAGGTGGGACTTCACAGCTGTTTGGTTTGCACACAGCACAAGCTAAGGGTTTTGTGATCCATGAGCATACTGCACAGAAGTGAAACACTACTGAGTCTTTTCAGGTCAGCAGAATGCGTTGACCCTCACTGCACCAACACTCCTGCTCACACAAGAAGTGACATAAAAGCATCAGTAACCACAAGGCTCTAGTTCTGTATTTCATTCCAAGCTCACCAGAATCTCAGAAATTCTTGAGTCTCAGAGCAATTTTTTTCTGTGGGTGCTAAAAGTAGAAATTGTGGTGTTTGCCACACCTGTTGATTGTTTATAAAGTTATAAAAAATTAGCAGATAGAAAAATGTCAGCAGGCATGTCTGCCATTCAGACCTCATCATCCATGACTGTTTTGGTCTGTTTGAGCTATTCTTCCTATGCTGGGAGTAGTTTTGAGGTTAAGATCACTCCTAAATGACACCATTTGTGTTCTACACTAGAACTGTGTTGTCTCAGTTAATTTGTACTCTTCTGCTCTGTCATTAAAACCCTGCCTTTCTTGAATTATAAACTCTGCAAATAGTTCTGATGTTTTCTTCATAAAATATTTTCCTATCAGGTGCATGCTTTAGCAAGGAATTAGTATTTTTCCCTTCAGGCTCTGTAACGGCATATACAGTTTGCTCAGCATCCAGTTACCCGTTCTGCTACTCAGCCACACACGAGAATTTGCATTAGGGCTCTTATGCTATAATTCTATTCTATATCATTTTATGTAATCATATAATTTCAGGTTTTATATAGGCAGTTTTGTAACAACACAAACTCACAAAACTATATTTGGGAAATTTTTTCCCTACTGAGAAGCAGAGGGACCAATTTATAATTAGTTTCTTCTGATTTTTTTCTATTACCTGTTCTATCAGTGTGAGCTACCTAACCTCTGGGGATGAACTGATCTGCAGATGCAAGTGACAGTATTTGGGTGTTTCTCAAAAGGTGTATTTACATTGTCTTAAGTTATCAGGTGGTGGCAATTTAATTTTTCCCAAATAATGTGTCCTTTCAAGATGTCTCAAGATAGGAACTCTAGAGACATGATAAATAGTGAAATCATTTTGGAAACTGCTGCTTCATTCAATATCTGAACACACGGAGGTGAACAAGGAAGCTCTGGCAAAAAAAGACAAATCTGCCTCTACTGCTACAATGCAATTGCTTTTTAGCTGTAGAGAATTTCTGTTCAGGAGAAATCAAATTGGGGATGGTGACTACCATGAAATTCACTGTGAGAGGGACTAATAGAAGAAAACACCTTTCAAGAAAACAAGATTTACCCTGAGATCTATTAAATTCTCTTCATAGTCCTGTTGTTCCTTCCGTTTATATCAATATAATCACATTTCTTCAAGGTTATCTAAGGAACCTGATACATGGGGCCAAAAAAAGACTTCAGCCGGTAATATATAACCACTTTTCTGACATTGCAATGGAATATCTTCTATTTGATTAATCTATTAATAGTAAAACACTGTCTACAAATCAGGATGGTTTTCAGCATCAAAGCAGTTAAGGAAAGCAAAAACAACATTTTTTCTCCTGTCAGGTAAGCCAAAAGCATCTGTGATGAGTTATCTGCCTTTAGATTTAAGAAAAAAAAATCTTGACTGTTACATTTTGCCCATGTTTGTATTTTAGTACAAACATAAGAAACAACAGCAAAATAGAAACAAACACCATAACTTTCCATCTGGAATCTCAAAATTAGCACAAGAAACTCAAGATGCTATGTTATCTTTGGCTACTATAAGGTAGTAAATAATGGGTCAGCCTTTCTCCCACACAGAGTAGTGGTAGCATTTCCTTCTACTCCAGTGGGAAAATACCAGGGATAATATACTCCAGGTATTCTGAGAAATTAATCGGAACTAGACCTCCTATTTCAGGAGCTCATTAAATGTTCTTAGTCCTAAATGAGTTGGGCATTTCAGAAACATCCCATCTTTTCACCCTTGTTATATTTGGTAGTAATGTTGATAATATTTATTTCAGAGCTAATGAACCCCATTTAAAATTGTTTGCTGAAACTTGCGTCACCTTTCCTCAAAGGTAATGTTTGTTGTTTTTCACTGTTTGAAAAACTGGCTTTCCATCAAAGACATATCCTAAAATTGGTGTGTAATTTTAAAACTTGTCCTTGAATTGCCATTATACATTTCATTAGGGAAGTGTTTGATTGGCTCCAGATGCATGTGATAAAACTCCATGTGCATATAAACATTTTTATTTAACTTCAGTGACTTTTTAAAGGTTGGCTGCAGGAGATTGTGTTCAACACAGTAGTTACCTTAGATGAGCACTGCTTAATTTGTTGGTATTCCAGGAATATAAATAACAAGAGAGTGCTGCTGTGCCTACAGTCAAGGAAAAGGCACAGGAGCTGCACAAGACAGGCACTGAAGTAGGCACATGTTCCTGTTTTTATATTCTGCAGTCTGAGATTAGAAAACAGGTCCAAGAGGGAAAGCAGAGCTCACATTTACTCTTTCTATCCCTCCCTCCCTCCCTCTCTCTCTTTCTCTGTGTCTGTCTGACACTGTGCCAGGGAGCCTGGGTTCCTTCCAGGGGTGGGTTCCCCACAATGTTCTCCATTTGGAGATTGCTCAGAAGTGGCCCAGACTAGACTAGCAAAGCACTGCTGAGCAGATAGTGCCAAATTAATTAAACATTGAACCTAACAGAACCACAGTGGCTAGAGCTGATTTTACCAAGCCCAAACAGAGGATGACAGCACAGACCTAAACTTCTTGGTCAGTGAGACCCACCAGTGCCTGTGTCAGTTTTGGACTGTGGAGTTCCTCATCAAATGAGGCTGGCTCAGGAAGAGTGGTGCAGACAAACACAAACACATCCCAGTGGCCTTCAATTTTAAACCTATTTGGACTTACATATGGATTTTAAGAGGCTCAGGGTTGCTCTGTGACAGTTTTCAGCTTCACTTCAGATAGTTGAAGCTGGGGACTCTGAAACTGGCCAAATTTCCTGTTAAACTACTTGTTAGTTTTCAGTTTATCACACAGATGATATACATAGTTATCATGTTTCTTGTGGGTTTTTGTTTCCCTTCACACTCCATAAAATATTTTATATTTATTCCAAAAGATGCCTGAATGTTTGCAAGTTGAGAAGAATAATCTTCCAAATGTGACATGGGAACTTATACTTTTATTTATTTGACTCAGAAAAAAAACCCACCTCTGTCTTGTGCTCAAACAACAAATGTTTCTCTGAAGGAAGGATTTATAAGAGTCAAACCCAACACTTTTTGCAGTTGCTGACACCTACAGAAACCTACACATAGATCTTGTAGGGCACATTATTTAGCAGTGATTCTGTTTTATGATTTTTGACTTGGCATGCTATCTTTTGGATATTTTACTGATTAAATTAGTGAGAGTGTAGGGAGTATGGGAAGCAGCACTAGGGATGTGAATAGGATCCAGATCCTTAAAGAACTGGGGGACAAATATATAAGTGCCCCAGACTGGGTAGGCAGTGTGACAGATGGTGTCCCACCTGCCCACAGACTGTAAGAGGTGATACAGAACTTGGGCAGAATGGCAGGAAGCAGAATGTCAAACTGGTCCTGGAAGATGGAAAAGGAAAAGGTAAAAGAAAAGGCTACACTGGAGAATGGGTTATAACAGAGGTTTTGGAAACCGGCCTCAATCTAAGCAGTCAGTTCAAGGGAATCAAACTGAACTGGTTCAAGCACAGATTACAGAGCACAAAGCCACAAAAGAACAGTGCTTGGTGCTCTGCAAATAGACACAACTATTCTTCCTTGGGAGCCAGCAGAGAGATTAGGACAGAAAACAGAGTTCAGGCCTATCCAGTAGATGTTGACAATTTCAACAATAAATAAGTAAAGCTTGTAGAGAAAATGTTTCAGAAAGGAACAAAAAAAAGAAAAAATTATACTGCATTTGTGTCTATTATTTGCATATATAAGGTTTCTGGTCTGGTCTTATCTCAGTTGTAACCCATGTCAAGAGAGCACATGCCATATATGAAGTTTTGCTCTCACATTCCAAGCAAATTCCAAACTCCTGCCCAGATCAAGGGCAATCTGGGCATGGGATAAACACAGGACTGGATCTATATTTGCAAATTACACAGGGCTATGTTGTTCTCAAGTGTATTAATTCACCAAATGGAGAGAGAGTAAATAATGCAGAACATGGACTTGAATAATTTTTCTTTGTTCCCTTCAAAATCAAGTTTGCTCTAATTTGGATAGTTTTCTTCAATAAACAGCAATAAAGAAGATCTCTGAGCCATTTCACACCACTATATTTCTCCTTCTTAACTAAATCAGCCATTATGAACATTTATCTGTAGGATGAGTAATGATGTAGAAAGAGTCAAAAGTAATATCAAAGGAAGGGGAAAAACTGTCAACTGTAGCATGGCTGATAAAGTTACCTTCAGGAAACCTTTCCATGTGCTTAGAAGAGACAAGGATGTGCTCTGATGCACTTTAATACATAGCAGAGACCTATTTTATTACCTAATCAAATTTGATGGAGTTATTCAGCTTGGTTTGGGCCAGACACAATAGCATATCTCATGGAAAGCAACATCTGGCTCAGCATGATAGAACTTCCACCATAACAAATATTTTAATGAATGCTCACCACTCCCAGTGGTGCTTAAATTACATTAGCGGATTAAAGTACATTTAAACCTGTTAGTGTGCCAGTCCTGAAACACTATTACAAACTGACTGAAAATACTGCAAAAGTACAGCTTCTCAGATGTCAGAGTTCTGATTGTGCCATTTTTTCATTATTTCAGTATCCCATTTGACACTTGGAGCACTGTGTTCTTCCAGCAGCAAGGGCTTATGCTGAGGCAGAAGTCTTGCACGATGTATTTCCACCCATTTATGAAATGGACTTCATAAAGAATGGGCCTGACTCTCAGCTGATGCATAGATTAGGACAGATCCACCGACATCAGTTGGAGCCTTTCCAGTACTCACCATGTGAGAACATAATGCTCCATTTCTTCAGATATTTTGAAAATATTTTCATCTTTACCACAGTTCAATAAATCTCTACTGAAAATATCACTAGCACTTTTTGCCTCGCTACTGTTAATTTCAAAGCATTTTTAAAGTGTTAAGAATATAAACCACCACCTCCTTCTTGGAAAAGTAGCCTGAGGTATAGGTAGATCAGGTGGCTTGATCTAAAAGAGATTGACCTCACATAAGAGAACGGACCTCATCATAAAACTCTAAGGACAATGTAACTATACTTCTTTTCATACTAGGTTTTTGTCTCCAACTAGATCCAAGGTAGTTTTCGAGTTTACCCCTCACAGGGACTATAAGCTCTGTATATCCAAGCTTCCTTTGCGACAACCAGTAGCTGTTACCTACTTCACTCTTCCCCTAAACGCCACCGGATTTAGGAGCTGGTAAATGCTCTCCTAGGCTGCCAGTTTAGACATCTATGTCCAGCTTCCCAGTCATCCTTTCTGCCTTGCTGACTCCTATTGCTTGTTTGCTTTGCATAAATAGCACACATGTTCCCAGCCCCAGCTTCAGCTTTACAACCTGTGAGAGACTGAACTGTTAATGGTTAATGACTCAAACAATCAGCCATTTGCAAAAGCAGTAGGGTGCTTTGCTGACTATGTGCAAAGTAACAGCCCAGGTGCAGAGGGGGTTCACACCCACCACCAGAGGCTACAAGCTGGATTTTGAATCACATAAGGGAAGAGGCCAATAAGAAGTACATCCTGCAATGTGGGATAGTGGGTTTTACTGTGCCAATGTCTTCCCTTACACAACTGGCTCAGGTGTGAAAACTCCCCACACCCCCAGGTAAGTACCAGGACATTCACACATAGACCTGAAGGTATTCGTTCCTTCTGATGGGAATAATTGGCTCAACTACTCTGAGGCAGAGATAGTGGTCAGGTATTAGAAGGGGTCATAATTCATCAAAGACCCCTGGAGTGCCCCCATACTCATTTCTGGGGCTTTAATCAAAGGACTGTACATGATTCACAGTGTTGCATCAGACAATGTAAAACCCCCCTCTCCAGGGGAGGTACCTGGGCGTTCCCACCTGAATCTCAGCATATATTAGTCCACTGAACTTTGTGTTTAGGGGCTTCCCCCACCACCGATGGGTCAAGACTGAGACCATCACTTCAACCAACAGACATCGAAACTGCAACTATCAAGTTTCATCATTTGATCCATGGGTGGTAATATCTTCCTACTCTTATCCTTTCTTTCTCTTTGCTTTCCATTGCAACTAAACTGTTTTGAAATAAACCTGCCATATATATATTTATAAATACCAGTCATTTAGTGTAATTTCACTCCAATCCATCCCAAGAGATCTATTATTAACAATACCTCAATTACCCCACCCTCCGGGACAGGTCGTAACACAACCAGTGAAGGCTAATCCTATCTAACATCTGGCTGGACATATAACGGAGAAGCCAACAGAGAATATCTGATATGAACAACTTCATATCAGAAAGCTGGAAGAGAGAAAGAATTGGAAGAGAGAAACAAGGCAAACTTTCTTATAAAAGAAGTGTCTTCTTATGGTATAGGACAACGTGAAGAAAAGAATAAATGCACCAAAGGAAAAGGTGATGAAGATGAAGCAGTTTCATAAAACACGTTATTGCCATTGCTTCTACCGTGAAACAGGTATCACAGTCCTTTTTTACCATCACCCCACCAGCCTTGCATTCTCCCATAGCGCTTTCCTGTAAACAACAGAAAATTAGGAGAGTCGCAGAAAGTGCTAAAAATGCTGATTCAGTTTGGGCTACCCCTGCACATTTTTAAGTGTGTATTAACACCATTTATCTGGAGTTCAAGTTAACAACTGTTGCTGAGTCATATGCCAAATAAAAAGCCAAACAGAAACCTGTGTCGTCTCCAATCACTCTTTTTATGTTGTGGCTGGATTTGGCAAACAGGCAGAGAGAGAAAATATCTGAGGGACAGACATTTCCAGGAAATCTTCCAAAAATGTAACTCTAGTACCATTAAGATCGCTAAGGATAAAGGTAAATTATATTATTTGCATTCCTGCACTGATTGTCATTTTAAAAAAGTTGAATTAAGGGAATAGAATTCAAGAAATTTCATACCATGAGGAGATACCTCCCTTGTATCTTCTTGTTCAGCCTGGAGAAGAGGAGACTGAAGGGAAACCTCATAGCAGTCTATAACTTCCTCATGAGGGGAAGCAGAGGGGAAGACATTAATTCCTCTCTGGTGACCAGGTCACAGCACCAAGTCTGACAGAGTTCAAGAAGCATTTGGGCAATGGTCTCAGGCACATGGTGGGATTCTTGGGGCTGTCCTGTGCAGGGACAGGAGTTGGTCCCTTCCATCTTAAGATATGCTATGATTCTATGACTTGTCAGCTTGTCCCTGAGCATGCAATTCCATGTCTCACCAAGAGCTGGAAAAGAATTTTGTGATGAATTTTCTCAACTTAAATAGCATCAATGGAGCTCAGGACTATAACATATCATGAAATTTGTAGGATTTAGAACAACATGAAGTGCACCCACAACTAGGGAAGACATCCTGATTTACATAAAACAGAAACAAAAATCTTATAGAAGGAGCATAAAACTCGAACAGCCCTCATGTCAAAGAGGGTCATGAGGTCTACTGGCCCTCCTTAGGTAGTCTGAGTAGGTCACAAGGTTGGTGCTCAGATTTGGTCCCTGATGGAACAAGTCTCCAAAGTGAGTGTTCAGATAGAGAATTCAAGGTCATTTTGTCTCCCACCCACACTTCTGCCCAGGCACTGCAACCACTGGTGTTTACAAAACCCATCTTTGCCTCTTCCTACCCAAAATCTGAGGCACATGGAGGTGAATTAGACAAGACCAGTAGTATTGCATGAGGAATGTGAGTTTTGTGAGTTGTCTATTAAGAAATCTGAAAATGACTCTCACCTTGCTGCATCTCTTAGTCCTTTCTCTCTGAGAAACTGTTAATTTATAAACTTCCTTGCTGGAAAGTGTGTATGAAATACCGACAAGGTGCAAAGGAGAAACTTTTCCCAATAGATAAAAACACCTAATTGTTCAATATGTTTTTTTCAGGCATGTATTAGAAAGTATGTGAGATGGATTACTGTGAAGTCTGTGAAGAAAACATTCATGCATTCAGCTTCTATTATTCTACACATTAAGAGAGGGTTAACAACATCTCATGCATTGTTGTTTCAGCAGATCTCCAATAACCAGGGATGAAATCCAGTTCTGCATTCCAAAGAAGCCACAATACTAAACTGTGGACTAAAGGCACAGAGACGTGACATGGCTGCTCCCTTTATGTGAAGCCTCAGGCATTCAGAATGAACTTGATGGATCATTGCTTGAAATTTCACTATTGTTGGTACTGAGGAAGACACAAAACCGTACTGAGTAGGGTGGGAGAAGAGAGACAGCATTAATTCTTTATTTATATCTTTGTCACAGAAAAGTGGACATATGGGGAAAAAAGATGGAAAGACAATACTGAGCTTTTGAGAAAGGTAAACATGTACCATATAAATCTCTGAACCACTGCTGATTCCAAGGAGAGAGGATTAAGCCAAAACAATTAATTTTTCTAAATCTGCTATAAGAAACTATATTAACAGCTACCAAATACAGCCAACAGCAGAAGTTTGGTGCCTTGAATTTTGGTATTTCATCGCCCTAGCAACTCATCATGAACACTGATAATACCCTCTTGTAATAGAGAGACTGAAAAGTGAAGGCATTTACCTCCTAATCCTTCTAGAAACTCAATTTTCAGGCTCTCATCCAAGAGCTCATTTAAAGATAAGAAAACTAAATTTTTTTTCCCAGTTCTTCCTTAGGTGTGAATTTGCTTTTCATTCTGATGTACCTTTGTTTGCTTGCTAGATGGAAATCCTTCTGTATATTCCCCAATGCCAGACCAGTTAAACCTAACTTTTTCTAGCTTTTCAGCAGTGAGGATGGGACATTTTGTGAATTCCTTCAAGTGTGACATTTCCAGCATGATTGAAATCTCCTTTTGCTGTTTAAAAAAAATCCACCACACACATGGACAGGTTTAGATCCCCCAAAAGCATCTGCAAACAGTTTTTAAATGCAGTGTAGTCCCTACCAAAATAAGGTGCACATATATTAATAAAAGCACAGATAAGGTTGCTTGCACTGCAATTTCTACATTAAGCAGTTTTCATTTTACAGCCTTATGAATAGAAAGACTCAGCATTTCTGCCTTTGTGGGAATAAAGCTGTGTCACGCTGAGTCTGCTACCTCTTTGCAGCTGCTCAACCACAAGTACTCACACTACGGGTAAGAGCAGCTCCTGGAAAAACAACAAAGTAGCATAAGAAACATTAACACCACTGCTCATCTGGATAGATTCAATCTTGGAAATAGGTATGAAAAAGGACATAATGTACCCCTAATTTAGGCTTCCTGATGATTATATATCTTGAAACTAACGTGTCCTATTAGAGCTCTGCATTCAGTTCTTCTCGCTACACATGAACTTATCCCTGAGGGACAAGAAAGATAGAAAAAGATGAAACCAGTCTCTGTGACATTTCTCCTTTTCTGTTCACAGACTATTTTAAAAAGAGAGGGCTCACCCTTTCCACCCATTTGTGTCTACAGCATAGCCTTGGAAGTGACCAAATATTTCCACAGGCAAAGCTGCTTTTACACACCTTCCTTTCTAAAATTATTATAACCAATTCTTATAGCATGAGGAAAAGCCAACCTAAAGGCTACCAGAAGCCACTAGTTAATGAGTTCACCTTGAATTTAAAAGGTACTTGTGGTGGCAGTTCTGCAGAGCTTTTTAGGTTTTTCAAGCTGGCAGCAGCACTAGGATCCCATTTCCCATATGCTTGCTTCCTGTAAATCTCATCTTGGTGTGCAGTACTACCTATGTTCTTGTCTGTCATCAACACATCAAGGGACCTTAGACACAATTTTCTTAACTCAAGGAATCATAAAAGCTTTTTTTTTTTTTTTTACTGCTACCTTATCTGTAAGTTACATCTGTCCATATACCTCAGTGCTTCACAGGATTCTTTCTGATCCCTAAGAAGTCATTTTTCTGTATGCTAATTTCAGTTTCATGGCTTTCTTGTGACTCACCAATCTTTTGATCTGGTGAAATGTTCTTTCTTAGATGTCATGCTTCAGGGCTGAAATTCAGCTTAAAACTGCAGCATATATAAACCTGAGACTGAAGAGACCTATTTTTTTCCATTTGTTTATCTTACTAGCAAGGCTGAGTCATGCTCCGTTGCAGATTTACTATTAACCACTCATCTTGGTGCCAAAAAGTCTCTCTTGGAATTAGGGCTTTATTTTGCTGTGCACTATGCAAGCAGATGGACAGCCCTTGTCCAGGAAGGGTAACAAAGCAACAATCAGTGTTCTCAGCTACTGTCCTTGTCTTTCTTCTGTCAATACTAGTGAAAAGCATTGTTGATTAAGATAAGAAATCTCTCTCCCCTGTCTTCCCAGAACCAAATTCAGAAATTTGTCATGACGAGAGGGCAAATTTCAGAAAAACAGCTGCTGTTGCAAAGAGAGGGGATGTATAGGCCTCCACATGACAAGTAAAAAAGGACCTGATCTGCAAGAAAAAGGTATCAAAATGACAATGAAGAGAAAAATCATCTACATAGAAAACTTTTGTAGATAAAGAAAAGCCAGTGTGCGGTAAGCCTTTATACTCTTAAGATCCCTCAGAGATTACAAAGAACATCACAAACGGTTAATTGCCATGATATTACTATTAAGTATCTGTTTCAATGTTTCCCATAAGTTGTATCTTTTCAGACTTGGTTTCAAATTATATTTGCTGTGCTCATATTCTGCATGGTATGTTTAACTTTGAGAATTTTATATCCTAGTCAGCTATCAGAGAAACAATAGCCAAAATCAGAGCTCTTCACCTAAAGAGGACTTTTGTAAGCACCATGTTTTCCAAGGGAAACAGCTACTGGAAAGCAGAATTAACTAAAAAACTAGATTAAAAGAGGGAATGCAGGAAAAAGATCACATTTAAGACTTGGATTTGGCATGCTACTTTGTACTAAAAGTGCATTCATTCTTATTGAAGAGTTAATGTTTTCCTAGTCAACATTCTTACCAACTGCATCTATAAAGTCCTTCCCTGACCCATTATTAGGAGGAACACACATAAAGCTATGGTTTCTGAGCCAATGTTGAAATTCATTTAATTTGGAGTCCACGGTAACACTTGCAGTCTGGCAAAGTCATTGCAGAGATTCATTCCAGCAGAGGTAACTAGTTAAACTGGTGATAAAGATGATAAAACTGGGGAAAAAAAACCCTAAAAGCAAATGCCTTCATCCATCTTTCATGCATATAACTTCCTTCTTACTTTCACATTATCGGGCAAGAGAAGAACACATGAGGTACAATTAAAAAAAGAAATGTATTAAGGAGCAAAAATAGGAGAGAGAAAGATAAAGAGGAAAATTTTGTAACACAGAAAACACACATGGGACACCGTAGAAACAGATGTTGAGATAGAACATCATCTCACCATGATGCAATTGACTCAACCTCTTTGGAGGTCATGCAGCATAGGAGGAGTTTTCATTTTCATTTGGAGAAAGATAAAGGTCACCATTTAAACAAACTATCTGCAGGAAACTTTCCTGTCTGTGTGTTTTTTGCCAAAACATCTTTAAAATGAGGCCTGGCTCTCAATCCTATTTAAGGGTGGGACCTCCTCAAATTCTTGTCTTCTTTTTTTTGTGGAGACTAACAAGAAGAAAATAGCTCTTTCAGATGTTTTGTTTTCATGCTAAACCTTCCCCCTGTTTGCTCCCTGAAGGTACACAGAAAACCAGGGTAGACTAAGTGCTGTAACAAGTGAGGCACTGCTTTAAATAAGATTTTTCCCAGCTTTGACTTACTCTGGAGATTTTCACAGATTGTTTTAGGCAAACCTTCCTGCCACATAACCCTCACTGCTCCAAACTTATCCACCTCTTTAGGTGTAGCTCAAAAAAATAATAGTAACTCTATTTGCTATAGGATGCCTTTTAGCACGGATGCTCACATCTTCTCTAGCATGTAAGCCAGGAAGGGAGGACCATTCTGCATGTGTTTGGAAGAGAAAGACAAACAGCAGAATTATACCTGATGGTAAAAGGTTTCAGAATCAACTTAGTTTAATTTTGAAAAAGTGAAATTGTGCAGCAATTCTGCAATGTGACCTTAGACATATGCTGAATTTAAAGATATCAGACTGCATTAAACAGCCACTGAGTGTGAATTCCAATGTTTATGCTAGTCTGAAAAAAGACTAAGTAGAAAGAACTATAAGACTATCATCTCTGTTGTTTATTTTCATTTTTTGATCTTCTGGAAACATTTTAGGACAAGTTTCATTTTCTCTATTACATTGTAAAAACATACTAGGTGACAACACAATGAGCCAGATTCAGAGAATATAATGTAAAAAATTACGATATTTCAGCATTAAAATAATTTAGTCTTTACTGCTACTGTTTGAGCATGGTAGATAAGTGACATTACAGATCCACTCTCAGAACATTCTTCAGTTATAACAACCCATCTTCCTACTTAACTCAGTGTGGTTGCACAGAGTATGTGCTGAAAAACTGAATTTGTGTGCACATATTTAGTGCCACAGCTGAGTTCCAGAAGCCTTTCCAATTGATTCTAGGGAGATGTAAATTGAGATATGCTTTTCTCTTTATTCCCCTCAGTATATCTAGCTCAAGAACATATATCCCCTAAGTAGGTGCACATTTCTGACCTAGCAATTCCAAACCAAACAAAGCCCAGAATGGAGACTGAGTTCAGTGACACAGTAACACAGCACCTCCATGCCCACAAACATCAACAGGCTGAGCTCTCTACCCCTGTGAGCTTGTGTTGATATACTGAGTGCAATTCAATTGATGATCTGCAATTAATGGCACTCGTGTAGCATTAAAAGAGTCCAAAGAAGAGGCCAGAAGATTTTGGATGGTATTACCTCAAGATTATTAATTCCTTGTTCAGCTTCATACATCCTCCTAGCACATTTCCAGATAAACTGTTCATTTATATTTTTTAATGAACTGTCCATAACATCTGTTATGAAGTACTGCAAGGACATCAAACTACAGATAGCTGTCCATTGCCTACCTCAAGTTGCATCACATCATTAAATATCTTTTGTTTCAAGCAGTGGCAAGCAGAATTGAAAAATGAATGGAAAGTAAAGGAGAAACTACTATGCAGGGCCATTACCACCTGCATATTAGGAGCAGATGCAGCTATTCAGTCTTTCCAATTGATTAGAGAAAGTGTTCTATCTTTAGAGGAAGGTTGAAGCCATAAATATATACTTAGACCATGTTATTCCCAGGGGACTGATATCTCAAGAGGCAGACTTTGCCCTCCTATACAAGGTACTTCTGTGACATAAATGTTCCTGCTAAGTGGGGAGTGAGTATTACGAAACCAAAAGGAAGCAAAAAATATGTACAAGACAAGTCTCAAGAAAAATCTCTAGTGGAAGATGTGCTGTTTATTTTCTGAGAATGTGAGGAATGGAAATTACACAGAATGGACTAAACAAGAAGTATCAAACAGAAAACATGATGCTGTTTTTTCTAAGCTGTTAAACTTTCCATTCACTCTCAGCACGAAAATAAATATTTTTTTTTTAGATCAGGTCAATGACAAAAGAAAAGTAAATAATTCTGTGAGACAGTACAGTGCCTATGAATTCTGCAGACATTAGCAGCAAAATAGGAAACAGAATACTTGGAATTTCCAAGTATATTCTATGAAAAACTGAAGTAACACCATTCCACCAGACAATGCGTAAGACAGACCACTGGGATGACAAAACATTTACTCTAATTATTCATCCAACAGAAGGTCCTTGTCCCAAATTACAAAAAAAATAAAAATCTTGCCCTGATAAAATGAGTGTCAACTATATCTGTCTAAATTACTTTTCCTCACAACAGATGGTAACAACTGAGTAAAGGAAGGCATCTTAAGGGTGACTTTGATAGAGGCATTTGTTTCTCCTTTAGTAGGTCTATCAATCAGAAGATTTTCTCTGAAAAGAAAAGAATTACCTTGCTGGAATCCAAGAAAGAAGTGTGCTACTTCCCTCCAATATTTTGTTTTCTTTCTTTCAGGTTAAAAATTAATAGATTACTGCACAGAAGAGAAATCTCAATAGCAATACTCAAACTGTAGTAGCTCTTTGTCATTCAGCTATTGGCAATTAAAGTATTAGTATTAAATATAAAAATGAGGAAGCATGGCCTGGGTAGAAGAAAGATGAATAGTTAATGAGTATTTGTTTATCAAGGTACATGGATATTAATCCCTATATGCTTATTATGTGCACACATGTGCTTTTTTTGTCTCTTACTCCTCCACACCTCACAAAAGAAACTGATAGGGTGATGCTTCTGCTTTAATATGCCATTTTTTGAGCTGAGACGGAACAAAGCTACAATAAACACATAAATAATTACGGGGCTTGTAAATGTGTAAGCACTCAGACTTTCTCTTCTGTGTTGGTACTCTATCTCAGAGAACAAGATTTGCCACTACTGGATGAATACTGCAACATAAATATATGTGGACCAACATGTTAAACACACTAATTTACCTCAAAATCTACAAGGAAAGTTTACACAGTAAACATTTTCACCTGTAGGGAAAAAACAGTGCTAGAAATTCAGACACTGCTGTATAATCACTATTGATTATAGAGGATGTAGGGGGGATGAAGGTGGAGACCACAGGTTTATATATTTAATGTTGTTTTATTAAGTTTTACAGTAGCTTTTAAGTTATTCCAGCCTTCTATACAAAAAAAGGAACTTCACCTAGCATTTAGGCAAGGGCATATTTTACACTGAGGAAAGGGGGATTCATCCACACCAGGACTTCTGTCAAAATTCTTTGAATGTGCTTTTTTCCCTGTGCTACGTGCAAATGGCATGCATGTCAGCAAGCCAGGCTGCATCAGAGTGTGCCAGAAAAGGAAAGACATGGCACCCACATGGTAGGGAGCTTTCAGTAGGAATTCCCACCACCTAAAAAGGATTAGACTGATCATTGCATGTAAGCAGGTCCCCATTTTGCTCACTTAATCAAAGAATTGGAAGATCAGCAATGGGAAAATATAATGGGGAAAAAAAACCCTGCTCTCCCTTAGAGGAGGTCCCCTGTTCAGATGTGCAGAAGATGATTGTAGACAGGCCCTTTCAGCAGCAGCTTGTATGTCCTCACCCAAACTTCCAATAAATTGACTTCTCATCTCTTATCTGGAAAGCTTCCCAGCCCAGAGACAGATATCCTCATATCACGTGGTTCCTTTAATTCCCACTAGTAAGTATGTTTTGGTCTTGGTGGAGTCAGTTTTTCCTCAGAATTTCCCCTCAGATGAGAGAGAGGGAACTCTCAGCCACCACAATACTCACAGCCATAGCCCTGACCAGCTGCAGTAAATCCTCCCATATTCAGTCAGCTTATTACTGGAATGGAACATCAACTTCATTCTATCACTCTCTTTGTTCCTCAAGTGTATAATTATAAGTCAACTGAGGGTCATACCGTTACCATAACACCAAAGAATAGAGAGCCTGATAAGAGCCAGAAGGAGGACTCACACTGATTTTAATAGGATTTGCCTCAAACCTTCAACAATTCTCACACTGGAGAACCAGTGCAGTCCACAAGGTTAAATCACAGGCAGAGAAAACAGAAGAGCAAGTGTTTCAGTTTCCATCAGAAACATAGAGGCAGCAGTACTGGGTACTTCAGACAGCTGTTGAAAGGATCTATTTACACCAATGATGCGTTTATGGTGCTCACAGGATGGTACTGCCAAGTATTAAGAACAGCGAGAGAAGACACCCTTCACAAGGGTTTTCCCCTTTCATTTTCTCATTTAGGTGTGACATTAACTACTAAAATAGCAGTGCAGTCACACTTAGTCTTTATTAAGGCCTCAGTTTGGGCATCAGTACATGTCTTTGCAGACCAGCAGCTTTAAAACAGCTCTAAGATAGTCGTAGACAATAGTGAAATTGTCAGAGAGAGGCTGCCATGTAACATAAAAACATTTGAAAGGGACTCCTTAGCCATTCCAAATGAGTCAGAAAACTAGTGTGTCAGCAACAGAATGAATTACAGCACATATGATTTATTTGTGGTTACGTATAGACATGGGATTAGTTTTTACCATGTGTATAAGAATTTTAAACCACAGTGGTTATTGAATTTTTCCAGCAACAGCTCTAAGACTAGATAAAAGCAAACTGGAGTGGAGGTAAATTAGGGTCTAAAATTACTTGTTTCACTGAAGTTCATGCTTTGTGCTAGTGTATATACACATGTTTGCAAATGAACAACCTAATCCTTTTTTATTTTCTGGTACTCCCTAGTGGCCTCTGAAACCAGTATTTCATTTACACATTGTGTTCTTGGAATCCAGTATGGTTTACAAGTTCCTGACAAAAGTTCTTTACTTCAATTCTTCACATTACATCGCCTTCCAAACATTTAAAAATAATAATTTTAAAGCAGGAAATTGAAGGTGCAATCTTTTTTCTGGCCTGACCACAAATAAAAATAAGAAAGTATTGGAAAATCATGTTTTACACCAAGCCACAGAAAACAGATGAAGGTCAAATCATAACTATCATAGCTGGAAATTCTTTCAGACTTCCTACAATGGCATTACATGACTAAATATTGTGGTTTCTGGCTGTTTTTTTCACGCTGGAAAAAGATGTGACCAGACCTGGGTATACATGGACAGAAAAAGGTAACATAGCTCTGCACTGGCATTCAGTCATCTATGATGCACTCACATGCTCTTACTTGAGATTACACTAGAAATTTAAGATGATCCAATGGAGCACTGATGCTGAAAGAAGTGATCCTACATTTTCCTCCCTACTGTCACCTGCATGGTGCCACCCAGTCCCTTGTCTCTGAAGCTTCTCTTTGCAGAGATGTTCTGTTCTGTGGACTTCAAAAATCAGCATGTGTGTTCACTGTACCCCCTTTTTCTTGTGGTCTTCCTTATGAAACCTCACCCATTTTTGTCCTTCCTCTTTTCAAATACATCCGCCCTGTGATTTTCTTTAACACTTTCTGTTCCCTAGCCCTATACTACTAGTTATAGACAGGTTGCATAAAACCCCTTGGTGCCAATTCAACAGAGGGAAAAACGAAACATAAAAAGCTGAAGGGTCTTGGGACAACGCTGAAAGTTAACCCCATGGATTGTTATGCTTAACCTCCCTACACATACCCAAATCTCTGTCTTTTTTTCCCCTCTTATTTACTAAGGACATTTTGTTGGACTAGAATAACCTTCATCACTACAAAAGATTGAGTTAGGTTTGGCACTATTCACATTTAGTAAAAATTCAAAACACTGTATTTGTTCTTTTGTGACTCTTCTCTGGAGATATGTATTTTACACACATAAGAGTGGTGGCACGTAACATACTATACATGCTAAAGAAAATACTACATTTGTATTATCAGACCAGCTGGCAACGTCATTCTAAATATAGAACACCAAGTGAAATTATCATTAATAAATTCTTGCTAATACTGTAAAAGAAATATAAATATGAAAACCTGCTATGCCTGAACAAGGTGTAATAATCAAGTAATAACATTTGTCAGTGCCACTTCAATATTGCAGAACTGGCTCAGCCAGTTCAGGAAAGCTGTGGGAAACATGATGAGGTCTGAGCAGTTGCAGTTATTGTGGGCAAGAGATGGTACACAGCTGTTAATCTCCTAAAGACAGATGCTGTGAAGCACTACATTAGCTCTGACGGCCAAACTCCTACTAATCTAACAAACATATAAAAAAATAAAATCTCATATTCAGTGTATACATTCATTTCAGATACCTGACACTTGACTGGAAAAACCACATCTAAATGTGCTCAGATGCCATTAGAGTATCTGTTTCAAGACCCTCTAAAAGGAGCAGTGGCGTACCATCACACAGGGAAATCAAATCCATTTCATCGTGTCAGAAACATTCCAACTGCAGGACGTGGTTTATTTGTTTATTTTCACAAATCTCAAAAGAAATCCATGAAATTCTGTATTGAAGGGAAATCTTTCCCAAGATCTAGTTACAAAAAGAAACTCTCCAGACTGTGTGTGGCCACATTCTCAGCTGTGCCATTGTTCATTAGATGTAACTAAGGAGGAGGCTGAGATGCATAAAAAGCCAATGCATTTCTCTTATCCTGGGGGCAGTTTTTTACCAGCCCAACCCTTCCATAGATGAAAGCAATCCCAGAGCTATTCTAATCTATACCAGCTGCATCACCAAAGCCCCATGTTGGTCAGGATTTGGTGCAACACACCCCAGTCAGGTTCTCCCCTGCTATAATCTCCATGTGTAAGATTGGTACAGAGTATGCAGGAAAATTACACCTAACAGGGATCTGTACACAGAAAGGATCACTATGCCAAGGAAACCTGACTGCTTTCCACACACCTCTTAACATGGCAGCAGTGAAAAGGGAACAAAAGTGAGACCAGGCTCTAGTTTCTCTGCCTATCAGATCTATTTATTCTTACCATGGCCCCAGCTCACACTGATCTTGCTCAGAAGTCTGCAGAAATTACCTCCTCAGGGTTTACAAGAATATGTCCCATTAAAAGTTGTCATAAATCTTAGGCCACCACTATCTTCTGATGATTTTATTAGCTGAGCATCTCAGGGTTTATAAGAATCAGGAATTCATAGTTTGCACTAAAATTTTTAAAGTCTGTGTGCAGACTTTAAACAAATGTAAATGGTTGAATGGTTGAAAAGCTGGTTTTGTACTGCAACTATGAGGTACTCCAATTATGCAAAACAAAGTTCACATTGGAAGTGGGAAACAGGGAGGGATGGGCAAAGTCTTTCTGGTGCTGAGATTTTGTAAGTCCAGTGACAGTAAAGTCACTGCTACCTGCTTACAAATCAGAGCCTGCAAATCCACATAGCATTAAGCATTTTTATCTCCCTGTCCCTGCAATGTACAACATCAACAGAGCAACATACTTGTTGGGGGGGGGGCGCCGGGGAGGGAGGGAGGGAAGAAAGAAAGAGAGGAAAATGCCACCAGAGGCACTGAACTTCCTGAACTTTTAGTCAGAAAGAAATATTTCTGCACAAAAAGTTCTGCACAACGTGAGTGGGAGCAAAGCCCAGTGGACCCTTGCATGCCAGTAAGTGATTTATCATCAAATGGTCACAACTGCTTCTTCTAAGACATGATCAAAAGTTGTGGGCATTAAAAGGGCTGAGAAAAAGACTTATGGTTCATTGTGACATCTTCTTTAGAGTATTCGACCATATAAATTCCATCAGAAAAGTTGGCGTACATGGTAAATGGACAGAAAAGAAATAAAAAAGTGGGGAGGGTTAAGATTGAGGTAATTTAAAAACTGCAGATTTACTTCTTTTTTTTTTGCTGTCTGCTTCTGTATTGGATGTGCTGTTGGTCTCCAGTACAGCCTGATAATCCTATCCTGGACTATGCAATAGGAGAATGCTGTTTTTCCAAAAAGCAGAAAAGTCCCAAACACTATATGCTAGAAGAAAACAGTTTTTGCTCTTATTTGGTCATTTATATCTGAGGGAAAAAAAAACCTCACAACAAACCCAAACCAAAACAAACCCATCCAAACTAGTGAATTTATTACAGTATATGCAGATTAGAAGAGAAATAGCAACATAAAAAAATATTTTTGCCACTGAATTTAAATTTTCATAAAAGGAGACTTTTGTATCAGCATTTTCTGCATTTCACTAAAAACCAAACCAAAACAAAAAAATTGCAACCAAAACATCAAAATATACAAATATAAAAATTTTCATGGAGATTCCCAATGAAAAATTATGAAACCCTTACAAGCTTGACAAAATGTTTTTTAAATTCAAGCTTTACTCTTGCAATTTATTTAATTTAGATTGTAAAACCTTGTTTACAGAAAATGAAAAAAAATAACATCTTTAAAAATTATTGTGAAATTTCTCCATTTATAAACTCCCTTAAGTGCAAATAGTCTCCCCATTACCCCTTCCTTTACAGAATGAGAAATGGAAACAGAGGGAAATTTAAAAATGTACAGCATTGCCACGTGTTAAATTTACAGCAACGTTAGAATGGGAAGTCCTATGTCCAGTATTGTTTCCCACATCATCTCTTCTCACTTAGGGTGGTGCATGGGGAAGGGACTACTTGGTACTTAAATATCAAATCTTTACCTCAACTACATGTATTTATGAATATCTTTCAGTCCAGCCTCTTTAGCTCAATTTTTTTATTCTGTGATCCTTACTCTACAATAGAAGTGGCATGTGAGCAAAATCTGTTTTAAAATATATTCACAAGCTCTTCCACTGTTTTTCTAGCTGAACAGCCCACACAATGGGCTTTGTGTGCTTGGTGATATCAAAAAACATACTGACAAACATTGGGGAACAATGCAGTGCCCATTCCTGGGTCAGAACCCTGCTCCATGAGCACACAACAGCCAATTGGCTGCCCAGCATCCCCCAGCATTTGCATTGCCACATTTTTAGTGTGTTTGATATACAGCATTAATAAGTATTTTGGTTTGCTATTATAGGATCAGCAACGTAACCTCACCTAAATACCTGTCAGTGATATTTTTTTCCCAGTGCCTTGCCTACAAGGTGCAGCAGCATTCCTGGAATGATGTCTGCAGACTCTCTGCCAGATTCTTTCGAATTACACAGAAGCACTTTAAGTTCCACTACACCTAAGATAAAATGCAAGACAGTAGCTGAAAAACTACTACTCAGATTTCTTTAAACACTCAAAAAAAATTGCAGGCAACTTTAAAACTCTTGACGTGGCTTTAATTTTTAAGATTAGAAATGTAATGCATTGTCACTGAGCAACTATTTTAAGGTATTTTCTGGGTTTGGTCACACAGGGAATACATTTACTACTGTTCTTTGAATACAGTTGCTCCTTAGAGTAATAACAGATTTTTATCAGATACCTTGGCTGTACAGGGGGAAAGGTCTCCAGCACTGGTCATCTCATGGCTTCCCTCAAAGCCTAAGCTCCACAGTAACATTTAGTCTAAAAAGTTCTGCTTAGAGGTAGAAGAGGCAAGCCTAGACTTTCATATTTAAACACTGTTCATTCCATCGGAAGACTTATGGCCAGAGTCCAAAAATCAGTCAAACCCCAATCTTTATAGGAGGGAATACAAGACACATCCCTTTGTATGTCTATGAGAAAGCAAAAAAAAATGCTGAATGGTCAAACTCAGGTACCAAGTTCTCATTATTCGAGGACAGAAAGTGGAATCAAGTAGGAAGGTATTGATAGTATGATGAAATATACTGAAATTTGGTTGATTTTTTTTTCCAAATAGCTATGTACTAACTACCAATGCAACCAAAATGAGTGAAGAATAAGTCATATCTTTGAAAAAGAAAGTGTCCAAGGGAATCCCATTTTATTCAAACTATCCTGAAAAGACACAAAGGCAGATAGATTCTAAATGCATATGGATGACTTTTTTTATTATTAGCTTTAATAAAGGAGAAAAATCATTATCTGCAATACCCTGAAGCAAATGAACGCTGTGGCTGCTGGACAAGATCCCTGTACTACAAATTCCATTTGTACATTTAAAAATCAGTACTAGGAGAAAGCATGACAAAGCTTGAAATGTGAAACATCCAAATTTCTGCTTGATTATTCAGACCTGGAGTGCACACATATGGCTTTAAAACCCTGGCTTGTCCCTAGAGTGCATCAAAGCAGCCAAAAGATTGTTCCAATTAACACCTGCTACTATTGGTCCCAAAGGGTCATTCCGAGATCTGAGGATTCCAGAGCTCAGAACAAGGCTGCTTTTCTTGCCTCAGCAGCTACAAAGGAAAGAGCATTAAACCTTACTGCACCATTCTTGCTGTGAGAGCAGAGAGATCTTCCAACACATGGAAGAACTTGGTTAAAGGAGGTCCTGAGACAAGGGAAAGTCACAAAATATGTTTTGCAGTGCTGGAAAAGTCATGTCTATGATATATTTTTCTGCACATAATGCAAATAATTTTAAAACCTTTCCATTTCAGTCAGCTTCTTCAAATGATGCAGTTTTTGCCAGAGAGAGTCCTTTGTGTAGACAGGAGAGAGACTTTTCCCCAAAATTTATTCTTAGCAAAATAGATGAAAATTGGTAAGCCCATTTGAGAGAAGATACTTAATTTATTTTTCTCCTCACAAGAGGAGCAACAACTATCCTTTTCCAGAACAATACAGGTCTCTCAATTACATTAAAATGAGCTTTCCATCTGCTCATTCCATTCAACCACCAACCTGTGGACAAACACATTTTCACTTAACACTCTCAATATCCCAAGTTCTTTTCTCCTCCCGTAGCATTCCTTCCATGAACTCTTAGTCTCTCATATCCCACTACTCAGTGCTTGGCAATAAATACTGAGTGAGGGGCAAGGGAACAGCAGAACAGTCAGGTGCCATCTGCCCACAGTTTTTTTGCTCCTAATGAATAATGGGTCTCAGGAAAGTTCCCATCTACTGACATCCCTTAGTCTTGGCAACACTACATGGAGTACTTTTATAAGAAGTTTCAAGCATTTCTTTTTTCTTAAGAAAAATCTAGGAAATTAAATGAAAAGATAAAGTGAATACATTGTTATGTTCCTGCAGACATTTATCTAATGACAAATGTTATCCATGTATATACAAAGTTATAAAGAGTCATAAATTTTTCAAAATCTGATCCAAGTCTGGTAAACCACTTTCAAAATCAGGAAATTCCAGTGGAAAGGTTAGCTACATTTGCATCTGTATTATTTTCTGTTCTTGCTTCCATTTTTGGTGAAAATTTTAATATACTCCTAGTCTCTTAGTCGAAACTATAAAATAAATAAAGGGCTTAAGCTGTCTTTGAGTCTGAGACTAATGATGCCACTCAAGCAAGTAAGAGACCATGGAGAGGAATTTTGTTTGTTCATATTTATAGTATATTAAAAAAGCTAAAGGAATAAAAAAATGCTTTATTGTACGAGGAAATCAGACCCAGGTTTTGCAGAACAGCTGCAGTAAAGACCTCAGATCTGGGAAATTTCTGAGTAAGAACGTTTAATCTTAAAAGTCTGTTTTTAAACACTGTACAAGTCTGCCTCTTTGAGCCAGCCTCAGCATAGAGGAGCTTCAATACAATAAAGCAAGCAAACAAAAAACCCAGAGGAAAATCAGAATGTAATGAACTGTTCTTCAAATAACTAGTTCTTATAGTACATCCAGAAACCTGTCAGGACTGAAGACCACTGGCTTACACATTCAAGCAGGATGCCTTTACAGACATAATTTTTAATATATTATCAACACTGAGATACATCAGAGCACATACCGAACTTGAAATTTGGCTCAAATACTACACTGTATATGAAAAAGGAAAAGAAGAAAAGGACAAAGGTGAATGAGAAGGAACAAACACTGTGAAGCAGTTTGTACTTAACTACAGCTACTCTACATTAATTGTTCAGAGCCATTTTACAGATGCACGTGTGCCTACAAGCAAGTAGGAGTTTTCTGGTACACATGAGTACACCAGACTGGCCCCTCCTGCTGCTACACATGCAACAATAGCCAAACTATAAATGAGGCCTAGATAGATAAGAAATTTACCACATTCAGTGTTCTTAAGCTACCAGTCATTTGAATTAACTACTAATGTTTTTTAAACAGTTAGTAAAGATGAAAAAAAAATTCCAACAAGTTTCTTGCATTTCATATCTCAGGTAGTACATGAATCAGTGTCATCACAACTTCCCATTTTTCTCCAGGATTAATTCTCTCAGCTGAGAAAAGAAAGCTATTTTTTATTTCCACTACTGATGTACTCCATTTCTAATGAAGTATATGCAAAGCTGAAGAATGAGAGTGTTAAAGGTAATATGAAAGATTAACAACACTCAGCTGTACTATTGGAGAGGGGTTTATCTGCTTAGTGCCACACCCTATCTGTGGTAATTGAACTGAGGATCAGGTGGGAAAGACCAAGTCTCACAAGATGAGTCTAGGTTCTGTTTCATATGACTTCCCTTCAACATCATCTGCTCTACAGATCTTAAAAAAAACCCAAAACCCAAACACTAGGAGCAGTCTCAAGTAAATTCACTCACTGAAAGTTACCAGCCTAAAGCAGTGAAGATTTATTTATTCACAGCACTTGTTACAGTGCAAGAAGCTGAACTGAAAGCTCACTCCACAGCCTCTTGTCAATGAGCCTACTCCCCACCCTGGAATAATACTGGATATTTTGGGACATAAGAACGTACACAATTAGAAATATGAGGCATGTATAGACTTTCAGGTTGCATCTTCACCTCTCAAAGCTGAGCAAGAATCATCAATATACAGCCTGGATTGGTATTTACACCTTTTTTTCAGAACACTGGTATTGTTTACTCTTTCTAAGGCAAGACACTGCATTGGGTGGATTAGGAGTCTAGTCCCTTTTGTGTCTGCTGATCCAGCACTAGCTGTACTATGATCTTGGAAGATGGATTACTACAAGCCATGAACCCACGATAGTCACCAGTTCATTTCCCAACAGTGTCAGGTGATGGTTGACCTTGCAGCCACTCAAAACCAACACACAGAAAAGAATGACTCATCAACAAGTTCACAGTCACTTACATGGTGTGTAGCTCAAAGGTACTTTTTCATTTGGATGGATTATGAATTGTCTTGGTTCCAGCCAGGACAGGGTTAATTTTTGCAGTAGCCAGGAGGGACATAGCCAGGACATGGTCATTATTCTACATGATTTCACATCATTGCCAGAGGCTGGGGGAAGGGACTCTCTTCCAGGGAGAAGTGGTTCCTTCCAGTGGTGTAAGCGTGGCAGAGGGACTGGTCAGGTAGTGCTGGTTCTGACTTGGAGGGAGTGGTTGGGTAATGCTGGTTCTGAGCAGTCATGTCTGAATCGTTTGCCTGTCTTGTACACTTTGTTATTAGTATTGTTGCTGTTACTGTTCATTTTCTTATCTCGTTGTTTCCAGCAAATTGTTCTTAGCCCAACCCGTGATCTTCACCTTTTGTGCCTCCAATTCTCCTCTCCATCATGCCACACAGCAGGAGATGAGGAGGAGGAGCAGCATGAGCAAGCAGCAGCATAGTTTGGAGAGTCTTTGTGGGAGCACTAAATTGGAGAGTACCATTCCTAAACCATGACAGTCTTCTCTGGATAGATTATTAATACAACAATGTGATACAATTTACAAGAATCTGATCTCAAAGCTATATTTTCTTTATGCTCTTCTTTCTAATTATTGCATTCATTTTGCCTTCTTCCAAATGGTGCCTTAAAGTCTCTAGGGGAGGGACCACTATTTACATGTCTTTTTAGTTTTTCATATTTAGAATACATATTTTTATGATTTTATTTTTCCAGCATTTTATCAAATTGTCTTTTTTTTTTTTTTTTTTTTTTTTTTTTGTGAGGGAAAAGAATAAAAATGGAAAGGAATGGAGTAAAAATGCCACAAATTATTCAAAAACATTAATAGCTTTTCTAAGGACATCATAGCATGTCTTTTCCCTGTAGAAATTTTCTAGGCTATGAACTTCAGTGCATGTGGGATATTGTTGCCTATATGCCCTCTGCGGTCTTTCGGTAGTATAACAGCTTTATCTAACTAGTGATCAGGTGGACTAGATCAGATAAAGGTTTCCATCCAGAACAACGAAGTTTGAGATGTTCCTATCTCCACCACTCGTTGTTAGACAGAGGTGTAGTATCCCTTCATCACTGATAGGACAACTATTTGTAGTATTACATTTGAAACTGAACAAGGGAAATGATCCTGCTTCAAAATAAGCCAGCAGAAAAGAAGAGTGTTTTTTTCAGTCCTTGATTAGTTTGCTACATGATCTCACAAAGATTTGTGCCAACAAAACTGAGAGGGAAGTGCCAATGATAGCAGCAAAGTAGGGCAGTGGGTCTTTTGGGTTTTGTCCCATAGGGCATGGCCTTCTAGAATGAACCAGGCTTTTTAGAAACTGATTTTCACATTTGGACAGCACTCAAGTTTCAGTAGAGAGCAACCATTGAGCTTTTTTAAGCACCTGGAAGCAGCAGACAAATGATGCAATATATTTTCCTGTTAGATAGCTATAGTCAAGACTAAATATTAGGTTGTTTTTTTCTTTTCTATTGGGAGCTCATTCAAAAAGCAAGCAGGAAAATACCCTTCAACTTACGGCCATTATGTTAGATGTTTTATTCTATGTCTTAATTTGTCTCAACAGCACCACTTTTATTCTATTTAAGAGTTTCTATGTTATAATAGGTCCACTGTCTATCCAGTTCAAGAGACTTGTGTCAGAAGTTTTGAAAAAAAAATAACATCCTTGTGTGTTCTGCCTGCCAGAAGCAGTAGGTACCCTCCTAGAGTTTTAAGGCTGCATAACTGTCCTTCTGCTTCCGACGTCCACATTGTCAATGGTTTCAGTCTGGGGAATAGCACAGCCCATGAGTGTTGCATGTGAAAGCTGGATAAGAAAAGGGATCTACTCCATTTAATTCAGGACATTAGATCAGTTCCTGAGAATATTTTCACTGGAAATTCAGGACACAGGAAAGCCTTTACAAAAGTGAAAGGATTTCACACATGGGAACTTTATCTTATCTCTGCTGCTTTTCCAAACTTTGTACTATATTCTCGGAAGTATTGATTTTTTATTTATTTTTACGTTACTGGAATAGATTCAAGAGACTCCTATTCTGAACAGTGGAAGAGGTGAAGGTCTTATATTTTATCTGGGAAAAACTGGAAGGTCCCAACATTTCACAGTATTCGCTTATCACTTTCATGAGGCCAGGGCCACACTTAACAAATGTGGGACCTGGTATGAAATCATCATAGAACAAGCAAGAAAGAAAGACATTGGCAAGTTTCAGGGCAAGAAAATTATGGAAGCTAAACTGTAATGTTATGTTGCCAGGAAAATTATTTTCTGTGCTTCTGATGGCTTGAGGATGGGCAAATTCTCAACATGAAAACTGGTAGCACATAAGATGGCACAATAAGCCTACAAAACCATAAATAAACTCATAAAAAGACAAGGAAGTGCTTCTGAGATCTGAGTTGCAAACAGAAGATCTAGCTCAGCTGTCTTCATTACAAAATAAATGTTATTTTACAACTGAATAATCATTTTCAAATTACTGTATCAATTAAAAATTGGTATTCAGAAGTGTAGAGCAAAAGTGCTTATATTTTATTACCTGAAGTAATATATTTTTTCTCTTCCATATTCCTTTCTCCTCTTAAGAGTCTTGTGCAGAGGTATAAATTGTTCAAGCAGAGAGGGTTTAAAGATAATTCTGTATATGAAAGGGTTGTATCTACACTTTGTATTCATTCCTACATTGTACTTCAGTGGGGCTTAAGGCATGGTGGATCCAAGACTATACAACGGATCTGAGGCACTTTAAAATTTTTATATTAAAACTAAATGTTTAATGTATTTAACTTCAGAACACTTTTAATAGTATACTATTATAAAGTCCTTTACTTATTTTTAATGAAATACTTTTAGAAGGAAACATACAACCCATAATATTTAAGCCAGAATGAACAGAAATGTAGATAAGAAACTGCTTTGAATACAAAACAGTAATTGGTGGTTTCCAGTTCCTCGGAAAATAGACCATGAAAGTCAAAGTGAGTCCAGATAGCTTATCCTCATACAAAGAATTACTACAGAAAAGGAGAAAACTAAAAATAAACAACATATACTGAAATCTGAACATGCTAAGGACTTATGACACTAATCATCTAAAGATTAGATTGTTATAAGCACTTACTGTAAAAATATTTCATGTTGTATTATAATGTCCAATTATTTCTACAGCTGGGACATGCGAAGTAACATGCCAGAGCTTACAAATTAATCAGTGCCTGAGCTAAGAGCAGAAGAAAAGCATTCAATTTGGCACCCTGCTTTTTAATCAGTAGATAGCAAAACCACAGGTAAGAAACAGGTCCGTACAAATACATCTCTCGGTAAACATTTTTCATTGGCTGACTTTTTATAATGCACCATAATTTAACATATAGAAGTAGTGTTCTTCAATTCCATAAGAAAAATAAAAACTATTCTTTAGGTGAGCATATTGATTTTCTTCCCTTCATCCCATGTCTGTCTTTCTATTATTTGCATGTAGCAAAGTTAAATCCTCAGAATAAATGAAAATATTGACACTGGTCTTTTTTCTTTGATATAGTAAGCTAGCAGAATAAAGTACTTTTTCTTCCCCATATACTTCCACACATTTTTCTGTTTCTTTCTTAAGAGAAGCTGTACATATCCCAGTTGCATCTCTCATATTTTCCCTGTTTAATCCTCTTTTCCTATAACTGCCTCTGAAGCAGCCAGCCAACTCTTTAAGAAGGAAGCACACTCCTTGAAAGTCATTGGCATTGATCTCTCTGTTTTTATTTTCCTTTCTTTATAGTTCATTTGTAATATTATTTAAGCCACTCTGCCAGTGAAAATGCTGAATTGCTAATGGGACTAAGATCATCCTAGCAATGGCACTTATTTTAAGAGCAAGAGAGATCCATCTGGTGCTTTGGCTGTGTGACAGTCCTGAACTCTAAAGATTTGAATTTAATTTTCTGCTCCACAGTAAACATCCTGTATGCCTTTTAGCATGAGTGCATCCAAACTGTATCGGTGAAGTATAGGTAACATTCTCCTGCTCTCCTATGGGGCCACATCAAGAGGCTTGGTCACTAGAAATACACTCCCTTCCTCTTCACTGCTTCTTTCTTTTTACTTTGTTCTGTTCTACACTCTCCCTATCAGCAGCTTCCTCCCACAGCTTAGAATGGCCACCATTTAATGGATTCTCAGAACAAATTAGTACTGCACATAAAGAAAGACTTTATGCAGCAGAAGAAAGCCTGTATGCCTAAAAAGCAGGACAAAATCAGATCTTAAGGTGAGAAAGCACCCCTTCAGAAAATTCCAGTACTAGCACATTAAGGGGAAAAAAAAAGCACAGTAAGGTGAGTCAAAAAGAGGGGGGGGGAAAGCGTAGGAAGAAACTTAAAAAAGACAAAAGAAATTAATTATAAGCCATCAGCAACTTCTGTTCACCCTAAAGTTCTAAAGGAACTCAAGATGAAGTAGGGAAGCACTAACTGTGGTACATTGCATCTTGCCTAAAATTGTTTTGGTTCTAAAAAGAGACTAACAAGATGCCAATTTTTTTTCAGAAGTTCCAGAGAGACCCAAAGGAATACCTAACCAATGAGCCTCACAACCCTCTGAAATGTTATTGGAATTTATCCTACATATTAAAATGAATGGGCATATAAAGAAATATAAATAGCGAAGAGTGAACATGATTTGTTTCTTGTGGGGTTCTTTTAACAAAAAATTGTGTTCTCACAAATTTATTTAATTTCTCTGAAGAAGCAATTAAAAATGGGGACAAGGAGTCCCCCTTTGATATGGTCTACTTGTATTTTCAAATGGTGTTCAGCAATGTTCCTCACCCAAACACTCTCAAATAATCTAAACAACATGAGAATGTCTTTGGATGAATAAAGAACAGTTTAAGAGATCAGAAACAGAGCCTAAGAACAAAACCCCAATGTAGTCCCATAAGGTTTTGTGCTGGGACCTGAGGCCCTTAGTGTATTCATAAATGAATTAAAGGGGGAAGAATATTGAGGTGACAAAGAATGGTGCTGACAGTAAACTATTCAAGGCAATAAAGAAGAGAGGCAGTTTCAGAAAAGCCTCATGATAATAGTGACTTTGCAAACAAATGACAGTTGAAATTCAGCTTAGATAAATGCATATGGGGTAAAACAACCTGAACTTCACATAAAAACTGTTGCTCCATCCTGACTATTACAAGACAGGATGAAAATCTTGAGGGTTTAGTAAACAGTTTGATGAAAACATAATCTCAATATTTTGTAACAGCCAAAAAAAAAAAAAAAAGACTGTCAAACACCAGGAATCACAAGGACAGGATTATTCCACTGTATAATTCCGTGACTCAGTGGTGTTGGGAAAACTGTGAGTGGGTCTGACCCCTCTCTCCCAAAAGAAATAAGGTAGAATTGGAAGAGATATGAAAAAAGGACATGTAGTATTACTGTAGGGAGCCCAAACCAGAAAAATGCTAGCTAACTAAAGTTCCTCTTTAGTTAGTTAATCTGGAACTGACACCATTTAATCTGAAATATACTAGTGGTTTAAAAGATAAGGAGTAAAATGTGAAAGATTGTTCAGTGTATTTTTCAATATAATAATAAAGAACAAGAAGCAAGATGATCAGGGCTAGATTCAAAACTAACAGAAGGAAATAATTCTTGATCACTGTGTTGTTTAAGCTATGGTCATAGAAGGTTGTAGGCACCAAAGGTCATGAGGGTTCAAAAAGGGAATGAAAAACCCACAGAAGAAAAATTCATCAAAATCTTAGAGGGATACATAGATTCCTGGTTACTGGGAATATTTGGGGAAATATCAGTGTGCACTTTCCCATACTCACCTTCTCTTGTCAACTTCTACAGGCTACTATTTCTGATTTGTTTCTGAGACATTCACTGATGCAGTTGTGCTACAAATTTAGAACTTCAGATTTTGGAAGAACTGCTTAGTCTTACAGTCTTGAATCTTTCCTCAGATTTTATCTCAGCTTCATACTTGGCTTCGCACTTGGTTTCTGAAGGTACCCTTATTGACAGCAGTTTTACACAAGGGAGCATCAACAGAATGGTGTTGGGCATAAGGTAGTTATAGTTATACTTAATAGAACACTTGATCTGAAACTTTCTCTACCTTCTCCTGCCCATTGCAGCTGCTTGCTTCCATGAGGGCAATCAATACTTGTCACCTTGGAGTCTATGTTCTTCACCATTGTAGTCCTATGCTGGGAGCAATAGCTGGTTTCATGAACATCCCTGTCTCAGAGATCCTGGTGCAATAAGGTTTGGACCAGTGAGGGAACCACTGTTCTGCTGACCTTATGACTCCAGTACATAACTTCTGCTTCTTTTCCTGATACAAGTCCTGCTAGAATTACAACACTAGGTTAGATGCATCTCTGGTCTGACCTGGTGTGACTTTTCTTACAACCATCACTATCTACCCCCCTAACTCCGGTCTCTCCTGCTCACCTTCTTCTCCTATGCTCTACTTCTCACTGCTTCCTAGAGCTGCTGCTGTACTTGCTACACTCTAATTTCCAGTGCCTCTGCAAGCAGGAATGGCCTAAACTAGCTGAAGAAAGCTGAGTAAAAGTGGGAGGATGGTGCACAAGGACATTTCAGACATTTCCCAGCTTACTGTCTGAGAAGCAGCAGCAGTAATTGTGACTTTCTATCTCATTCCAAACAGACAGAGTGAGACTCCTGGTTTTTGATTATTCCACTTTGACATCTTCTTCTGTTTAGACTATCAATTCCTTGCATCATACTCTCTCTCAGAAATCTGTACCACTGCTAGGATAAAGGAGCCTTGACACTTGCAAGTGCTGTTGCAGTACATGAAGTCTGATAGTCATGGCCATTCTTGATACCTTGACCTTCTGTCCTTCCACTAATGGGATCTGGGTAGGATCCTTCAGATCCTGTTCTGCTACTCTTCATAGCTTTTCAGGCTGCAGAAGTGAAATGGGTGATCTGGCAGCAGGGTTAAGGCAAAAAAACCAAGGAAGAACTTTTCATTCAACAAATTATTAAAATATATTTATATTGTATATTAAATATAAAAATAATATTCTATATTAAAACACAATATTTATATATTTAATATCTAAATATTAAAATGTACAATATATATTTAATATATAAAATCAATTCATTTCCACATGAATTGAGCACTAAATAAATAAATACAAAGGATTCAGGAATTGAAATAATGGAAAGTATTATCATCACTGAAAGTGCTCTCAGTTTCTAAGCCACCGTTTAAGGGAAACTAAATACAGAGTTCACTTGATAAGTTCTTCTTTAAGCCTTTTTTCCTGGACAGTGTCACAGACAGGCTGGTAAGCTACATGGGTCACTGGTCAGACAAGGAATGGCTGTTCATATATTCTTACACTAGCATTTCTGTAATTGATTGATGTCTTAAACTCCTTGTCAGTGGGGAAAGGAGATGAAGGATGGATTGACTAGTAAAGTAACCTTTGGCAGAAGATAGTTTGAAATTCTTGAATGACATTATAAATGTCAGTCATTAATGTTTTTTTGGACTGGGCATTGCTAGCACAGAGAGTATTTGTGCTGCCAGATTCATATTGAACCTAACAATATTTGCAAGGTGAAAGTGAAAGCAAAGGTGAAGCAAGGAAGTTAAGATCACTTTAACAACTAATCTGATGGGATTAGTAAGAAAAGGGGTTTCATAGTTAAAAGATATAAAGGTTCCATAAATTAGCATATTATCTATACTTTTTTATCCTAATGTTGAAAAAATACACTAAACGTTTTGTTCCTTTGGCTAAATATTAAGGGAAATATTTCCTAGCTATTAACATGCTGTTATATGAATATTTAGCATATGGACTGTAATATCCTCCTGAGGTCTCTGCCAGTACCAGGACTGACTGCATTCACAACGTGACACAGATCTCTGCTAGTGCAGTATTGCACTACAAAGGTTTCAGCCTAGGAAGGCACGTACTGTACAGAAGAAGAGAAGACAGAGAAGCAGCCAGACAAAATATTTTTGTGAACCTCATATTTAAACAGTCCATTACTCCCACAGCGGCAGCTGTGCACTATTGCTCCCTGTGAATATTCAGGAAGAAATGAATAGTGATATTCAAGAATGGACCGTGATCAGTCATGTCAAGGTCTGGATAAACATCAATAGCACCTTAAGGTATGTGATATTAAAGGCATGTGCTGAATCTGGGACAATGAGCATAGATTCTTCTTCTCTCAACAGGAATTAATCAGTGAGCACAATAAGATCCCTCCCCACAAAATACATAATTGTATATGTGAAACTTGTGTATCACTGGAGACACTACTCTATGTCTTAAATGAGAGTGAAAACTTCAAAACAGAGACGTGCTGAAGATTTTTGTCAGCACCAGAAGACATTTAGGGAATGTCCATTAGGGAAACCAAAAGAAACCCAGAAAAAAAGAACCCAAAGGAGATTGGTGCCTTGCCTTTTAGATGGAAAGGCATGCAAAAATAAACTTCAGACAATGGCTCTAACACCTCCCTAGTGATTCTTACCAGCCAAGTACCAATTTGCAGTCACAGCTCAAAACGGTGCCTGTAGCTCTAAAATGTCTTTTTGGAGCACTGGTTAATACTAAAGCAAAGATGACAACTGCATTTGTCTCAGCAGGACTGAATTCTACAACAATGGAAGCAGACACTGTGGTCCAGATTCCAGAATCTTATGGACTCCTTTCCATTACAGGGCATGAAACAACGCAAATTAAGCACAATGCTCATAAGCAGGATGTGTTCTACCAGCTACACAGTAAAAGTTATTTTCAGCTTCAGAGTTTCATTTCAATTATTATTTCAGCCTTGAGCTTAGGTAGTATATAAGGTAGTGGAGGTTGGCCTACAAGTGACAGGAGCCAGGTTGTAATTTCATTTAAAGCTTCTCCACACAAAGAAAATGAAGAGGAAAGACTGGTCTCCAGATGCTTGTTGATAAGAAATAATATACCTGCAGACCAAAAGCTGTAATATCAATTTCTTCTGGAGAATGCAAACAAATATATTCAGATTTTGCCATCCTGGTATTAGTCTCCTTAACTCTGATTGTTTACCTTTGCTGTTACAAAGGTACTGAAGTAATTATTTTCTTATCTTAAAGTAGATTGTGGTGTTGTAGTTCTACCTAAAGTATTTAGGACATGTTCTGCATGGGATATAAAACAACAAATATCTTTGTACCCTACCAATACCTCTCCATCTTAATTGAGAGGTGTTAGCTACGATTTTTCATTCTATTTCATTGTTCTATTTAGCCTACAGTCTTGATCGTGATATAGTCAGCGAAATTTGTTAATAGCTGTATTGATGTGAACCTGGTGTCTTCGAGTATAACTTGCTCAGGCATGGCTGTTAGCCATGATGACAGATCTAGTTCCCAAATTTGTGCTGAAAAGTACATGGGTACAGAGGAAATGCGCCTTTAATTAGAGCTAGTTAGAAGCTGTAACAGTTCTATAAACTGCCTGGTAAAAAAAGAAAATGCAATTAAGAAAAAAGGTATACATACTAGAAGGGAAATGTACCTTATTTTCATATTATAACCAATAAAAAATTATAATCATGGAAAACGGAGTCTTGCTTCTTAACTTACAACTTTTTCATATTCAATATTGACTTCATAATGTTCAGAAGGAGGCTTGATTTCAACAGCAATCCATAGCAATGATTTTGATGGCAAAGCTGGTAGAGTACTCAAGCTTCCAGAGGTGGGCAGGGAATAGAAAATAAAAGTGTTCACCAAAGACTTGTTCAAGGTTAATGAAATATTTGAAGTCTTTCTTTTCTGTATCTATAGCACGAAGTAAAGCTCTTTGTTTTCTATAAACATGAAGTTGCATCATTCTTATGAACTGCAAATGACAGTTCAGCTCTTTGAAAGAAGTATCAGCCGCTGCCTCAACACTAACAAGTGATCACGTTTGCAAGGGCCAAACGTAGACTTCAATATTCTCCATGTATGGCTTCTGAGTCTGGTCCTATGTTTTGACAGAAAATCGACAAATGGTTAATGGGGTAGGTGATTAGGGATCCCAAAACAGAAGCTGCCCTCCAGTTGTTGCTGAGTAGTGCTCAGAACCACATTTAAAATCTTTACAATTAAAGAATTGTAGCATCACCCTTAACATGCTTAGATTCAGTATCCATGAAATAGAAAAAAACCTCAAAGCCAAATAAAAAAATTTACACAGTTGCATTCGCTTTCAAAAATGAGAAACAGACCAAGAATGTTTCTTTTAGAAACAACCAAAAGGAGCATCCAGGAGAGTTAACACCTTTCAAGCATTATGGTGTCTAGAGAGGCACACGGTGAATGCATACTGACTATTATGAAGTCTTACGAGGAAGTAAAATTATATCAACAAGATCAGGTAGGAAGCTGATACACATAATTAGTAAATTCAGAAAAATGAAATGTTTCTAAAAAAACTCAACCAAACAAGGAAAATCATTGACTCATATGAGTTAAAAGTTAAAAAATACTGTTAAAACCACCATGCTGAAGACATCAACTTTGGAAACAACTTTTAAAAAACTAAAAACACTTGGAGCAAAATAGTTACATACTGTAGCACAGTTCTTGCTTGATACAATCTTAGTACCTAAGAATGGGAAGATGACATCTTTTGTACCAATTCTTAACTAGTATTCAAGTGGAGAAGTGGCAAACTAGAGGCAACTGCAATGGAGATTAGAACTGATAAACACATGGATAAATGTGGGGAAACATTAGGATTACTGGTGAAGAAAGCCATGGCTTACAACCATACTAGAGTTCTTTGAGGAAATCAGTAAGCATGTGTGTGCAAGAGATCTGACTGGAGTCTATTCGGATTTCCAAAAGACTTACAGTAATGTTCTACACCAAAGACTCTTAAGGAAAATAAGCAGTCATCACTCAAGAAGATGCTTTTTTGAGAAATAACAGGTTTGCATAGTAAGAAGTAGAGTTATGAATAAATTCAAAGTTTTCATTACAAATAAAGACCACTTGCCAAGAAACACAGAGAGCTGTGCTGGTCAATATATTAATAATTTGCCCAGAAGAATAAAATAATTACACAGTTGATTAATATAAGTCAAGTACTTGCATAAGGACTGCAAAAATTTCATGTCTTGGAGAAACAAAAAAATGATATGTCATCTATGTAAGTGGAAAGTGTCACAGGTGGAAAAAAAGACTGATTACAACTTCACTTTTAAAATAATACGACCTGACCTAGCTATTGACATCCAGAAAAGATCTTGTAATCTGCCAATACTTCTGAGAGAATGTCTTCTTAAAATTCAGTAATGGCTAAAGATCACTTGATATTTATTAGAAATCATTAGAAAAAAAATAAAGAACAAAACAGAAAGTGTATATGAATTGATGATTTGGTTGTGGTTTCCCTATCACTAAAAGATATACTAGCAATGTTTTCAGAGGACAACAGTACTGATCCACAAAGCATCAATACCAGTAGGGTCTTTTTGACTCTTGAGTTCAGAAAATTACGATTGGGATGGTAGAGGAAGGAGGATATGAAAAATTTTTCAAATCACTGGCATTAGAGGCAGTTTGTAGAGAGACTGATTGTTTATTGAAATTCTAGGTACACATAGATGCAAACAATGGGATTTATCCATTGAGGCTTTACACTGGACCAAGCCCTGAATCATCAAGATGGAGTAGGTGAACTTTGTTTGACATGTTCAGCCTGGACGATCTCGCCACATCTTGCTGCTGTTGCTGCTTTCCCTGGGCCATGCAGAGCATTCTACAGCCTCTATTAGAAGAAATTCCTTGAGACAGTTTCCCAGTTGCCATACTTTAGGCCTGTATTTTATCATTTATAGACATTAAGTTTGGGGTTAGGTTCCGTTCTCTTTGCCAAATCTTGGCTCACAAAGATAAACAGAACATCTAATATATTTCCATGACAATAAATGCAAAACTTCCATTCCTGAATCACATGCTAAGGCACAGATAAATTTAGAAGTCCCAGGATTCCTCCCTCTCAGATGACACACAGAATGACAATAAAGCATATCAAATGTACTGCTCAGAGAGGTAGGACTTCACAGTTCCTGTTGCTTACAAAAGAGAGAAGGTCAGATGAGCATATTCTCTTGCCAAGCTTCCAGTACTGAAAATCATTTCAGTTTGTCCATCCTCTAGCCAGTAGTCATAACCCCATCCACCTCAATTCGTCAGCTTTCTAATCTTTTCCCCTCTTAGCAAGCATTTGAAGATACAATGTATTTTATTTGTAGAAGTAGGTGAAGAGCCATATGAGTCCTCTGCGTAATTCAAAAAACACTCCTACAAAATAAAAACTCACTTTGACAGGCATATTTTAGAAACCTATTTACTTCATTTTTCCTCCAACTTCTAGCAAAGGGTGGACCTAAGCTGAATTTACAGTTTTGGGTATCCTGCCTGTCACAGATCAAGCCCTAGGATGATACAAGCCTCTTAGACTACCCACCTTGTGGAAGTGCCAGCCATCTGAAAGGCTATTTGGCTGCTCAGTGCAGACATGTATTGTTTATTTTATTTGACTGTGTTCTGGGGAGCCAAACTTCTAAGAACACCACTTAAATTTGTTTC
This sequence comes from Manacus vitellinus, assembly GCF_001715985.3. Lineage (NCBI taxonomy): Eukaryota > Metazoa > Chordata > Aves > Passeriformes > Pipridae > Manacus > Manacus vitellinus. Next base: position 22,556,216 of record NW_021940750.1, read on the forward strand.
CTGCTCCAAGGAAGCTCTCCACAAGGAATAGGACTGGCAGAAAACTTCATTAAAAATCTATCTGGGAAAGAGTTAATATCTCAGTAACACATGGTTTCTAACCTGAGATCATTTAAGGAAGAGTATGGATCAGGAAACAATTCAGCTTCACAGAGAGACTTTCAATTTTCACTCTGAAGCTTCTAGTCTTCTGTTCCAATATCAAACCCGTTGTTCTGTTTCTCATCAAAACCAGCAAAACTAGATTTACCAGACATTGCATTCATCTAGATGGTCTCAATTTTAAGATGATTGAAAAGTTTTTTGCATTCAAGTGCAATTCTGACCATTAAAGACCAGGTATCCTCAGTTGGCGTGGTCCGAGTACATGCAGGATGCTGTCACCATCTGTCAGGCTTTGAATGTCATACTCATTTCCCAGATGCTTTGGGGCACTGGGAGGGCACTTCCATGCCAAAGACTTAGCAGGAATTGTATTCTGTTGTTTAGCTGGCTGGCTGATTTGCTTATTACTTCTCCCTTCAGATGGCTGCTTCTGATTTAAACCATATGTAGCAATTTTTTCAATCACCTTCAGGGTCCTTCTCAAAACTACTCCATCATGCAAAAAACCCCTGCTATTTATTTATACTATAGTACAAATGTAAAGCAGAACTAATAACAATAATCAGAATATCTCAAGTTATAAATAACAAAGTTTTGTTACTTTTATGTGAAGGCATCTAGAGTCAACTATGTCAATTCTGCAAACTGAGTCAGCCTAATGAATTATCCACTCCACTATAGATATTAGTTGCTTGGAGCTGTGAATTCTTTCATAGGCTTTAATTATAAAAACATAAACCCAATATGTATATTAATATTATAGAGTGATTTGCAAGAATTGGAACTGTGATATGTCTAAACCGAAGAATATTTCACGGTCAAGAATTCTGATGTTTTTAAGCTAGCCAAAATTTCAAGAGCAGAAAATCTTGTAATTTGACAATAGCTTCTAGGTTGCAGCATGAAATATTTAATTTCATGCTATTATGGTGGGAGTTCCAAAATCCAGCCTGTATGATCAAAGATGGAACCCTGTGCACTAGATCCTGCTTGTGAGAACTGTCAGGGTTCCATTATCACTGACTTACAAGAATCAAAAGACTAGAAATTGAAAGACTCCTCCAAGGCATATGAAAAGGGGGTATAGTCAAGATAAAGAGGATACTAGCTGATTGTCCTTCCTGAAACTGATCTTAATTTTGGAATGTACTTTACTAGGATAAGATTTCACCCATGGTCTATATATGACATCCAGAAACTCAACTTCGATGCCTTGCTGTATTGCCTGCCTTTTGATTGCAGAGGATTAAGTTAGGTGATGTCTCATTTCTAACTAATTGTGTTAAAGAGTGGAAGTTCTGCTTCCTACCTAGATTTCTTAGACTTCTCTCCATTCTTTTCAAAGGTCAATTATCATCCAGCATCTCAGAAACAAACAAGTGGATATTTAAAATATTTGCCAATAGAAACACCTTAATAAAGAAGTTATATGAAAGTATAAGTTCAAGCACTGCCTAGTCAGTTTGGATTAAGCACATCAGGTTTTGTTCATTCAACTGGAAAACAAACATTTGCTCAGCTTGGTAACTATTTGTGTTTACTGTTGTAAAGAAATGTACAGTTATCTCCAGCATGGTGTTTGTTCAGTACCCGTGCAAGCATCTATTACTTGGTTAGATTAAGCTAACAAAATTCCAAAGGTATTTGGAATTCTCAAAGAAAATGTTTTAAAAAAAAAAAATCTTTAATGCCTGGAAAGATGCAGTTCTCTTTCACATTCTCTGCTGTTGAAATTGGTACACTTCTATTGTTAGTAAGGTTTTGACAGTTTCATTTCTTCTTTAACATGTGCCACTGAAGATGAAAAATTCAAATAATAAAAGTTACTCTTCTTTTACCTGCAACTCAATAGCTGTGGACAAGGTTAATTTACTCATAAAGGAAACTAAGAGAAACTTTGAGTTACCCTGCTTTGGAGGCAGTCCTGTTGTAGAAGTACAGATCCTGACAGGTTATATATCCTGGATAAACTGAAAATCATGTCATGCAGGCTAGCAAAGCACTGTCTTTTTCTTTTATTTATAGTATACCTGAAGAATGTTGGTTTGTTTCAGGAGCATGAAGGAAGGTATTTTAGTGTGCACAATAGTTAAGTTTTCATTTCCAGGACAACTCTAGTTGTTGTTTCTCACAAAGCTTTCCATAAACAGCTTGCAAACTGTTTTGACCTATTAGTCATAATCTTGCATTATCACTTACCTGTTTGCCAATAAACAAAATCATGTTTGCAGTGTTTCTTTATACTCAGCATAGTTGTCCTTTCACCCTTTTAGGAAGAGAAATAAGAATCTAATTTTTCTTTTTCCTCTTCCTAATAAAATCAGTATTTTTTCCTTAAGTCATCTCAGTGATTTCAGCATGCTCTGTTTGTTTTCTGACTGAGATAATGTGATATTGGTTCATATACTACATTAGATCTTAAACCTCTCCTTTTTCTCTGCATTTTATCCAACTTCAATTTTCCCTGGTGTTTTTTTTAGCTCTGTTACTCCCTTCTTCCATCACTGATAATGTGAAGCTTTTTTTACCTGTTGTCTCACATATTTTTCTTGCCATTAGCAAAGACTTCTCACTTTGATATAATTTTTTCTTCTCTATCTCCTGGACCTGCCAACCGGCTACAATTTCCTTAGCAAGCAGCACAGCTACTGGATCTACTGCACAAATACAAGTTGATGCATGTATGCAGAGCAGACATTCTTAGGTGATCAAGCTGAATTTCTGTCCTCACACATTCTCTGTCTTGAATCATTTAGCATCATTTTCTCACTCTGCATATAATGAATTTTTATTTCATTGTCTCCTCAACCAGCGTTTTGCAGCCATCTCTTCAATATTTCTGCAGCTCACAAGTCTCTGATTCTTCTAATTCTTTCTGTTCTGTTTCATGAAGGTTCCTATATGCATTCCTCACTGTTTGATGGCTGTATTGTGTTTGTTGGACTTCCATCCATCCATCCATCCATCCATCCATCCTTCCAATTGCCAATATTTGCTCATGCTTGAATAGCAGTGTTTTCAGGATGGCAGATTCCCTTGGGTTTGACCCCAGTCCTCAACTCTATCCATACAGACACAGAAAAGGAGATAAGACTGACTGTATTGAATACAGCAGGATAAGAACCTGTTCCAGCCCAAACCAGTGAGGCTGTACTATAATCTGAAAATGTAGTGGAAAATACTGAATATAACTCTAGCTGTGATAATAGAAACACAATATGAGTCTTCAGTGCAATAAAAGAAGCATGATCACAGAATTACAATGAGGAGATAAGGACTACAGTAACTGATTTGTATTATGGTCTCTATACACACAGCATCAGACTTATGATGCTCATTATTTTCACAGAATAAAAGAATCACAGAATATTCTGAGTTGGAAGGGATGCACAAGGATCACCAAGTCCAGCTCTTGGCCTTGCACAGGACATCCTCAAGAGTTACATCATGTGTCCGAGAACATTGTTCAATGCTTCTTGAACTCTGCCAGACTTGGTGCTGTGACCACTTCCCTGGGGAGCCTGTGCCCAACCACCCTCTGGGTGAAGAACCTTTTCCTGAAATCCAGCCTAAACTGCCCCTGACACAATTTCAGGCCATTTTCTCAGGTCCACTCCCAGCTCACCAAAGAGATCAGTGCCTGCCCCTCCTCTTCTCCTCACAAGGAAGTTATAGAGTGCAATAAGGTCTCCCCTCAGTCTCCCCTTCTCCAGCTGAACAGACCAAGTGACCTCAGCCACTCCTCATACGGCTTCCCCTCAAGGCCCTTCACCATTTCATTGCCCTCCTTTGGACACTCTCCAGTAGCTTTATATCTTTCTTATATTGTGGTGTTCAAAACTGCCACAATATTCAAGGTGAGGCTGCCCTGATGCAGAGCAGAGCAGGACAATCCCCTCTCTTGATCGGCTGGCAATGCTTTGCCTGATGCCCCCCAGGACACGGTTGGCCCTACTGGCTGCCAGGGCACTGCTGACTCATATTCAACTTGCCACCAACCAGGATCCCCAGGTCTTTTTCTGTGGCACTGCTTTCCAGCATCTCATTCTTCAGTCTGTAGGAACATCCAGGGTTGCCCCATCCCAGGTGCAGAATCCCGCACTTTCCCTTGTTAAACTTCATATAGGTGGTGACTGCCCAGCCCTCTAATTTGTTGAGGTCTCTCTTCAGGGCCTCTCTGCCTTCCAGGGAGTTGACAGGTCATTGCAATTTTGTATCATCTGCAAAGTTGCTTAGTATCCTTATAAGTCCTGCGTCCAAGTCATTTATGAAGATGTTGAAGGGCACAGGGCCTAAGATGGTGCCCTGCAGAACCCCACTATTGACAGGGTGCCAGTCTGACATTATCCCATTGACTATTACTCTCTGTGCTCGACCCATGAGCCAGTTGCTTACTCACTGCATGATGTGTTTGTCCAGCTATTTTCATTCAGGTAGTTTGCAATCAAACAGTACCACGTATCTGTGAAGGTTAAAGTGATATTCAAGAAAACAGTAAGCATTGCCAACTACTGTAAATGAAGAAGCAGCTGAACTTCCCAAAGTCACAAAGGTTATGTCTATATTAGCAAACAATACAAGAGGATCAGAAGATCAAAGCAGTTGGTTCTGAAACTCCCATATCTCACCTGTCTGCTTTTTATAGGATTTGATGTCAGACTTTCACTTTGGTCACCTAGAATGAAAGCGGTCATGGATATGGTTTGAAGCTGTCTCAAGGCCCAGTTCTTGCTGCTGGTGTCTCTGAGGGACTGCTGTGCATTTGGCATGCTGGAGTGAAACTTCTAATTTAATTTCCACTGAATGAAGCCTTGTTCTTATGTATCAAAGCTGACCACTGAACTAATATTTAGCAAATTTTAATCTCTAGAAAATTATACTCACTTTGAGTAGTGGAGTTTTGATATAAGTTGTAGTCAGGTATAACAATCTAAAGAGAAACTGTCAATCTTTAAGCTCAGTATCTAAACTGAAAGAAACACATTTGGAGCAAAATACTAAAAGAACCATTTGCAGTTCTGAAAACCGAATTCTGGTTTGTTTGTTTTTGTTTTAAAAGATCAGCATAAATGAGTTGTCTGTGCATCTGAGAGGTTTGTAAACTGCCTAAAACTTATTTCACTTTAACAATCCATAGACAACTAAGGGAGGTAGTAATGCTAGTTAACATCTTATTAAATCCTCATTGAGCTCTGATGCTGTTTGTCTTTCTTGCACCTCAAAGTCTTCTCTATCTGATTAGGTATTTATCCTTCATTCACAGATGATAGTCCACTTTGAGGCACATGAGGCAATTTATAAATGAATACAGAAAAAGTCAAAGTGACACTTAACAGCAATAGCTCTGCTTACACAGTCCCTGTAGCAAAAAATTTTGGAAGCAGCACAGAAAAGCCAATGCAATCATTGTGGTATTTTAAATAATTCACAATATTGTGCAACACAACTACGTTACACTACATTAGAAAATCAATGTTTTTATAAGGCAGTATTTTAGACAAAGGTGGATAAAAAAGCTTTTATGTAAGATAAAGATCTCAACTTGAACTACCAGTCATTCTCTGCTTTTGTGTTTTTGAACCAGCAGAAATTGTATTTCTCCTCTCAGCTTCTTCTTTCTTTTTTTTTTTTTTCCAGGATAATGTGCCAATGGAAAGTCTGATCAACTTTAAAAAACAAATAGCTTTGTGTGGCTGTGAGTGATATTCACTGGCCAATTCTTAAGAAAGGTTAGTGAAATTTTGGGAGCCAAGCAGTAATCACTATTTTTTAAAAGTTCTAATTAAGATGTCAGACTGGGCAGTGGAATGTATTTAGAATTCCATGTAATTTGATTGTGTTGGCCTATTTAGATAAATTGCTTTGGAAAGACAAATAAACCAGCTACTTAAAATGTCCAAGAGGCTCAGGCTTCATTCCAGTGTTTCAAGCAATGACTGAAGCAATAGCCTTTTGTAACTATCATCCAATCCAACAATAGACATCCAAGTGTCGAAGTCAGATACAAAGAATGATACAAGTGCCTGGATCACCGTGACTAATAGAATAAACAGTACACAGTGTTATTGAAGCACATATGCTCAGTGTTTTTTTTTGCCTTTGAACTGCAGACCTTTGGAGACTAGCATAAAAGGAAACGATCACCCAAAGTTCAAAATATCTGAAGATGAGACATCCTCCTACATGAACTCCTGGGATTATTTGGGTTTGTTTAGTTAGTGTGATTTCCATTCACTAGATGTCCTAAATCTGTATGACAAACCTAGGATTTAGAACATATTAATATTGTGTTGTCAGTAACCCAAGTCTCTACAATCCATATCCTTGAAAACTCAAAATAGAGTCTGACTCATTAATAAATATATATATGTATCTATCTATCTCTATATATGTAGCCAGTTTATTGGTTTCCATCACAATGAACTTTACACTCTGTTGTCTTTTCCTTTCATCAACAGAGAGAGGAAAGGATGGAAAGGGTTAGAAAAGGGTGTTTGTTTTCCAGAGGCAGTAGCTTGGTACCTTCTTGTTCTTGCATCCCTCATCATAGAGTAGATTTAGCCCAAGAAGATGCAGATGGGTTTCTTGGTAATCTATCCCAATGGCACAGTTTTAGTGCTCTCAGAGAAGCTTTTCTTTCCTGATTTCTGACTTTTATCTGCTCCATATACGCAAAGGGCAGCTTTTTTCCCAACCTTTATGATTTTGTAATTTAAAAGCTCAGTAGTGCTTTAGCTTCACTTGTGATTTTTGTGCTGTTGATCCCAACCCAGTTTTTCCTGCCCTTTGCATCTCATGTGACACAACCACGGCTCAGTTTCAGGGGCTTAGAAGGGAAATTGTGAAGCTGCCAGAACAGATGAAACAAAACTTCCTCTCTGAGCTGGGGGCACAGCAAACACAGTAGTGCTCTGTGGCACTTTGGCATAGCAGCAGGGGCAAGCTGCTTCCCCAGGTCCCCTTCCTGTTCCCAGGCTGTACTGCGGATTATGCTCTGAACTCCCTCCAGGGCAGTGGGACACTCATTACTGTCTCACTACTGCCAGGCAGCACCAAGGAGGATAAGAAAGGTATTTGCTCTTACTTGGGCAGACCTTGATCGCTCCCTTGATTTTTTTGTTTGTTTGTTTGTGGGGTTTTTTTTTTGCTTCTGTTGTTAAGGGGGGAAAGAACATTTTCCTAGCTGGAAGGTGAATAAAACTCAGAAGCAATTTTGCATGTCTTTGCAGCTAACGTACCTGTTCTAACACTGCCTGAAGACTTCTTGGGAGGGATAACTTACACCCAATTTCTGTCCCCCCGACTTGCATCTGAGTTTCCAGAGCTTAATGAAACATAGTTATATTGAAATTAACCTACTGTTCTTCTCTGCCTTTCTTCAAGGACAACAGGGAGAATAAGGTAATCTTTACTGATAAAAAAATCTGAAAAAGTTACTGCAACCATTAATTTTATCCTAGTACCTGAAGTACTAAATCAACTCAACTTCCAATTCATTAATCAGGTAACAGAGTAATCAACATTAATCAACAATAACAGAGTGTTATGGCACAAACCCAAATAATCCCAAAGCCTTGGAGAACTGCAGATCACATGACAGGCATGTATAGGAGCTCTCAGCCAGGGCAGCAGGCAAATTAGGTGGAATAATAGATACACAGTAGGCCCTGGCATGGTCAACTTCCCTAGCATGTTATTTTATATAATTAAAATTAAATTCTTCAGATTCCTTTCCTTAAACAGCAAAGAAGATTGGGAGCAGGACTGATGTTTCCTGACAGCTGTAACCAGTCACACACTCCTGCCTTTTGAAGTGTTTTTTTTTCCTTCTGTGATTTGTGCTTTTTCTTTCAAGGTCTTCCTGAGTTGATTTACTCCCAATTCCCCTAACTGATATCTAATTCTCTTCTGTGCATCGCTCAGCTGCTTAATTACACAGACTTAATCCAAGGCTCTTGTCAATTCCCTTAAAAAAATTCAAAATTGGAGAGTTGAATGGTATCTTACATTTTCTGATGAAAAAAAGTGCCACTGCACTCTTTTGTTTTCTGCTTAGCCTACTACCAAAGGCAATTTGTTAGATTCTTTAATGTCATTTTTAGTGCAGATAAAGATCTTTATCGATAAATACCTTAAATCTATTACTGCAGAGTCTTTCAGATAAAGCAAGGAGACTTGGGACAAGGATTCTTTCCGGTTTAGCCACAAGTTTGCAGCTTTACTTTGGCCAAGGCACTTTACGCACCTGGAAATTTAGATGAAAATTCAAAGTAGATATTACTCTTTATCTATCACGAGAAACTAGAGGGCAGATTTAATTACAGACTTGGCACACAGGAAGAAAAGGTACAGCAACAGTATGAATAGTAAAACATTTTGCAGAAGTACCAGCTCACTGATGCCATTCACTGTGCAAGGGGCCATTATTCTCATGCATAATGATGATTATTTTATTAATCAACCATCTTCCTTGCATCCACAGTATTCGGCATGTAGCATTAACATAATAAATAATAATTAAAACTTCATCAAATACACAATAGAGAAGGCAAGCAAACACTAAGCAGAGTAATGGAGCATTGAAAAGAGGGCTTTTACATCTCATCCCCCATACAGCTTCCAGCATCCTGCTGTTACATTGTTTTGGTACTGAAACAAATGGAAGAGCAACCCCTGTTGAGCTACCCACATCAGTCCTTCTGGTACCACGGAGGATACCGCTGTCAGCACTGACTTCAGTGAAGAACAGCCCCTCCCTGCAATAATCTCTTTACTGCCTGTAGCACAGACACGGCTAGCAGTAGGTCAAGACTCCAGTGGTCAGAGGAATTGTTAGGGAAAAACACTCCTATATTCCACAAAACAATGGACTTCCCCAGAAATGCTAAGTTTGAAAAAACATCGATCCTTCAGGATTAGACAAGGATGAAAACACTTCCAGATAGGCAGAGATGGGAGCCACGTTTTGTGCAGCAGTGGCTGCTATTTTGCAGATTAAATTTTGTGTATACTTGAAAAAAAATCTGGATATATTTTAGGTTTGCCTGCACTCTGTAGTATCTCACAAAGGGTAATTCCTTTCATGCATCTGATAGGGAAAAAGTCTCTTCCCTAGCTGCAAAAACCAACTCATTCCCCATATATGTCTAACCAGAGAAACAGAACACAAAAATACAAGTTCTGGTTTAGGAGATTTCTGAGACAGAGTTTACCAGAAGCTGGGAGAATAGTTTGTGAAGGCAGGGCCAAATGCTTGTCCTAACTCTTGTCTAGCAATTTATTCCTTACCCATGTTGGAGACAGGGTACTCAGCTAGATGAGCCTTTGCTATTGGACAATACAGTAAATACGCACCTGTTCCCAGCTTTGAAAGCAGCAGGGAAATAAAAACTGTCTTAAATTACAGTAAAAATGATGTTTACTATCTAGGAGGCTGCAGAAACATCTTGGAACATGGTACATCCTTAACAGGATTTAACAAGGTTGGACTTGAAGATCTTGGAGATCTTTTCCAACTTTAATGATTCTATGATTCCTAATGATCCTATGTTAGAGTAGTCTGTTGAGATCCAACAAAAGAGTACATGAGTTTTGAATTCTAGTATAAAACAACAACCCAATATGAAACAGCAATCTTCTACTGTGAGATAAAAAGACAGTTGCAGTTGTCAAGGCTAACTGAGGGAACAGGGAACATCTTTTCAACTTCATTCAGAAACTCCACTTTGAAGAAAGCAGTTTTGCTTGGCCCCAGGTGTCTTCTGTCCATTCATTCCCTTTGAGCATCCAAATAAGCTAGTCTCATTTACTTGATTAGCTGATCTTATCTGTTCAGCAGAACAGCCCTGGTTCCTCAGAAAAAAAGATGTTCCCTTGAGAGGAGGCTGTGTCTAAGGGACAGACCCTCCATCAGAGGTCACATGATCTGTTTTACATGTTGTCTTCAAAGTGCCACAGAATAAAGACAGAAAGCTCCAACTTCTTCCAGTAGCTAACAACTCCAACACATCTTTCTTGCTTATTAAAAAGAATCCCATCCAGGTGGGATCCTTGCTGCTGAAGCACTTGCAACATATCAGGTAGCCACAGCAGAAACTTACCAGGAAAGAAACAATTTGGATCTTGATTTTCTACATTATTTTTAGAAGAGTACATTTCTATTATAAAAGTAAGGTCTTCAGGAGACAGAATTATCTTTTACTGTAGTAAGGATTAGGTCACTTGAGTTAGAAACTTGCAGGAGGCATATTTAAAAGGCTGACTATACCCACACTCCATGGTTAAGTCACAGAACTCTGCTAAAGAATCTTGCGGATTCTAGAAGTTCATACAAGTTCAAAAAGTATCAGCACAAATTCATGGAAGCAAAAAGAAACCTCAAGCCTATTATTAAGTACAAGACTATCACCACAGATTCAGGAATTCCATGAAACAGGAAGCAGGAAGGAGAATTAGGGGACAGACTAGAATAGCTGGCAGAGAATGAACAGGAACAAGCAAATGAAAGACAGGTGCAAGTAAATAATCCCGCTGAGCAGCAGGCTGCTCTATGGAGACCTGGAGGTAAAGGGTAATGAGTAGCACAGCTCCAGGATTTGATCTGCTTTGAAAAGAGAGAGAATTCTTGAAAAGAAAAAGCTTGAAGACACACAATGAAGGGGCCTTGAGTCAACCAGGGATGGAAGGTGGATCACTGTAAACAATCAATATACAGCAAATTCCCTCTCCGAGGCTACAAAGATTTTAAGCAGGAAAAAAGAGGCTCCGTCAGAACACAGGTTACAATAATTATCCTTTCCTTACAAAAAAAAAGGGAAATCTTAAAATGTTGCGAGAGACTGAAATGTTCAAAGTTAATGACTCAATTAGCCATTTGCAGAAGCAGCAAATGCTTTGCTGAGGTTAGGTTTGCACCTTCACAGAGGAGGGGAAGAGGAGAGTTTTTGGACATGTGGTGGCAAAACCTCTGATGTGCATAAGAACAGCCCAGGTGCAGAGGGAGTACACACCCACCACCAGAAGATGACAATCCCAGCTTTGTTTAGCAACAAGCTGGGTTTTGAGCCAGATAAGGGAAAAGGCTAATGAGAAGCAGATCCTTCGAGGTGGGATAATGTTTTTTATCACGCCAATGTCCTCCCTTACAATAAGACTCAGGTGTAAATCTTCCCCCCCCTTCCCCAGGGGAGATATTGGGGCATTCACATGTAGGCCTTAATCTGTAGCTATTAATCCCTCCTGATAAGGTACAACTGGCTCAGCTACACAGGCCTGAGAAATCATGGTCGTTTTAGAAGGGGTCATAAACCATCAAAGACCCCCTGAAGCACCCCCGGACTCATTTCTGGGGCCTTCCACCAGAGGACTGCACATGACTCAGTGTTTCATCAGACAGTGTAAAAATCTCCCACCAGGAGAGGTACCTGGGCATTCCCACTTGAACCTGAATGTATTGAACCTTTGAACCCATTGAACTTTTTGTTTCACAGGCTCCCCCAGCCCTTGACAGATCAAGACTGTGACTATCACTTCAACCAATGGACATCTAAATTGCAACAATCAATTCTAGCTGGTGGATTCACAGGTGGTGATATCTTTCCTCTCCACCATCTACTCTTATCCTTTCTTTATTTCCTTTTATTTTTTCTCAAGTGATATATTTATACTTTTATATTGTTTATGACTATAGATAATAACAAAAATGGCTACGTATCTCCTTTCCATTGCAACCAAATTGTTCCAAAATAAACCTGCTGTATGTATACATAGACACTGGTCATCCTGTGTTGTTTTGTTCTAATGTGCACCAAGGGATCTATTAACAAGAACCTTAGTTACCCTGCCTCAGGAACAAGTCATAACAAATATTTAAGTAAAACAGGAAGATTTAGAGCATCTCAAAACAAATTTCTTCCTGCTCATAAATGAGTCTTTTCTTTCAGGCTTGGTTTCAGCCCAACAACATGACAGTCTTCTGAGATGCAGCAAACAATGCACAGTGCCCCCCAGGTCCCCAGGAATTATTACTTCCATCACCTCTCAGGCGTGGCTGTATATCTGTTCTTTCCTTCTCTCTGCAATGTCCTATTTTCACCTAAAGCTGAGCTCTCCCTCTCCAAGCACTCCACCCCTCACATTGAAAGCTTCTCTGCCTAAGCACATTCAGTTCCTCCTTGGGGAGAAGTCATCTTCCTGTCTTTTTCCAAAGGTCCCTGTCGGTCTCAAACAAATAAAGCAAATGTGACCCGTTGCATGGGGATTACAAGACAAAAGGATTTGGGAAATGGGAAATTGCATGTACCCTGAGGGTAAGATCAAAAGAAGGGATGCCAAGAGACCAACTCTCAGGAACTCTGAAAAAATTACCAAAAACCTGGCTATAAAATCTAGAAACATATTATTCTAACTTGGTTTATGCTGGTAAATTTTGTTATGCGTGTATTACAGGGATGTCTTAAAGGTTGAGTTTATTCTATTTCTACCACAAAATGGAGTTTACAATAAACTAAGAGAAATAGCACTACTTGTCTAGGCAGGGCATATGTGGGGAGAATTTTTGGAATCATCTCATAGTACAGTTTGTTCCAAGGAACTGTAAGGAAATCATAAGCAGCACTCTATCACTGGTTTTGGTTGCAGGTCTATGCTAGATTCAGTATTAGATATACAATTGCCTGATTGGAAGTTATCACAACACTGACTACTGAAAATTACTATATAAAACTAACAAAATTGGTTATGCCTTGCACATTGCTGTAAACAGACTGTTTCAGAATTCTCAGCTCCTGAGATAAAATCTAAATTGTAATTTTCAACATTATCTATTGTTCTTATTCCACAGATTTCAGGAATCTTCTGTAGGCCCAACCTTATACTCTTGGTTTAGTTCCTTTCTGAATTTGAGGCACCAGGAGGTACACAGGGTCAGGCCAGGAAGAACTACCACTTTATAGTTCAATGGGTTCCTGGCTTATAAAACAAGCATAAGGTAAGGTCCACACTACAGACCCTGGGCCAGCTGGGCCTTCTATCTGAGGAAACAACAAATGCATTTTCCTGAGACTACAACTAAACTTCCCATGAAACCAATTTGCCCATTCTTTATATCAACCTACTTTCCTTACCCATTGAGAAATGCTGTTTGAGCTGTAGTGGGGTACACAGCCAAGCACATCAGAGATGTTGATTGACTGTCCTCATAGTCATCCTGTGTCCCAGTAGAATCATTGATGCTTCTAGCAGTAGTTTTCAGGCAGCCTTTTACAAACAGTAGTATGTGCTGCTTTTTAAATTCCACCTAAGGATGACATTCTTAAGGTACTCAAAAGGAGACTGGCATAAACTACTTGTTTTCCCTTGTAAAGGACCCTGTCTATTTGTCTACCATGACAACAGCTCTGTTGTCAGGGGATGCATCTCAAATAAAGTCTCCATCAGCAGCTGTAGGCTGGTACTTCCTTCAGAAGCACTGAAGACTTGTTTCATTACTTTGTGACAGTGCACTAGACCACAACATTATGCTAAAGGCAAGAATGCTTTCAAAATACATTTCTGTAAAATATCTGCTCCAATAAAATATAAAACATTCACAGTAAAACTTTCCTGAGGCCATTTCTGTGGCATCAGTGACTCCTCCTAGTCATGTACTGCTTGTGCGTTGCAGTTTCTGTTGACAGAGCTACAGGACACTGTCCAGTATCAGCTGTATTTTCACCCTTACTGACCTTAGTTTTCCAGGTAAAAACTAGAACCAATATACTGACTTATACTAGGTTTGCATGGCAAGGTTTTTGTAGTGGGGGGCTACAGGTGTGGCTTCTGTGAGAAGCTGAGAGAAGCTTTCCCCATGTCCAATGGGGCTAACACCAGCTGGCTCCATGACAGACACGCTGCTGGCCAAGGCTGAGACCATCAGCAATGGTGGTAGAGCCTCTGGAATAGCAGATTTAAGAAGGGGGGAAAAGTGTTGTGCAACACAGCTGAAAGAGAGGACAGAGCATATGTGAAAGAAATAACTCTGCTATTGCAATTTGATCAAACCCTGGCTATTTACTTTGGGATGAGATGAAGGATGCCACAGATCCTGTTGACTAAAAAGGCAGGTTCATTTATATGGAGGCATGTGCTCTGTCCAAACTCACATTCAGCCAGATGAATCTTGTTCACACTCTGTAAGAGGCTATAGGCACAACAGCTTGCCCTAATTAAGGACACCTCTGGAAACACTCTGTCATTCATGGCCAATGTAAAGACCCACTGCTATTGTAACACTATAATACTGCTGCCAGATTTTTTGGTCCTTAATGGTAAACAAATCTTTAACCTAAATAAGTGTTTTAAACACGTACTTTTGAAGAAAACTACTGATTCTTGTAATAAAACTAACATGTTAGTTTTTAAACAAATATTATAGTAGAAGAGAGAAAGAAAACTAAAGAAAAAATCCAAGATCATATTACTGTTCCTAGAGGCAAGTTAAAAAGAAAATTGGGCAACACAAATCCACATCAGACATCTGTATTTCACAAGAACAAAAAAGATCAATTACATAAAACAGATCTTTACAAAAGTTTGGCAGTCTTTCATAAATGAATAGAGATGCTATGCATTGCTTGGAAAAATAATTTATTTTGTTAGCTTACAAAAATTGCAAGTTTTCATGTTATTATTTAAATTAGAAGTACAGCTAGCAACTTTGATCCTGCAAAGGTACTAAGTATCTCCTGAGATGCATTAAAGACTTGTGACCCTGCCTTCAGGAATAGTTTGGAGTAAGTCCCAAGCCAGCAAAACAGTAATGTAGTTTAATATTTTTGTTACTGCCTCATTGGCTAACATTTTACAGTCTGACTGCAGAAAGTAGGTACAAATGTTGACATTAAATTAACATGAATTTTCCTGGTAGAGCCTTAACTAAACTTTAACATACCTGCAGACTCTGTGCCAACCTCTCTGTTTGCAGCAACATACTCACAGCACAAAAGACAGCTTTCATATACTTTATACTGTAACCACTTGACAAGATCTCAGCACTTAGTAGTCTCATTGGTACTTAGGCTTTATACACGAGATTTGATTCTGACTTCATATTGGTATAAATCAAGCAGGCACAGGCATTCTGAAGTCAATGTAGTAATTCAACAATAAAATTGGTGTTCTGATACTACATGAGTCACACTTTGTGTGTAACCACAAACTTCACAGGTTGGTAAGGACTTGTGTGTCACAACAACATGGCAGCATGCTCCTCCTTTCACACTTCTACAATGCATTGTTCCTAAACCTGCAAGAAGTGTTCTGAAAATACAAATTGCAGACTTAGTTTTACATGCATCCATGTGATTTACAGGAAGTAATAATCAAGCAGTAGTTTGAGCAGTTGGACTTGATCTCAAGGGTCTTTTCCAACCTAAATAATTCTATGATTCTACATTTTTTGATTCACTACATTGTTCTCAAGGCAGCCAAGTTTTCCCAAGTTTGGGAAAAAATGGACTGCAAACACCTTGTGAATCTATCTTGGAACAAAAATATCTTAGGACAAAAAAGTCAAAAGTGGTTTTATTTTGTGAGTCTTTTGTTACAAAAAAGTCTATCAATAGCATTGGCATTTAGATGTAAGATATAATTAGCTTCTCCCTACTCACATAAAAATTCCCATTTTGGGTACTCAATGAATTACTAGATCAGTTGAAAAACTGATATGAAACAAAACATTTATTCGTGAGTATGAAATACACTTGATACACCTTAACTTTCCTTGGAGACAGTTTCATTATTTTGAAAAAGTTGTAGCCCACACTAGAGTAGAACAAATAGCTGTAATATTTCAGAATTTTACAAATTTCATAAGCTTGTATTGATGTAATTTAGAAGTACTTATAAAAGAATGCAAATGAACTCAAAATCCCATTTCTCAGACTTTGGAAAAAATCTAAAATAGAAAAATGAGATACTGGCAAATTATTTCCAATGTTTACAGTTTGCTATCAAATTATTTTTATAAGACAATGGATTTTTCAGCAAGTATTTGCTGCTCATGAGACCAATACATATTGTAGACTTGCAGACCTTCAAAATGCAATGAAAAGTAGTCTGAGAAAATATTTCTCTCCCCTTTTCTAAAACTCAGCATGAAATTGTAACTCCACTGATATTTGACAGAGCTTTTGCTAGCTTTACTGCAGTCAGGATTTCCAAGCACAAAAGGATTAATTTTCTTTTTGACCAGTAAAATTTTCCAGTGTATGAACATGTTTATACGTGTCTATGTCTATAAGAAAGAGACATAATTATGCAAACAGGACTGTACATGATGCCTACATAGCTATTAAAAGTCTGAACACACCTTTACATTTCAGAAATCAAGTTTGAAGGAAAATGCAATAGTCTTGGTTACTACAGCAATGTCAGCTTCAACATGTATGAGGAGCTGGACTCCTTGCTTAACTTTCAAGGACTTTATGTCAAGAAAAAATTCAATTTTGAGGAATTTTATTCCACTATGCCTATATCTATTACATTAACCAATACAATAAGGTTTAGAAGTATTAAACCAATCTTTCTGACTTCAGACCAGCACACAGACATTTTGCATCCATACAATTTGTTGAAATTCTGCAGATTCCTTATGGTCACTTTATACTGTACTGCAGTAGCAATACTTGACTGGGAAATATAATGTAATATGTTCAGTGTCACATGTATGAGACACTCGGGTAATCTCAGTTTTAGAATTTCCCAACCTAAATGCTAGTTCACAAGACTAATTTTGCTCCAGTTTTAGAATACTAAATGCAAAACCCACTGTATTTCATTCAAATGAAGTGAAAACAAAAGATCTGGAGGAAAATGACTCATGTATCAACTAACTTAATCAGGAGTGACTGTAATGAAGTATCAGAATCAGTTGGTTTTCTAGCTAACCCCAAATTAAATAGAAACTGGCAGCATAAAATGGTAAAACATGTTCCAGAACTCAAAAGTGAATAACATGTTTCCTTCATGCACTCTCCGAGGTAAAAAAAAAAAAAGAACATCAGCATTTGCTAATAAGCACAAATAGAAATTTCAGCCTTCAAAACCACAGTAATACACTCAATTGATATTCCTACCTACAGTCTAAATATTTTTCTATTTGTCACTTTCTTCTGGTAATGTAATACCACAGCTGAAATTCGAACATTTGGTCTATATGTTAAAATACACTGTACCAGCCAGCAATCCTTCTGTAGCACATCAGTTGTCTCCAGTGGAATTATTTCAGTGCACAGCACTATTTCAGTGCACAGCACACTTAACAGAATTTCCCTAAGTATGGAACATAGTTAAGTCTAAATCAAAGCGAGCAAGTCTCACACATTAAGAGATGACATGAAGTGTGATTGATGTCTGTTGATTAAAATATTCAGGAGCTTCACTTCAGTCTATAAAAGGTTGCCACTCTAGTTAAGTTTAAGAAATTACTCCCGTTCTGGAAAAAACAGAATGGGAGTAATGTTTCTTGACTTTGATACTTCATTTTTCCATTTTCACTGAGATTTTTTTGTCTATTAAATAAGAATAATTTGTCTCACTTTTTAAAAACTTTGTGGATTAGTTTTTTGTTAATTTATAGATCTCTAATCAATCAATGGACAACGTTCTAATGGATTCACCTTCGATAGCTAGTGAGCCTCCCTGCTGATGTAGCCCACACTGATGAAGGTTTCTGCATTTTATAGCTTTGCGACTGTGCTGGAGACTGCTCCAGTGAAGACAAAACAAACAACTCCAAGGTTTCTGATGGACTTGTTGACATTCTGTTAATCAAAATATGCAACAAAAGTTCTGCCAGCTACATGATGTCTTCATGGTTGCAGCTGTTTGAATGAAACTGCTGTTAGTGCTGTACCTGGCAGTGAAAGCCTCAATAAAAATGGTGCACTCGTTGAGCTCCATACAGAAAATAGCTCATGCCACAGATGCAAACTGTTCTCTAGGTTCTCTCGGCCAGCAGTAAAATACAGCTCATCTTCATCATTTTCTGCACTAAGTACAAAACTTAGTGTGTCACTGGTGGTTGTTGTGAAGAGCCTAATGCCAGAACATAGATCAGGCTGCCTTCCCAGTTCCATACTTGTTTAACAATGTGAGTGACACAGAGATCCATGTCTGCAGAATGATACTTTGTGATCATTTTTAGCAAATTTCAGTATCACTTTTCAGAAATAGTTTAGATGTCAGCAACTGTTTACAATTAAGGCAATTTGATATTTACGCACTGAAGAAATATACTTCGTAACACAAGCACTTGGGCAGACATCCTAAATTAGTCTCACTTTTTGCCTGGAATCAATAATATTTCAGGGTTATTGCAGCAAAGCCTATCCTTCACCATTTCCTTCTACAAAATCATAGTAGAATCAAATGGTACCATTCAGAAAATCTAGACAAATGTAGTAGCACACATTTACTTTGGCCTATGGGATAATCTTTAACATTAGACAGCATGTGACCTGATGTTAGTCCATCTACTAAGTAGCTTTTATTTTAGTAAAGAAGTAAGAGTGGGAGAATTCATATGAAAAGAGATTGTATTATAAGAAACAACTGCCTTCAAAACTGATGTAATTCCATAGGAATATCAACTACCAAAACTATCGACAATAATTCTGTAAGTCAATGTGGAATGTCTTCTGTCATAGTAGTGCACTGTAGGTGGCAGATGAGAAAATCAGTCTAAGATCAAAACAGCTCTGGTCTGAAGACAGATGAAAATAACAGACAACTCTAGAACAACTGTTGTATTTTTTCAAACAAAACACCTATTAAGGAGCTATGTCCCTAAAAAAAGATAGCAAAACTAATCTAAAAGAGATATCTTTATGCAGTTCTTGTATTTAAATGTAATACTTTAACAAAAATGTTAACAACCCTGTTCCAAAAATATTTAGATCCAAACAGCAGCTATTAGATTCCTAAATAAAATTACTAGAAATTTAAAAATATCATCATTGAGTATTTTCACATTATAGATTTTGACATTATTAAGGCAAGAGAAAACAAAATCTCATTATTTCAGACTGAGAAATGACAGATGTGCAATTTCAGCTTTAGAAACGAGAGCTTTTGCTGTTAGCATAAATGATGAATGTTGGATGTTGCTGGATTTTAACCACAGCAATCTCTTTCAAGTTTGCTGTCAACATTCCCAGAGGCATTAGTTTAGAGATTTTTGAAAGACTTAGCTTATCGGATTCAGCTCTGCTGTACTCTTGTATACAGCACTAAAATTTTCTTCAGATTTAAATTCCAATTTAGGTCTTTACATAGAAAAGCAAATAAGTTCATACTCCCAACAGCCTAGACATACTTACAGTAAAGAGTTGAGTTGTGCTAGAGTAGAAAGTATTTTAGCATGTAAAAAAATATCCAAGATGGAATCTTATTCAGGGATCACTTTCATTCAGGTGTAAATACTAGCTCTAAAGCAGTTTTTAAATTAAGGCACATTAAGAATAAAAGTGTTCTGAAATTTTAATTTAATCACAAACTGCTTTCCACTCCTTCTGCTACTACTTTTCCTCTACATCTGCTTCTAAATTCTACAATTAGATCAAAACCATAGGAATTTGTGTGATGTCCTTCTGCACATCCATTTTTGACAAGGCTGTATCCCTAGATATTGGCCTGCAGCTCACATTAACTTCAGTATCAATTGCTTCTGTGGGGTGAAGACAGGGCTTAGAGAGAGATGAATATGGTACTAACATTCTACAAACATGATGGCTTTAACATAGTCATAGCAAAATTTGACTGTAACAAGCAGTCCCACATAAACTAATGAATAAATTTTTCTGAGTGTTGTTGATATGATAATGTATTCAGGTTGCATACTACTCATTTTTAGCAACAAAAATTATACCAGGGTAATACTGGTATTTCCATTCAAGAAAAAACATTATCTGATATGCAGATTTCTTAACTCAAAAGCTGATTTTAGAACAGCAGTTTCTTTGTTGTATGGGATTTTCATGTATCTTTTTTATTTACTTTGTTGGAGAAGCTAATAAAAACAGGGCTGAGCTTTGAATATCCAAGGAGTACCTTCACCATCACTGAAGACTGGCTTCCATCAAAAATTTGAGAAGTAAATGTAAGAAAACACTGTAAAAATTTATTTTTTATCCTGGACTAAATTTTATTTTTATTTTGACATTTCTTCTTAGGATGACATAATTACATAATAAAAAATAAATTATTTTGGCTATCAACTAAATACAATCTCAAAAGTATTGAAGTACTCTCAAGTCTGCTGTAAAACATTAAGGAACTGAATGGTATAAAATTTATAGCTTATTCAAGTGTCAATTATTTTATGCTGAAATAGAGGGCCAGTGCATTTCTAAAAGCACAATAATGAACAACTGTATTTCAGGACCACATTGAAAAAAAAAAGAATGCCTGATATTAGCTTGTCAGATTTGTATGTACTTAGTACATATATAAAAAGGTTCCTGATTTACCAAATGCTAAACAGAACCGAGAAACAAACCACCATATTTTTTGTATGATTATTGACAACCACTACTTTGGGCAAGAATTGAGGAACAGGTAACTAAAGTGTAGAAAATATCTGAGTACCAGAAGGGACAGCAATTTTTTGATCTGAAATATACAAAACGTTTTATTTAAAAATTATCTGGTTTTTTACTTTAAAAACTGAAACTGGTCAGTAGAGTACTATTTCGGGCCAATATGGAAAAAATATTATTTCTTAAACCACAAAAGGACAGTTTCACATAATGTCATGAATAGAACTTTAGCCTTCAGTAAAGAGGAAACAAAATTCACTTTGTAATATGAACCTCTATCAAAGGTGGAAGATAGACAAATATTACATGCTATCTAGACTGCCATGCCAAGAGGGTAAATTTAAGAAAGAATTTCCTGGCTTTGGAGTCCATAAGTATAGTCAGTAAAAATTCCACATAAAAGTGGAAGATTTTTACAAATTTCCTAGGAAAAAGAGAGGACAATATTTTTCTGTGTATTACTTCTCAGCTGAGAAGGTCCATTCTTAAAGGCCAATTCATTTACCAAAAGGCACTTATACCTCAAAAATCATTTGAACTTCAGTAAAATGGGTTGAGCATACATCTATCCATCAGCAATCCACGTACCAGACCCCATTACAACATAATGTGTTTTGAGAGCATGATTTACTGTTTCATAATATATTTTAAAGTGACCTTTCTATATTTTGGTGATAAGTTGTAAGTACCATAAAGTCTGCAAGCTGGTGACATTTCATTTTGCAATTTTTAATGTTTCAGCAGAAAAGCTAGATAAAATATTTTGAATACTGTATTTCCAGCTCCGCTCTTATCTAATTAAAAAATAAATTACAAATGTTGGATCCACTAAAAGTAAGTTTAGTTTAAGGTAACTGTGGCTTGAGCTAAACACTGCTTCATAACATCCACGGCCTTTGTAGAGAATAGAAGTTTATTTGTTGTTTTTTTCTTGTCCCTGTCATTTTTGTTGAGATCAGAAGAGATGGATGTGCCTGTTTTGTTTTCTTGACCTTCTGAATAAACAGATGTGCCAGAAGTCTGAAAAAAGCCAATGGCAGTGCTGCTGTGCACAGCATTATACACATACAAAAGGTAAGAAAAACTTTTTTAACCAAATCAGATTTTTTTTTAATTTTATGCAACTTAAATGCATAGGAAATGAAAAGAGAATGAACTCAATTTTTTTCGCATTTCCATGTCTGGAATTTTCATTTTGATGTTGTCAGCACGTTCTGTTTGAAACAGGACAAATACAATGTGATTGTTAAGTAAGTGCACTGTCCAGAGAACCCACTGTGACTGCAAAACATTTCTTAGAAAATTAAAAAAAAAAAAAAAAAAAAAAAAAAAAAGGCCCTGTCTCGAGGTGGCACATGGTGACCTGTGAATTATGCCTGAGACACCTACAGTGCTAATAAATGACTGTTTCAGAGAAGAAATAGGCTTCCTAAACAGACAGAAGTCTACAAAAAACCTGGTTTCAATGGCATTAATGTTGCTACAGTACTCTGACAGATTTGGCAAATCTTTTAAAGCACATTAGTAGTGATTGACCCAGAAGCACTCGAGAGGAGAATAAAACAAGGACCATCAGAAACACTTGCATTTCTTTTGACAGCAGAAAATTCTTCTGTGATATGCTATTTGAGACTCCTGTAATGCAAAATTATATCCAATTTGTTTAGAATATAGATATCTGAACAAATAAAAATGTGCAATATCATATTTCCATATCATTTTACAATCAATATGCCACATCTTCTCTAATAGAGAATAAAACAATAAATAAACGATCATTAAACCCTAATATTAAAATTTTCACAGCCACATAGCAGTGTCATTCCACAATCTTTAATACAGAAGGGTGAGATTCAGATGCTTTAAAGTGCCTTGCCAGAGGTCATCTGATAAAACTGCTCTGGCCAGAAGAATAATTCTAGACAGCTTATAACAGATATATGCTGAACCTGAAACCAAGATATGAATTTTCAATAATTTGAGAAAATTTTGCGTTATCACTCCTTTCTTAAATGATTTTTGCAAACCGAAGAACCTACGATCACAAATGTGTCTGTACAACACAGTGTAATGACTCTCATAATAATAGGTATTTTCTGGATATTTTTTCATTATTAATAATGTTATTAAATGTAATAAAAAGCCAACTGTCAGAACAATTCCTGTATAGGGATAAATAAGCTCATAGCTAAGATTAATGTCACAGGTATTTCACTTCATAATATTTCAGGAATACAATAAATTTAGTCTAGGAGTATTGGAGAAATAAATACAAGAGAATAGCAAAATCCCAGAAAGCCTTTGGTGTACAAGTCACGTACATTTTCACAAGACTTCATCAGGATCACTCTTGGTGCTCTTTCATTTCAGTGTTTGGCAATTGATGAATCATTAAGAGTGCATCACTCCTATAGCAGATGGAATTATTACTTTTCAAAACCAATAAAAGAGTGGAATGGAATTTACCACAGAGAAAACTGGTGTGGTTTCATAAATGTTCTACTGCTTTCCTCTTTCTGCTTGCAGCTTCATTTCACTGACAGCAACATTGGTAGAATCTTCCTTGGTGGCACTTGTATCAAAAGGAACCATTCTTTTCGTAAGTGCTAGAAATAAGTCACACAAAATGTAATTAAGCATCTTCAAAGAAACACATGCAGTCAATGCCCTTAGAGGCCTTTTTGAACCTATGATTCTCCAAATTTGCTGACTGACCATTGATGTCTATTTAAAATATCAATTTCATTTTTCAATATGATAATTTATGCAGCAAGTAATACAGTATTAATAAATATTCGATATTCACAAGGCTATGAATTGAGAAACTGACTTATTTTTCTAGAGAAACAGATTTTAATACTTTATAATACAGGCACGGTCAAAAGCTTTCTTATACAGAAGAAACGTAGACTGCATTTTAAAAATATTTTCTAATTTCAGTAAGATATTTTCCATTTAGTTTTCCAGAATTTTTGTTTAAATAAGACAAAACAAACCACTCAAAAAATTTCTGAAGGACTATCTTTACCAAAAGCATGGACTAAAGTCAACAAGTGACACTGAATAGGTGTTCATATGCTGCCATACTGTGTATATACCTTCACAGTAGGTTGCATATATAATGCTTATTTCTAAATACATTATGTTGCATCAAAATCTAGACAATATAAATTGACAAAACATCTTATGCTAACAAAAAAAATCCAGATGTGGCAAAAGGCAGAAATTAAGCAAAGGAAAGCAGATATCAGCTTATACAACAACATACCCTTTTTCTAATGGCCTTCCTTACATCATAAGCATGTAAGAAAAGTGGTACTCCTGATTGTTTGTAATAAATTGTAGAGTGCAATTTTTAATGATCCAGCAAATTGTAGCAGTATATAACCAGAAGTTATTTAAAAGGGAGCAAGACTTCACAGTTTGATTAGAAGGAGTGATATGCTTTCACCTTCAGAAGGAGAATGAAATCACTCTGTTTGGGACATTAGTCTAACAGTGAGTTATAAGTTTGCAGCATAAAGTTTTCAGTATTGGTCCAAAACTGTGCTACTGTATGCTATTTCAGTGGTACCTCCTGCAGACAGTATTCAAAGTAAGGTGAAAAACAATAAAGTTCATTGCTAAACTAAATCAATTTGCGTTTTTCTAAGTGATGATGTCAGGTTTCCAATCATTCCAGATTCTTATCCTTAAGCAGCCTTAGAAGGTTTTGTTCTAGAACGGTGTGCCGTGGCATAATGATGTTGTAGGGTCTTTTTACTTTTAATTACGTTACTTATTTATAAATGCAAAACAAATAGTCTTAAGAACTTATGAAAAAGTATACAAAGAGGGATAAAGAGAGGCATCTGCAATACTGCAGGAGTTATGACAATAAAATCTGCATTCAGGACAACTTATTTTCATTCAACCATGATATCATTCACAGTATATATCATGTTGACACAAGAGTGTTGTCTATCACCAGAGCCTAAAGGTCAGAGAAGACTGCGACCTCAGCTACAGAAGTTGGGAAAACTGGTGGCTATTTTCTTCTCTGTAAAGTCACAGCTTATGATGCCCTGGAACATAAATTCCCAACAATAACAGAAAGCCTGTAAGACGTATACAGTTTCTGGGAAACCATCCAGGTTAAAAACTCGAAGTGATGAAACGTACAATGAGAAAGGCAGGACTCAATTCACGAAGCTAATGCAAAGCATGTGTAACTCTAGGGACTCCTGTAATAAAAATTTCAGGAAAATACAGTGGCCATTAAAAAGAGTTTCTGAGGGTTATTCTTTAGATAACAACTAGTAGTGACTTTTTGAAGCAACCATTTTGGGCTGATAATAATACAGACTGCAAACCATGTCTAATGAATGCTTCCTTGAATAAATTATTTTCTCAGTTAAACTTCTTCCTTTCTAAGAAAATGGGTATAGAAATAAAAGCACATTCCCACAGCATCTTTTGAAATAGTTTGTAATGGAAAAGCTGTTATAGTTGCAGAAATTATACCAGAAACAAAACAGAATGTTAATGTTAATTACTTTTCCTTTTAACTGTTTGCTGCATTGGCAAGTTTTTAGGAAAGATATATATGGAAGGAGATTGTTGTTCCCTTGTTTTCTCATATTATTTGTCCTTTCTTCAATCAGTTCTAAGATTCAATCTCAGGATCCCCCTCACAGATAATTAAATTATATCAAACGTGTCTTCTCTCCTTCCTGGTGCTCTCTACAAAGAGACCCATATTGGGAAGAAAGTTTCTAGTACTATTTATTGACTCTATAGTTTGTAGGGTTTCATGAATTTAAAAAAGATGGAATGAGGAAACATAAATCCCAAAGGCTTGCAAACAGTTCCAAAAGGTAAATGAAAAAAAAACACAGTCCATTCTCTCCTAAGAAGATAGGAGATAATTAATCACAGAAAATAGATGATGACATCTGTAGGTAGATTTATTAAAAGCTACAGGAGATTTGGGAGCAAAGATCTCAAATTATACTTCACTGTCAAAGTCTCAAATTATAACTAATTAATATCATTACTGAAATTAAAAGTTCATGGTTCACTATCATGACTGAAGTAGCTGACTTTATCATTTGCCACTCACTGGAAAATCCCCTTAGTGTTAATACCACTGCAGAATTTTCACTGTTCTCAGGAACTATAGCAACAACTTCAAAATACACATTTGACTGGTGAAGATCAGGTTCAGCATAAAGTGATAACAGGTCACTAACCAAAGTCTATGGAGTAATCCACATACCTTACTGCCATAACCACTAAGCAGTGAATTGAATCACTACTGTCTTTCATTCATCACTTATTTTTCAGATCCAGAAAGCTTAGTGCTTAGTGCTGATAAAAACAGTTGAATAAGAGAATAAATACACAGAACTGTTTAATCAGATTGGTATTCAGATCACATGGATCCTATTTCTCTTACAACTGCCTAAAATTTATTAAAAAGTTTTAAAGGAACAAAGTTCTAGCAAGATCCATTCACGTTAAGCAATATAAAGACATTGTAATATTTTAGGAACATTTATGCTGTATTTTTAAATTTCAGTAAGTTTTTGCAGTGGAATCACTCCTGGAATTGTTGAGACTGGAAGTGACTGCTGGAGGTCATCTAGTCCATCATGCCTGCAAGGCATGGGTTACTTCTTTTCTATACCAAAAAGAGGCTGAACTGTACTTTGATTTGCAAGACTTTGACAGGGATGAAGTTTGAGAAAAAGGAAAAATCAACTCTGAGTCAGGGTAAAGTGTTCCTGAAATACAGATGGGATGGAGGCATTTGCTCTTATGCTTTATGCCCATTATTGTTATTCAGTATGCTCTGCAAAAAGATACTAACCACAACCCACAGATTGTGAAAGGAAAAGAAACCAATTACCTTTAACCTCATCAGATCAATTCAGGACTTAGTAGTGAGCAGTAATGTACTGCAGCACTCATTCTAAGATGCAGCAGTTTCAAAGTACAATGAAGCCTGAAATACGACTGAATAGGTTGCCAGTACACAAACTGGCTATATTGAAAAGAAATGGAAGGTGATACCCTTCCGAAGAAAAGTATTCTGATACTCGTGTACTGACATGCTCAAAAAAACCCAAAAACCTTAAAACCTTTTTTTGTAAGTTATTTTTGACACTTATGCAAAGATGTGCCTGTACCAGATCAAGACCTACCATGTCCTATCTTTTATTGAGCAAGTACCTGCTGTATCAGAGATCCTGTGACTTTACAAGACCACAACTTGTATATGCATGAGGGGATAGAAAGAACAGTTAACAAACACTATTGAAGTGGAAGCAGTGAATTTAGCTTTTACTGTGAAAATGCTACACAAGCATGAGCCTAACTGGTACCTATGAAAGATCTGGGAAAGAACATAGTTTAGGATTTCTCTGGTGCCTGAAAAGATACACAGCTTACAGAGGTATGATTCATCACGCAGAGATTCAGAATCCAAGTGCAGCCCTATTCTTTGGCATAAGTTTAAGTGATGAACAGAATATATTGTAGGTCCTACTTAGAAAACCCCAAACAACTATCAGCAGGATGTAATGAAGTACTTCCTAGACAAAGGCATCTATTCAGTATCTAAAGGTAAAACACAGAAGGATGCTTAAGATGGTTCTAGCACTTCTTTTTTGAAAAGTAAAGTGCCTTACTTTTTCAAGTAAAAAAGGTGTTACAAGAGAAGAATACGTTACTTGTAGATTTTTTCTGTGATATAATACTTACAGCCTGAATCTGAGAGCAGTGAGCTGGACAAAAAGTTGTTTTGAGTTTGCCAACTAGAAGAGTGAGGAGCCACTTCTATATCAGAAATCTCAGCATCCATTTTCACATCCTATGGGAGCCAAATAAAAATAATTTTATCTGTTACTATCAAGTAGTTGTAAACTTTAACAAAAAACATAGAGTAACACACATACAGGCATATGCTGTGATTTCCCACATGCTGAAAAATACTGATTTCAATGCTCAGAATTCTCAGTATTGCAGTTAGGTTCAAACTAATTTGCATATGAATTTCATTCCCATTTCATCACTATAAAATGTCTGCAAAAAACTGCTTTGCCTTGAGAAAAGCATTAGTGGCATTGCAAGTCTTTGCCACTACAGTAAGTTGTAAAAATGCTCTCTTTTCAGTTCACATCACATCCACAGTTCAGGGCAAACCATAGTGGCAGGGCAGACATCAGTGAATGATGAATACCTAATCGGTTCACTGAAGTTCCACAAGTAAGTAGTAATAAATATTAAATGCATTTTCCCTGCCACTGAGGAAACTCAAACTTCATTGATTTCTCATATAAAAATACCTGAGGGTGCTTTTTAATTTTTTTGTTAAACCATTAAATAAAGTCTAAAGTACAATGCTACTGTTTATGACTAAACCTACACAGCATAGGAAAGGAAAAGGAAAGTCACTTGGTCTATAAGCTAAGAAGAAAAGATAATTTTAAAAAGGTCATTTAAACAAAATCCCTGAAAAATCTCTATTAGCTCAGCAGCAAGTAGTCTCCCGTTACAATACCATCCAAAATAAGATTAAAAGTTTGGCATGGTATCCAAATTACTCAGTTCCTTGAAATGAGAAGAGGTAATAATGCACAAATGCATCAGTTCATAAAACATTCAATTTTGCTACTGAGTTATTATCATAAACAGGCTCAGTGAATTTTGTTAAAACATTTGCAATTTGTCACTCATGCTGATACTAAGTTTTGTAAAATAAATAGAAAACAAAAGAAAATTCAACATTAATTTAGAGATACAGTGAACTTTTGTTCATTACTGAAGAAGGATTTAGTCCTGTTAACACTAATGGGAATTATACATATTAATCCCCTTATGTGCTGATGAGAGACTTAATACCTAAGGTGTTCATAGCACAATAACAACTTTTAAAGGATACAAAAAAGTTTTTGTTGTTCCATTCTGCTTCCAGAAATGCTATCTTAGAACAGAGCTTTTAAACAAGCAAGGTGCTTCTACCAGTATCTGTGCACAAAATGGCTTTATCTTTATAGAAATTTTAACTTAGAGAATGTGTCTTTTCTCATGTGCTTCATGGGCAATTACATCTCTATGCTGTGTTTGACTAGATGGTCAATTATCTCTAGCTGGGAAACTGCCCTAAAATATTTGTATCTCTCCATAATAACATTTATCTTTAGTTTTCCTCTAGCTTTCTGTTTTGATTTAGCTTCTATTGGTATTTGTTTGTAGTTATTTTACTTTAATATGTTATTTTTACCTTTTTCTTTTTCCCAATTTCTTCTTTATCTGCTATCACTTGGCCTTTTCTTAGTTGAAAAATCAAGATTGTTATACCTGATGGTATTCTGCCAGCCTCTGGCCTCCTTTTATTACTGGAAATCTTACACTTCAACACATACAAATAGCAATTGTGATTTTTCTGGGCTTCTAAGCAACAGGTATTTTATAGCCATCTGACAAGACTACAGAAGAGCAGGAAGATTGAGTGTGGACAAATGAAATCATAGGAAAGGAAGAAAAATAACTGCCTTTAGGGAAACATTCAACTGTGGTTTAATTTTTCCTCCTTAAAATGAAAAAAGGCTGGGACACAGGATTAGATCATGCCTGTCTAAGATTAATGTTGGCAAGCAAGCTGAAAGAAGTGCATTATAAGAAAGCCTAGAAAGAAGACCATAACACAGGAAAAAGATTAATTCTACAAGTAATTTTATCTAAAATGGTCAACGTAAAAACTTAACAAGAAACATGCACTATCTTATCCCATACCAAATATCTGTCTACTTTGTTGTGCAGAGACACTATGTTGTGCAAAGAGCATGAATCAAAAATATCAGAAAGAATGAACTTTGATGCCTTCAAACCTACATTCTTCCAGCAATCAATTTTAGAGACTCCCAATTGACAAATAGTAAAATAAAAAAAATTAAACAACAATGCATTTGAGTTAGTTCCAAAGGAGGGTAAGAAAGGCAAGCATTAAAGAGCTTTTTAGTCTAAGCTAGCCTGATCACTGAAATCAGATTAGCACCCGTCTGTTACTTGGTTTTGAACATTCTGTTCTATTTGTAACAGCCGTGACAGCAAAGAGTACTCTATGTCATGTAAAAACCCAATTAGGCCTGACTAAATGGAAGCCATTAAATGCTTTTCGTTGTCTAAAGAAAGAGGAAATATTGTTTTGGAATCAGCTTTATACTGGATTCTGAATATAGAGTTCAAAGCACACAAGCTCAGCAAGTTCAGTCAGCTTAGTGCAACAGTATGTTCTACTATCAGCCGATGGCATTCCACTTCGCTTTTCAATGTTTTCTGAATTTCAATGGCTATTGATTTAGTAACTCTTTTGTGGAAGCAAGAGAAGTTCAAGAAACTGAAGATTATCATCAGCAACAGACTGAAAGTGAATGTGCCCTGTCTTCAATTCTTTCTTAGAGAAGAGCAAGATGGCTTTTTCAAGTAGCTTAATAGCTTCTTACAACAGCAACTTACTAAGCTAAAATATTCTGTATTTATCTTACATTTTCCACTTTTACAAAGACATACTGGTAAGTATGTCCTCATTTTACAGAAGGAAGATGGCTACGGATGAGGTGGAGAACATAAACATATTAAAGTTTTGACAGAGTGTGTGTGATCCTAGATTTGAGCTCAACTGTTTAGAGATAGAGGTATGAGTCATTGCCAAAGAATCTGATTTGACTGAAATAAGTAGCAGAAATACTAGTAAGATTCTCTAGTTCTGATTACTTATTTCAATCACATCCATAAGAAATTGTAGTTCTGCTGAAGCAACCTGCTGTCACAATGACATGCAGCAAAGAGTGATATGACAATGAACAAGCTAATAAGATGAGAAAGAAAGCGTGTTAAAAAATGGAAAGGTGAACTCATTACAGGCAATGTTTCTAAACAAGAGCACTGGATTTACATTGCAGGGAGGTAGTTATTCATGTTTAGCTCTGCTATCAGTCCACTAAGTGACCTTTAGCAAATCACTTCCCTACCGTTTGCCTGGATTTCATTTGTATATGAAGAGGCATCATATCTTTATATTGTAAAGAATGTAAAGATCAACTACTGAAAAATTACTATATGTGACCTACAAATTAATCATCCTTTTCATGGAGGAAACAGGCTTCTATATCTATTTTTTACTTGAAAGGACAAGAGAAAATTGAACAAAACAATTTAAAAAATTGCTATAGACAGAAATTTGATGAAGTAGGTAAACACTTCAGAGTATTAAGACATAGTAAGACACTTTTCTGTGAAATTTGAAAGATTTTTGCGAAGTATCCATGGTACTTTACAATGAAGGCAACGTTTCTGTCACCAAATTTCATGCCATGCCAATATAGCTGCCATTCCGTCAGCCATGGCAGCTATATTAAATAAAACATTTATGTGTGATTTTACTCCGTGTTTGTACTAGGAGTTAATATACATCAAATAAGGTTATGTTGCTGGTTGAAAGTAATTGGGACACAAAAGTGGAGTACACACACATACCTTGACTTGCTGGTCTCTTTGCTTTGAATCTTCCAGCTGTTGCTGTAAAGAACTCACTATCTCTTTATACTTCATATACCTTTCCTCAATCATCTCCCTTCGGCAATGGGACTCCTAGAAATTATTGAAAAATCCAGATGATTTCACAATGTGAAAATTAGTTAGTGAATGTTGTCTGACTGTTGTAAACACAGGTATTGTCAAGGATTTTCCATACAGCAAGAATGAGTTAAATATTAACTTTCAGAGGCTGAAATACAGGGGCCATATGAAAGCATAATGTTCTGTACAGAAAAATAATGGTAAAATAAAAATAAGTTAAAATGGAAATGGTCTCATCCTTAACTGATGAATGACTACTTGTAATTCTTTCCAAAACTCAGCAATATCATACCTTTTAACAAAGAAATTCTATAATGGTGCAAAATTAATTATAGTACTGTAGAAACAAGCACTTGAAGAAAAAAAGGTTCTAAGGATATGGACTAAACAGTATTTTCAATAAGAAACCATAATGGTTCTGACTGAACAAGCTAATGATTTACTTGAATTAAGAGAACTCCAAGATAACCTGTGAGGTTTATCAAAGATTTACTTTCTCTATCCTTCTGTCTTCCTACGAAAACATTAAGGGAAGAACTGGCTAGAAGTGGAAGACAATGACTGGTTTTGAAATACTTCATTCATGCATACCATTTGAGAGTGAAACGTGCTATTGTACAAAAAATCCAGTGTTATTTTTGAATAGAAACATTAATGAAACTCTAATCTGACATCCTTCTCACAGCAATGTTAAGCAAGAAAGGGCAAGTGTGAAGAAGGCTGTAGATACCCCACATTCAAGCCTTTGCTTTGCCTGCTAAAAGCAGAATTTTTCCTTTAGCAGAAACCGAAGACAAACACCAACCTCTGTCAGAGCAAAAAAGCTCTTCTAGAGATATCTGCACATGAAATTAAAACTGTATATCTCAATGATACTTTTTGTAAAAAAACCCAAGCATTTTAACCAGCATTTCCATTCCTAACTCTGTTAATGATGACAGCAATAAAATTATTAGCTGATGACCTCAGGCAAGAACATTTAGAATAAAGAGTGCTCCAAGCAATTATCTTTTGAAATTTTTATTACTACCTCAGGATGAAAAATTCAATATAGCAAATCAAATGCAAATCATTATGCATTTGTTGATCTGTGGTTTACCACTGATTTAAAATTTATATTTTGCAAGGAGGTTCCAAACCAACTTCATATATGGAAAGTAATTATGGCATAGGGGTTTAGCCACTTAGCTACTGAAGATCTAATCTGAGGCTTATCATTCTTGACAGAATGTCACCACTACTGTCAATATGTTTCAATGTGTCCAAACACACCCTGATTTGATAGTGGAACTGAGAAAATAAATTATAATTATTGTCATTATGTCAAAACAAACAAAAAGCTGTAAAGGTCATCTATCTTCGCTCACTATGTTAAATATTGAAATAATTTATCTAATTACAAAAATTTCATTTTTTAATATCAGAATTTACCACTCAACACAAATATTCGGAACCAGTAACTAGCACATGACCCATTATGCCCTGTTATCAACGTTTGCCTACATTTTGGAGAACCTCACTGATGTTACTATTTAGAACTAAATTTATAGCCTCAAATAAATCTATAATCATGAAAATTAATTTCTGTATGTTTTTGTCTATATAACATGTGCATATACAATTGTAAATATCTTATTAAACAATTTATCTGCACATTTAGAGAGAAAATTAATTAACCAAAATATTTTACAACTACTGAAAGAGTCAAATAAAGTCCTTCTCACTCTAGTATCTTTCAAATCTTCTAACAGGCTCAGTTTCTCAGGAACAGACTCCAGATGGTCTAAAGCTGCTCGAGTGCTCTAGAGAACAGAACACAAGTTAAAACATAAAAAAATAATTCTTTCCTCCATATAAAACATTAAAGCCCTATTGCAGCTATGGAAACAGGTTTATAGGTACGTATGTGTCTGTAAATTGAACAGGTCAACAGTAAACAGGCTGTTAAGGAAAATAGTCACATTAAAACACATAGCACAGCTTCCTTAATTTGAATCTCCATGATCGGTTACCAGTTTATTGAGTAGAACAATACTTATCTACAATTGTGGAGTTTATGTAGCCTTCAGAATGAAATTTTCTTTTATTGCACTTCAGGGAGTAAAGTACATTTAAAATAGTAAAAACATCCTTCTAGTTTTTTTCAAATACAAATATATGCAATGAGCACTTAGCTAGATACAGAACAATCAAATTTCCTATTTTTGGTTTAGGTATATGGTAGGTACTGCTGAAAAATGAATTATCACTCTAGGGAAAGTTAGGGTTGGACTCAAGATTTCACATCCACACCCAAAACACAAAAATCTAGTCTATTGCAAGCTGCAAAGAACTGAAGAAAGTAAGTATCATGGTTTTGGTTTTGGACACAGACGAAGTTGGTTGGTCATGCATAAGGAGTAGTCATGCTCCATAGGCCAGATGCCTCTGCAGCTTCTCAAAGGTTGTCCTTCTATTATTTGCTGAAGAGCCAGTAAAACCAGTACTGTTTGCACTTTCTGAACAATTGGTATTTCCTCCAGAATTCTATAAATCATACCTCTTTGGATAAGGTTCTGCTAACCTGGTACTCAATCTACCAATAATGGGCTTCATTAACCATATTACTGCCTTGGTACTTTAAAGGAAAAATCTATAAAACAAATAAAATTCATCAATCCTGAAGTCAAATATCATTATGGTGTAAAGTCTATGCAAACTGAGTTAATTTGCCCTTAATTACAAAAGCTCTGTTACTAGTCTTGGAAAGCCTCAATCTGACCAACATGAAAAACATTCCATTTAGATCCCATATTTAAGATCTGAAGAGACTAAATATTTCAGTCACAACAGGATAAGAAAAATCAATGGGAACCTCTCAGCCCAAGTGCAATCTATACAAAAAGATGGAGATGATGAGTGGAGAACTAAAATGGAACAGAGTAACATAAATGCAGACACACCATCAACTTAGAAGCAATGATGTCTGCTTTGTTGTCACTTCCAAACATTCAGTTTTTAAGACTGTAAAAAATATTTTTCCCATAACAAACAAAGGTCAAATTTCATAAACAATGGGGTTCATTTTTTACGGAGAGAGTAATCAGATACTGGAATGGGCTGCCCAGGGAGGTGGTGGATTCACTGTCCCTGGAGGTCTTTAAGATGAGACTGGATGTGGCACTTAGTGCCATGGTCTAGTAACCACGGCAGTGTTGGATCAAGGGTTGGACTTGATTATCTCAGAGGTCTTTTCCAACCCCATTGATTCTATGATTCTATGATTTGCAGTTCACAGGACTGAAATTGTAACTGATATTCAGTCCCAATAAACTCAGCTAGGGTAGAGAATGTGAGACTCGTTCTTCTGTAATTACATGTATGCAAAAATATTATATACACAGAAGTATTTCTCTATTTTCTGTAATTAGGAAAAATTTGTACTGACAGATAATATGCTGACAATATTAGGGCATATTTCTATGAAACAACCATATGGTTAAATCAGTTTTCCAGATATTTGGGGGATCTTTTCCTCTGAGACTATTAAGTTTCAAATAATATCTCCCATTTTCTAGGAATAAATTTTGACCCTTAGATTGTATGCTTAGATAAAAAAGACTGTCTTATCCCACCGTTACATTCTGCACTAGGAATGCAAAATGCAGGAGAGGAATATTTGGGAATTCCCAAATCTGACCCTTTTATCTCCGGATAATTTCTACACTTCACAGTAGAGTAGATGATGCAGTGCAGAAGAGAAAAAGAATACATTACAGTTAAATGTGCTAGAACAATAACATTATCACAGGTAAAGGGAAAGAATTTTACAAGAGGGTTGGATGAATTGTTGCTTCAAGAACAATAGGAAGAATAAACCACCTACAGAATGGGGTAAAAGGACTGACCCGCAAGCAAGGATATTTTTAGATTTTAAGAAGTACAGGAAGAACTGTCAAAAGTGAAACAGAGTAAAAGAAAGATTTTAGTCATTTAGTGAGAACAGGCAAACAGAAATGAGACAGGGAAAATAAGGTGAAGATTGTTTAGGTAAGAACACAAAACCAGAATGAGTCATTTTGCTTTTCTTTTATACTAACACATTCATTCAGTTAGATTTTTAAAAATTTACAGAATTATACAAGAATACCTATATGAAGTTATGCCTGAAAGATAGGTAAGTTATAATAAATAACATAATATGCTTCCTTAAATGGGCAGCATTGAGGACGCACAGTATGAAGAAGTCCCTAATAGCAACACTGAATACTGCCCATGGCAAATGTTGTAAAATGCCTGAAAGGACAGAAAGGTGCCTACTTGTGTCGACTTGCAGCAAATAAAGTAGAGCAAATCAATTTTGCAAAACTCAAAGTTAGAATTAGTAAAGGTTACTTCTTCCAGCAAGAAAACATCTGCTGCATGAGAAAGGAAGTTCAGTGAATTCCACACTTAGCTAGCTGTGGTTTGGACCAAAACTACCATTTATTATCTTCATGAGAAGTCTTATATTTTAATGTGTAACTTCACTTGTAATAAGATTTTTTTACTTGAAAAATTCACCTAAGATTTTATAAAGAAAAAAGAGAAAAAAATTACTTTTTCTGTAACATGTATGGTTCTTCACCAAAAAATAATTACAGAATCTGCAGTTATATATTAATAATGAATATATAAAACGGATTCTTCTTCATATTTCTGGACGCAATCAAGCAGGAGGCCTACACATTACATTTGAAGTGGTTTTCACAGATTACAGTGTAGAAATGTTTTTATAGCTATAAAATAGCACCTTTCTTCTTTTAATTTTTCAAATGCCTCTAAACATCTCCGCTCGAAAGTAAAATTGCCTAGCGGTATCTATCAATTGCTAATGTTTTCCTCTTATAAGAATCAACCATTTCACTTTTACCACAGTAAAGTAGTATTCATTCGTATTTTGTGCTTCTTTTACAGTGGCCATATGTTCATCAAAGCAGAGATTTTACACACCATTAACTTATGATGAGATGCAATGTTTGCTGCTTCTTCCCAGAGTAGCCCCTGGTACTGGTCTGTATGTGGGTTTCTAAGTTGAGACAACAGACCCTAAGGAATACAAACTTAACTATATGTGAAACGAAATACTGAATCCTAATGTTCAGCCATGATCCTAGTATCACACTGATCTGATGGAGACATGTCCACAAAGTTTTTTTACTTTGAACACCAGCAACTCCTCTACCCTGTCAGAAATACAATGCTTCCTCACAGGAAATAACCCCAAAATTGTAATACCCTGCAATCTCTCTTCTTGGTCCAGCACCAAATTAAACTACAAATATTTTAAACTTATGGTATGTATTACCTAACACATTTTGCTAAAGTCTTTTACTTATGAACTGCAGAAAAATGTAAATTTGAGATGTCACATAGTTGAAATAAAGTTTTCTGGGACACAGGACAGACTTAACGGAGTGGCTCCTCATCATGATATACTGTACATTCAATTTATAGCATTTTTTTTCAACTACAGAGATTTTTTCATTTCCCCCCACTATGCCCCATTTTAATAAAGATGACCTGTGATCTATTCTGAGCAAAAAAGGAACTTAGGCCCTAGGTATAAGCCCATGCCTTAAGCCATCCTATTTTTCAATTCTTTCTCTAAATTCCAATGCCAAGACCTCATGTCTGTAAACAAATTTAAGGAAGATGTTAATCATCTGTTCTTCCAAAGTCTCTCTTAAATATATCCCCTTTATTTCATGCACTGTTGTAGAAGAAAAAATAAATTAGCTAAATTTCCACTAGTCCTCATTAGCTACATTATTAAATGTAATCTTGGAAGCAGAAGATCAGCCTTTGCATTATATGCATACTCAGCCCTTGGTTTTTTGGTTTTGTTGAGAATCATGAGGATAAAGGATGACATAGGCTACTTGGATTTCTGAAAGGTGTTTTAGATTCCTAAAATTTAAACCTAACTTCACACTCAAAATGATGGGCTCTAAGCTAACCGTTACTACTCAGGAAGTACACCATGGGGAAATGATACATATTACCAAGACCTGCTAACTCAGTGTTCAGTATCAATCAGAAAAGCAAAATCAACACTCAATTTAATCAGGAAAGGAAAAAAAAGCTAGAGAAACTATTACTGAGTATGAATCCACTTGCACCTTAACTATTGAGTGCAGAGATGGACTTTTATCTCAGAAGAGAAACACGGAAAGGTCAGAGAAGTACAATAAGAATGATCAAAGCCATGGAGAAATTATTAAATACACTTAGTCTAAAGAACAGGACTCTTCAGCCAGGAAGCGAGATGCATGAGGGGAATAATAACCAATTTGCAAAAAATCACATAAAGAAGTCACATAAAGATAGAAAATTTTATATGGCTTTAAGCAGAAAACTGTGCAATTTAATGAATGAGGAAGACCATGGAGCAGTTCCAAATTCATAGAAATTTCATTTCAGTATGCATGTCTTTGAGCTTTGAACAGCCGGAATCAGAAGGAATGAGTGGGAAACAAAATATATGTCAGTCTTGATCATGCAGTCTTCCCTAAGCATTTTATTTTGACTATTGTTGTGATGTCTATAGCTGGGTTAGAGTGACCTTGGCTCTAAACCAGAATGGTTCCTTTTATATTCTAAAATTCTCACAGACTTCTGAGCAGTTTGTGGAGTGACTTGAATTACTCATACACAAACATTTTCAGGGACAGAAATGTGTGCCTCTCCCGTAAAACTGATGAAAAGAAAGGTAGTGATGTGCAAATAAAAACAGAAAATGAAAAAAAGCCAAGTTTGTTAGGGGAAATGCAATAAAGAAGGTGAGAATAAAACACACTGTTGAATGGGAGGGAAAAGTGATGAAAGAGCTTCTAGCTGGCCTACAGAATTAAGGGTAATTCTGGTAATTAATGAAATGCACAGCAACCTCCTCAACATGGTTCAAATGCCATACTTGTATCATTAATGGCTGCACTCTATTCTATTAAAAGAGATGGATTTAGCCACAAAGATAAAATGTGAAAAAGGATGTTAGAAGCACCTGACATAGGGGGTAATTAAGTACTGTTAATTTTTTTCCCAGAAATTGGAAAGCCCTATGTCATAATGCATACAAATAATCCTAAAGACAGCGGTCACATCTGTCTGCTTATGTTTAACAGGCAACAGCAGGCACTGACTGACTCATTGCACTGATGGTACTGATAAGAGGAAAAAGCACCGGTTGTACTGACTGAGGAAGTATAAATGGTATTTTACTTAACAGCAGTCTCTTCCATAGACTGAGTACTATTAATCTTTCTGGTTTTAAAATAAAGACTATTTACTTTAAAAAGGGGCGTTCTATGTTTTCACAGAGAATGATAAAACAAATTACTTATTTTCCATGACTTCATACAAACACTTTGATGTTTAAACTGCATGTGAACAGTTAATCCTCCTATATTGATGTGTTCTTGGTGATAGTTTCACACTGTCTCAAGGGACAGATCCAAATAAAAATCAGACACATTTTATTTTTAGTCTCAAAGCTGCAATGCTAAATGCAAATAAATCAAAGCAGGTTTGTATATAGTACTCTTGAAGTTTGCCTTTATAGTCGATATATTGAAAACATATAAATATAAACCTAACTTCATTTACTTTCAAGTACAGTGCTCCTTTCTTTTATGAGGTAGGTAAAAACAAATGGCTATCTGTATTGTACAGATATTTTTTTAAAATTAGAGTTGACTAAAGTACCAGTTACCTAATCCCCAAAGATTAGCCATTAAAAGATTAAATGCGATATAATTTTAACTGACTGCAATGCATGTCAGCAGGCACTTACTCACAAATCAGATGAAAGATATGTTAGAGGTGACCTACAATGACTTATTTTTAAATGACCATAGCATATTGGATACTTAAACAGCAAGAACAGGATGCACTCAGCATGTATAAAGGTATCCTTTGCTTTCCCTGTTAAGATCTGTAAAACTGTCGACTTTGCTCTCCAGCTCTAGACTGAGACATCATATGCTCTTCTTCTACACAGTGTGGGTCTGCTTAGGAAGCCTGAGGTGCCCTGCTGACTTTCATATGCCAGGCAAACTCCATGATAGCTGGGACATTCTGTGCATAGTACATCATATATTGAGAGGGAACACAGAAAACAAAAAAATGTGTTTTATATCTTTATATTCCATGTATACCATTACTCCAATTGTACCACTGTTTTTATGATTTCAGCACATCAAGAATCAATTTTTCTATACAAAGGTAACACATATAACTTTATCAAGTTACAAAACAGGCATGTTCAATTAGTTTTTTTTCTATGCTACACATCGTTTCATGAAAGTTTTAACGAGTAAGATTTTTTTAAGCAAAAACTACACTTAAACTAATGAAAAACAAATGATCTTCGCTAACAAAAGCATTGCAAATGTCAAACTAATTGAACATTTAATTTAAGACTCCAGATGTTTTTGAATGGGTTGGACCACATTTTAATTAAGGGAGCTTCATGGATGCTTCCTTTCCTGTTTGCAATGGCATGGACTGTCTCTTTTCTCATTCATGAGCACATGAATTCCCTGTGCTAACTAGAGGAACTGCTTACATGGGAAAATATTAGGAAAGGGGTTTATGAATTTTCAGTTGTTTGATGCATACTAGCAGCTGAAAACATGGAGGAAACAGTGTAGTCTTTTGGCAAGACAGGTTTCTGTGAATCATCAGCTAGTGCTCCAAGTACTACTGTGCATCTGTAAGACTAGTTTTTGAGAATCTATTCTTTATCGCTTATTAAGATTTTGATCAGAGATATCCAGACATAATTCCTGGAAATTAAAAGAAATATAACACAAGAAAAGAGTGTGTAAAGTAAAGCAATATTAGGGGGAACACATTCTTAAAAGGCATGACTTCCCTGTTGCTTATTCTTGAATGCCATCTTCAACATTATGGAGCATTGCAGGATAAAAATCTTTACATGTAATTTATGTTAAAGTTTTGTCTGCTAACAGTATTTCATCAAACCTTCCAGAAAGCACTACAAAAATTCAATTAACACAGCCTTCAGGGGAAAGAAGAAATATTGTTCGATTTTTCAGGTCAGAAAAATTGGAATACAAAGAGAATTCTGACGGTTGTGTTCCTAAGGTTATAATTAGATCAAATATAAAACATTTAAATCTAAAATTAAGGACATAGCAGCACACTAGAAACATTTAGTCAGTAGTCTGCTGTCAAACAAAATTCAACTTATTTTGTGATATATAAACCAAACCAATAAAAATAAAGCAAGCACGCTATACCACATATATCTATGCCTTCAGAAGTTATAAACCTCCTATTCTGTGGAAGAACTCATAGATGCATATTCCCCAGATGAAAGGGCAACATAATTCATATGAGGAGCAGCTGAAGGAGTTGAGGTTGTTTAGTCTGAAGAAAAAGAGGTTCAGGGGAGATGTTATTGCTCACTACAGCTACCTGAAAGAAGACTGTAGTGAGGTTGGGATCCGCCTCTTCCCCAGGCAACTAGAGACAGGACAAGGGGAAATGGCCTCACTCTGCTCCAGTGAAGGTTCAGTTGGTCATTAAGAAGAACTTCTTCACTGAAAGGGGTATCAGGCGTTGGAACGGACTGCCCAGGGAGGTTGGTAGAGTCACCATCCCTGGAAGTGTTCAAGAAACTATGGGATGTGGCATTTAGTGCTATGGTTTAGTTGACATGGTGTGGCATTTAGTGCTATGGTTTAGTTGACATGGTGGCGGTTTGGTCAAAGGTTGGACTCGATCTTGGAGGTCTTTTCCAACCTTAGTGATTCTATGATTTCTAAAGAGAATCCTGTGGATGGAACTCATAGGATCTCTCTTTAAAATTACATTTACAAACATATATCTACTCTGTTAAAAAAAAAAAAGTGAAGAACACTGTATACTACTACACCTAGTTCAACTAACATAAGTAACTTTAGATAATGTAAGTCTTTATCCTGAGATTTTGACTTTCCCTAATAAAAAACGGAAGGATTTTGGTTCGCTAAACCCTGGAAAAAATGTTCAATATTTGCAACATGTGGAACACATTTTCATAATTTTGAGAGGAGCATAGATAGAGAATGCAGGGGTTGCATTAGCAGAAGTGTTGCCAGCAGGTCAAGGGAAGTGATCCTCCTCTAGTCAGCCCTGGTGAGACACATTTGGAGTGCTGGGTCCAGTTCTGAGTTCTCCAGTACAAGAGAGACATACTGGAGACAGTCCAGCAAAGGGCAAATTTTTTGAGGGACTGGGCATCTCTCCTGTGAGGAAAGGCTGAGAGAGCTGGGATTGTTTAGTGTGGAGAGAAGGCTCTGGGAAATCTCATCAATGAGTACAAGTACCTGAAGGGAGGGTGTAAAGAAGAGGGAGTCAGGCTCTTTTCAGTGTTGCCCCGTGACAGGCAGTGGGCACAAACTGAAACACATGAGGTTCTTTATGAACACAGGAAACACTTTTTCACTGTGAGGGCAACGCAGCACTGGCACAGGTTGTCCAGGGAGGTTGTGGAATCTCCATCTTTATATGGAGATACTCAAAAGTCAGCTGGACGCAGTCCTGGGCAACTGGTTCAGGGTGACCCTGTTTGAGCAGGGGGACTGGACCAGATGTCTGGTAAAAGTCTCTTCCAACCTCAATAATTTTGTGATTCTGTAATATATTAAATTTCTGATATGACTGTTAGAGAAACTATGAAGTTATTAGACCAAGTTGGTAGACATGCATGGTGATTTTCTGTCAATAAACAAATACAAAACTGTCATCCTGACCATCAAACAAAGAGTAGCTTAATAAAATTCACAGTTACCTACATTCTGGAACCTGCCTCTTACAAGCAATTTAGCACTTAATTCCTAGGTCAAAAATTTAAATATTTAAAAAATACACAGACAGATATTCTTGATTATGCTTATCTGTAAATTGATATTGTACTGATGGAAGCCTATTCAACCTAAGGCAACTG
The DNA here is from genome assembly GCF_001715985.3 of Manacus vitellinus. Classification (NCBI taxonomy): domain Eukaryota; kingdom Metazoa; phylum Chordata; class Aves; order Passeriformes; family Pipridae; genus Manacus; species Manacus vitellinus. The sequence continues at coordinate 22,598,492 of NW_021940750.1, forward strand.
AAGGCCCACACTAAGACCTTAAACCATCTTTTC